>NC_045605.1:67853224-68153328 GCF_009762305.2 Zalophus californianus | reverse complement strand
TTTTTTTTTTTTTTTTTTGTCTCTTCTAGGAAGCTTCTAAGAAGGCAACACAGTAGAACTTCTAAGAAGTTCTCACAGTGGTGGCAAAGCCCTTTACTAAATGTCCCATTGTTGGATCTCAGGGGTGACATGTCATTCGACTCTGGTTTTTTAATCATTTATCTTCCTTACACCTAGGAGAGGTAAGACATAGCTCCCTTGCCCAGGAGAAACTGAGACCAAAGGGCAGGGATTGGCCAGTTTCCCAGCTCACAAAGCTCTGTAGGAGCTGGTATTCTGTCTGGAATTTCTACCTGTCCAATCTGTCAGTCACGGTTCATGGCAGCTGTGGAGCACCCCAAACAGGAACTTCCGCCCTTAATTACACTGAGCCGTGCAGAAGTGTGACCGGACCTTACTGCCTGAATCAGTTCCTCTCAATGATTAACCACAGAAAAGAATCCGGCAAATTGTGTTTACAGATATGTGTGGTCGACTTCAAATGCATTGGGGGGAGTCTGGGAACTGCCACACTCTACCAAGGGAACTCATTCCTCACCAGACTGACCTGGGGCAGAGAAGCTGGGTGTCATCCTTGGGGACATGAAGTCACCCAGTCACCTGCTCAGAATTGCCTGTGGTGTTTATTAAAATGCAGATTCCTGGGCTTCTCCCTACCCCTATTGAATTGGTGTCTCTGGAGGCAGGCCCAGGAATTTGCATTTAAAGCTACCCCCCCTGCCCCCAGACACCCAAGTGGCTCAGTGGTTAAGCACCTGCCTTCGGCTCAGGTCGTGGGAATCGAGTCTCAGCGGGGAGCCTGCTTCTCCCTCTGCCTGCCGCTCCCCCGGCTTGTGGGCTCTCTCTCTGTCTCTCTGACAAATAAATAAACAAAATCTTAAAAAAATAAAAATAAAACTATCCCCCCTGGGGATTCTTATACACACTAGAAGTTGACCTGGACTGCACTAGGAGGAAAAACACAGAGACAAGAATGCGCTTAGCAAGAATGCTCTTTAGCCATCTTGGCTCCAAAGATAGTAATGATATATAAAGGACATACATACACAATAGGATGTTGGCAACATATGACAGGTGAGAAAGAGATGCCCTTGGGAAGAGGAAGAGAGGAAGAAAGAGGGTGGGGGAGGAGCCGCTCATTCACTGTACTCCGCAATCTTGTATCTTTGGTGGAAGCCTGTATCTTCAGTTGGAAACCTAGGTTACAAGGTGATAACATAGAAACGTTCAGGTAAGAGAGTCTAAAGTAGCAGTGACTTCAGTCATCTGAAAGACATTCTGGAAGATATTTAGCATTCTTAGTTTTTGTTCCAACAAAACCAGCCTAGTTCCTGATTCACAAATCATCCTGGGAATATATGACTTACAGTCAGAGAGAAGTCTCTTGAGCAAAAAAAAGCATGGTTCACTCAATGGTCTATGACATCACCTTTGAAGACTATGTCAAAGGGGTTTTGTTTGATTAATTTTCATTATCTGTTGTTACCCAATTAATGAAAGGTGATACTATTAATGAGTGTGTGAACGAGACAGTGTCTTCGTTGCCACATCTGAAACATTCCCCAGCCTTTTCACCGTAGAATTGCCCTGACCCAAAGTGGGGCCTTTCTTCATTGTAGAGAGATACACACTCTTTCTCTCCAACCGTCCCAACTCCAAATTATTATGTGTCAGCTGCTCACCACCCAGGACACAATATGAGGCCTGTGCTTGAGTTACTGCCATTTTATGTGAGCAAAATGCTAGCTTTCTTTTTTCAGTGAAGTCGATTGAGTTGGGAGAAGTTTCAATACCACAGCTCTTGGTTTGAAAGCATGATTGTTTTAGTAGCTGGCATCAACTGCGGAGAACTCACCAACTCGCTTTAAGAAATAATGTTTAGAAGAAGTTAAAATTTGATTAAATGGAACCTTTGATACAAATAATTTTCAGACTATGAAACCATCTTCACAAGGAGATGTTCTTTTCCCCACTGAGGAAGAAATAGGGACATGTTTCCATCGTCACTGTGGCCCGTCCGGATTGAAAAGGAAGGCTGTGGGACAGATAAGCAAAAATAGGTTACATCTGAGTAACCCAGCCGTCTCTCCCTGCTGGCCGGAGAAGCTCCTCTTTGTCTCACGCCTGAAGCACAGCGTTGTTTTCTTGGACCTGTGCTGAGTTAAACCTGGATTAAACTATGGATCTCTTACACTTGATTTTGTGATTGCAAGACCTACACAGATGCAAACCTAGAACACAATTGAACGCTTAATAGCTTAAATCTCTGTGAACAGGAAAGAAGCTACTTGATCTTCCGAAAGATTGTCTGGTTGCTTTCTCTTTTATATCTATAGACATTTTATATCTATTGTCAAACTATAAAATGAAATCACTGAATTCTCAATGAGTATTTGCTACCTTCAAAATACATTATATTTACATGTATATACAAATATATACATTATACATTGCTACCTA
Organism: Zalophus californianus; assembly: GCF_009762305.2. Taxonomy (NCBI): domain Eukaryota; kingdom Metazoa; phylum Chordata; class Mammalia; order Carnivora; family Otariidae; genus Zalophus; species Zalophus californianus. The sequence continues at coordinate 68,150,868 of NC_045605.1, read as the reverse complement.
CAAATATACATATAAGAATTTCACAAAACTGTGTCATTAAAAGTATTTTATCCATATGATTCAGAAACTTCATTTCTCAGAATGTGTATATCCAAAAGAATTGAAGACAGGTCTTGAAAAGATCTATTACACCTCTGTTCATAGCAGCATTCTTTCCATTATTTACATCTGTCCATCGACAGATACTGGATAAACAAAACATAGTATATACATAGAGCTCAGCCTTAAAAAAAGAAGGAAATGCTGACATGCTATAACATGGATGAATTTTGTGAATACTAAGTGAAATAAGCCAGTCATAAAAAAAGAAATACTGTATGATTCCACTTATGCGAGGTACCTGTAGTAGTCAGATTCATAGAAAGTAGAAGGGTGCTTACCAAGGGGCTGTGCGGGTGGGTATGGGTATGAAGTTCCATTTTGCAAGATGAAAAGAGTTCTGGAGATGAACAGTGGTGAGGATTGCAACACAGTGTGAATGCATTTAATGCCACTGAGCTGTACATTTAAAAATAGTTAAGACAGGAGGGGCACCTGGGTGGCTCAGTCTGTTGAGCCTCTGACTCTCGGTTTCAGCTCAGGTCATGATCTCGTGCGGTGAGATCGAGCCCCTCATCGGGCTCCAGGCTCAGCGTGGAGTCGGCTTGAAATTCTGTCCCTCCACCTCTACTCCTCCCCTACTCTCAATCTCTCTCTCTCTCTCTAAAAATAAACAAAATCTTTAAAAAAAATAGTTAAGAAAGTGAATTTTATGTTATGTACACCACATTACCAGAACTAAAAAGGAAACAATTTTCCTAAGTATTTCAGATTTTTATGTCAAAGCTCTTACTTATTAAGAGAAACTTCCACTTTTTCAAAACGTAAAATGTTTTCCACATGACTTTCAAAGTAAATACAATATTTTGTTAATTCCCTGGGTCTTTCAGGAAACTAAATTTCTCATCACTGTTCATTTGAAGAAAGCCTTTGTCTTCCTATTGCTTTCATGCCCTTTCCCCCTGGCTCCACGTATAGTCAGATTTCTTAGCTATTTGTGGTGATGTGTGGCTTCATTGGTCTGGTCTTTATCAGAAACTGGGGTAGATGGTTGCAAGCTCTGGTAAGCTTGAAAAATGATAGCTGGGTGCTGATCAATCTTTACGTTGAGAAGCCTGTTATAAAGCATATTCTTAATAGAGATTAATGTCCTACCTAGTTCACAGAGCTGTGCACAGAACAAATAGCACAAGGCCTGCAGAAGTGCCTGAAGACAGTTGACATGTTATCCTAGTAGATATTTGCTTATTAAGCAGTAGCAAAGAACAGAGCTGAACGGACCCAAAGACATTACTTTTATCCATTTCCTGGAGCACTAGGTTTCTAAGCAGGGCTCTTAAGAGCAACAGAAGACAGGGCTCTAAATCCCCACTCCTACGTCACCAAGTGAAACTCCATTTGTGTATATGTTGTATATTGGGGTTCTGTTCACCCCCAAAATGTTTGAAATTCACTGGTCACGAAAGTGTGTTGCTTGACTGTGCACCTTTCTTTCTCCCCTTCCTGCTCTCCCACCGTTCCAGTTCCACGCGGGAACCCCTGCAGCGGTCCGGAGGCTGAATCCACCCTCAGCCGTGGGAATGGACCTAGTACCACATGACCTAGGCCTGGCCAATCAGCACATTCCATCGCCTGCGGCCGTGACTGAGTCAGGGAGGGTCATGTGACCTCAGAAGAGGCGGTCAGAGTACGTCTCAGGACTTCTGCTGGTAACGCCCTTTGGCGCAAAGATCTTCCCTTTGCACTGTCCCTGAATGAGGGCTTGTAGCCCCGGGGAACAGCTGGAAGCCCTTTTACCATCAAAGAGTTGGCCGAGGTCTCACCAAGGAGGCAGAGCCAAGAAATGGTGAGGGGGGAAATTAGTTCCCCGTTAAGGTGTTCGAGCTAGCCCCGAAGCTCTTCACATCTTCTTGGGCTTTTCAATGACATGAGCCAGTAAGTCCCCTTTATAATTCAAGCCAGTATGAGCCAGCTTTTCTGTTACCTAGAACCAAAAATATCCTGATACGTCATCCATGTAAGCTGGCCCCTTCATTTTGCAGACGGGGAAGCGAAGTCCCACCGAGGCTACCTGGTTAGTTAAGAAGCATGGCCGTCCCAGTCCCAGGCCTTTTCCTTTCTGCTCTTTTAGTCCTTGAGAGCATGTTCGTGATGACTTTGGCAACAGTGAATACAATGTTAGTTTTCCTTATTACTAAGCACTAATTGGATGTGCTCCAAAGTGCTGAAACTGATTTTCCTCACCTTGGACTTGTGGCAATCAGTCTCATTGCTTTATGGCCACCCCGTGTCTTATGGGTCCTGATGATTCATTAGAAAGAAGAAAGGATCAAATAGTTGGAGCAAGGTGTGGGAACCTCATTGAAGAATTTTATTCAATTTATAGCTAGTTTACCAGCAACTTATGCTGCTTTGCCATTTTCTTATAAACTTGACATGTACTTTCACTTCTTGCTCATCATCCCGATTACCATTTCTTAGCTTTCAAAAGCACATCCTCACTGCCTTGTCTTCTTATCTTTGGGGCCCCCTCTACAGCTAGAATTGCCAGAATTTCCAGGCTCTTCCTCTGTAAACTGTGAAAATTGTATCATTTTTATCTGTACACATCCATTCCTCTCACCCAAACATTGATCTTATTTTTCCTTGGGACTGTGTTATTTATCTCTAACCCTAAAATTACTTAAGAAAATGTTCATTAGCTCTTCAAAGAAATGTCTTGTGATGGGGAGAAAAGAGAGAGGAACGCACATTTATTGTGCTAGGAGAGGTCTTTGATGCCTTATAGATATTCTCACAACCATCCAATGAGAAGTAGGTAGTAGTGTCTCAGTTCGAAATGAAGAAACTAAGGGGTGAGTTGAAGGGTTAAGATTCAAACCTAGGCGTGTGCAGTTCCAAAGACATTTCCTTCCATTGCTGTATTGGGCTGTAGGCTTTGCCCTCTTTTTTGCCAGCTCCAAATAATACTGACCACCTGGATCTAGTGTTGAGAAGACTGAGGCCTTATCCAGGTCTAGAGGAAAAGACAATAGAGATGTCTGTCAAGCTTGTTGAAGGGGAGAGTGACAGGCCACACACCACATATTTCACATCTCTGCATGCCTATGTCACAGCCAGTTCTAGAAGTTTCCCCAGAAGGACAGGTGCACCAGGGAGTCAAGCTATAAAATTTGTAAACTATAATGTATTATAGGGAAAATGATTTTGCATGAAGACAAGTTTGCATTTGAAGCCTGTATCTGAGAAAACTAGAAGTCAGGGAGCTAATCATTGTTGACTGGAGGCGTAACATGAGTCTGGGCAGATGAGACGTTCGGGCCCTTGACTGACCAGTGCACTTTTGTATGGGACGTACTGGGGCAGCACACCAGCCTCCTCTCACAGACCGACACTGACACCCTGAAATATGTGAATGTCACCCTCCGGAGTGACTCATTTAGGAGGAACCAGTTCACATGCCACTGCGCAGGCTGAATCACAGCGTCTTTCTGTCAGAGCATACAGTGTGACACATAAACAGCAGTGACAAATGGTCAACTTCTTTTTCTGAGGAGATAGGGATACCAGGAAAGGAGAGAGGGTATCAGACTAGCAGAAAAAGAAGCCACGTTTTAGCTGCTGCTTTGAAGACGTGCTCATTGTTCGTATACCTTGGCTGTGTGGTAGCCAACGCCACCAGAAGTGATGTGCCAGATGGTTCCAAACATGGTGATCCTCACGTGGGGTTATTCAAGTTATTCAAAAAGGAAGAGGCTGAATCTGTTGACAGAAGTCATTCCATGGGAGAATGAAGGAATGAGGAAGTGATGTAGTGGAAATTAGTACAAATTATGGATTTAGAGGAACTGAGCCATATTTGTCTCATTTCCTTATCTGAGGAGTAGCTATGATTTTCAGTTGTCTAGGGAGGAATCTTTGTTTGTAAAAGGCAAGGAGGCAGATTTAGGGTTCAGTGAGAGATGGGGGTATTTGGGGCTGAAGAAAGCCAGTCTAGGAATGATGGGCTTCACCAGAGGACAAGGGGCATTGTCTGAGGGACAGCACTGAGGGTGACCTGGGAGGCTGAGCAGTTAGAACTTTTCCATTGGAGCAGACTGTGGGTTTATCTGAACACGAGGGAAGGAGGCCATCCCCAAGAATGCATACCAGTGTGTTTGAAGACAGATTTTAGACAAAGACCAGATATTTGCAGAGAGTTTAGTATGATCTCTGGATCCCAGAGGTCTGATTCCCAGCCCTGGCTGTACCCAGAATCATCTGGGAATTTTTCAGACCTACCAATGCATGGACCCCTCTCTCAGAGATTCGGTTCAATTGTCTGAAGTGGGGTCTAGGTATCACTATTTTCAAAAAGCTCTCCAAGTGGCTCTAAGGTGCTACGAACATTAAAAATCTGACTCTGTGCATAAGTCAACATAGGTAAATTTTCAGGATTCCATGGCTAAACTATGAAATTTTGAAGGAACTCAAGAGAAACATTTGGGGATTATTGATCTACATCATGTGCCTCCTTGATTTCTCACCAGCCCCTAGTCTCAAGGCCTGGCAGATTGTCACCATGTGACAGGGTGACTTCCATCCATGAGAGGGTCCCTAGAGGGGTTGCGAAGTATACCCAGGGAGCTGTACTGGGTCAGCTCTGAATATGGATGAAATCTCGGTACCTGAGTGGTCTGACACCGTGGGGCAGGAGAAACCACGCTAGAGGGCCTGGGGCAGTGGGAAGAGCAAAGGTTAGGAGTCGAAGTCCTGTCTTTCACTCTGGACTACGAAATCCTGGGCAGTGGCTTCACCTCTCTGGGTCAGAGCTCCGTCACCTGTCAACTTCAGTCTTAAATTTGCTGCTACACTCGTGACTCTCTGATTCTAACTCCATTTCTAAGGCCCCTGCCAATTTGAGGTCTCAGGGTCACTTGAGTTTCTCGATTTGGGGGCAAAAGGGTGAGGGAAGCGGAAAGTGTAATACGGAAGAAGGCAGAAAAGTGGACAAAGATTATTTGAGCTTTTTAAGATACATCAACAAAGCTCTATACCCATGTATTAAAAACATTCTAAATTTTATTTGGTTCTGGATAGAGAATTGAATTAAACTGAAGAAGAAAAAGTGGGACTGAATGAGCACTTCTTTGGTTAAAAAAAATACAATGTAATAATGATAATAGTAATAATGGATATTTATTTAGCACATGGCAGTTTACAAAGTACTTTCACATATTAATAACTAGTACTTTATGGTAAAAAATACTTTTCAGGGCTTCTTTACCCATTGTTGTAGGAGCTGGTACTGGCCTGAAATGTAAACAATAATACAGTTTTATGCATCTGCCTAACAAAATGCAACTATCCTTGGTACACACGAAGACACACTTACCTCTCCCAGAGGGTAAAGACACACAATGTCAAAAGTGACTGGATGACAGTCACAGTATCTGTCTCAGGGTGATGTGAGTATCTGTCCCACCTGAATGTTCTGTAGCCAAAGACCAAGCTTTAAAGTTCACCGCTGCCACTGATACTTATATACATTATAAAGATTTTATTTATTTATTTATTTATTTTATTTTAGAGAGAGTGTGTGCAAGCAGGGGGAGGGGCCGAAGGTGAGGGAGAGAATCCCAAGCAGAATCTGCACCCAGCTCAGAGCCCGATGTGGGGCTCAATCTCACAACCCCGAGATCATGACCCATGGCAAAACCAAGAGTCAGATGCTCAAAGAACTGAGCCCTCCAGGTGCCCCCTTATATACATTATAAATATAAGGGAAGGATGAGAAGCAAGAGAGGAAATAAGGGTGTGTATATATAGGTGTGTACATAGCATGTAAGAAAGAAATCATGCATAGTCGTGACAGTCCTTGGTTCTGTAGCTGATAACTAGGCAGAATTGATATTTATAGCTTCCTTCCTCTGCTACTCATTCCATGTTTCCTTCCTGTGTCCCCAGGCAGGATATCAGCTGGTGTGGGTTCTTTACATGGTAGAGTGCCCTCAACTTTCATTTCTAAAGGGTCTGAATCTTCAGTGGTTCTGCCTGTTTTTTCACTATGTATTACTTTTGGACATGGAAGGACTAAGAGGTGCCCCAAGAATCCCATGGGTTTCAGACACGGTTCTCTATGCCCTCACTGTGTAGCAGCCATTCAACTTGTCCTTGGTTACTAGAACCTACCACCCCAGCGGGGAGAGTAACTCCCTTCTTTGCCATTCAGTTTAGGGACTCAATGAGCCCATGATGGTTGACTTCAGTGGAACCTGTTGTATATCCTGGTGGAAGCCTTCTTCCCTGGGGTACTCAGACCTCCAAAACAACAGAACAAAGTTCTGTGCGTCAGTGCTTCTACCCCTGGATACTTGGACCTGTGTATTTTATCTGTGGGAAAAACAGAAAGAGATATTGGTTGCTGATTCAGTGTATACCACACCCTGTAAAATAGAACCCTCGACTTTCATGATGTTGTCTCCCACTTGTTGCCAGAGATAGGTTTTCGATAGGCTGTTCCACCATCTAGCTGGCCTGCTGCTCCTTATGAGGTAAGAACCGTAGACGCCGTGGGCACAGGACTGTTGCCTCACTTCTTTTGCTGTGAAGTGTGTTCCTTGATCAGAAATAATGCTATGGCGAAAACCATTACAGTGAATAATGTATTTTGCAAGTTCATAGAGTTGAGACTTATAGTTCAGTATTGGGTATAATTTGTAACAGCTGGAAGGCATCACTGCCACTGGGCCTGAAAGCAAGGAGAAGAAAGTGTTTCTGGGCCAGGTGAGAGCTAGAGACAGCAGGAGCTGTGGCCATGAAGGGACCCAGCTATTGCCAGAGGCATAGCACCCATGCAGAGACAAATCAGGAAAAAAAAATACTCCAACCTCATCTTCTCCTGCCCCTTGATCTCTAGCCAGTGCCTCCCTTTGTCTAAACCCAAAGGAAACCAGAAAGCAAAGGGCTGCAGTGATGCCTTTCAGAGGAGTTAGGCATCCAGGGCCCAGAGCAGGGCAAAGAAAGACAGATAGTGGACTTGGAGTGATGGGGGGTGGGGGGGTTGTGTAACCAACACATAGAAAGAATAATTCAGGCAAAAGAAATCTGGAAGGGATCTCTTGCAGCTTTGAAGTCCTAGGTAGGAAATGGAAGGGTTTAGGATCCCAATGAGTGTGCTCATTTCTTCTTCCGGTGGTAATAGATTGTCAGAGAGATGGCATGAACATAGAGTCTGGCATGAAGATAGCGCTCAATCATTGGTTGTTAATAATAAAACTGCACTTTAAGTAAGGAAGAGGAAACATACATAACCAAAAAAACAGGATAATGATATGAGATGACAATGAGGTTCTCAGGGGCAAGTTCTCCCTGTCTTCTTGATCCTGGCTTCCTGGGCACCCAGCCTGGGCCTGGCAGTGACCAATCACCCAGGGCTGATACATGAATAAAAGTGGCATGGAAACCATCTTAAAGGTAGAGAGAAGAGGTCTGGAGCTGCTGGCCACACGTGGGATGGAGTTAACAAACAGGCCAAACTTGGAGTTTTGATCTAAGGATGCACACATTATCTCACTCACATCCTTGGGATGTGGGGGAATGGCATTAGAGCTTAATAGTGTTAGAGAAGCCTGAGCCTGTTCAAGGTGAAAGGGTGAAGGAAGGGGATGGGCAGAGAGCCCCTGCAAGTGAAAGTCTGAACACACCTGTTTCTGAGAGTGAGTACCCACGTGGAGGAGCCAGGCAAGAGCATGGAAGGGCTATGCGGGGGCACCTTGGGGCCATTGGCTTGAGGAGGCTGTGAACTGAGATTGCCTTAATACTAGCTAACATTTATTAAATGTTCACTATAAACCAGCTGATTTCTGTAAACTGTCTTTTTAGGTCCAACCTCAACCTCATAAGGTTAATACTATCGTCCATATTATAGAGATGTGTCTTTTTAAGGGTCTTGTTAAGTCTACACTCTTAATTACGTCTCCTGGTGCCCAGAGTGCAAGATGTTGCCCCATGATCCGGGCCTCCTGGTACTCATACTCTGTTTTCCCCTCCCCCACTGTTTGTGTGACCCATAGAATATGATAAAAGTAGAGGTGTCTGGCTGACTCGGTTGGTGGAGCACATGACTCCTGATCTTAGGGTTGTGAGTTCAAGTTCCATGTTGGGCACAGAGGTTACATAAAAAATTTTAAGAAATAATATGATGGAAGTAATGGTATGACACCTCCAAGTCTAGGTCATAAAACACATTGCAGTTTCTGCCTCTTCCTGTTAAATCACTCGCTCTGGGGAAGGGAGCCACCATGTTGTGAGAAAAGACCCAGTTGATGAGGAACTGAGACTTCCATCCAACATCGAGCAAGGAAGTAAGGCCTTGTGCTAAGCCACAAGGGTGAGCTTGGAAGTCGATCTTCCAGCCCCAGTCAAGCCTTCAGATAACTGTATCTGTGGAGTCATGCAGCTTTATGAGATACTGTAAGCAAGAACCACCCAGCCAAACCACTCCCAAACTTCTGCCCCGCAGAAACTGTGAGCTAATAAATGTTTGTTGTTTTAAGCCACTAAGCTTTTAGGCAATTTGTTATGCAGAAATAGATGAGTAATATAAGATTATACAACAACACCAGATCAGAAACCTCCTATCTTTCTCAAAATTCCAAAGTTTCTAATCTGGGCCTTGAGAGATGAGTAGGAATTCATCTGGAAAGTAGGGCATCCAACACAGTAGGTGCAAAAATTAGAGAGTACAATGCAGCACTTGGGAGCTTGTGAATAGTATGGTTCTGCCATGAAAAGAATATGTTTAGGAGCAGAAAGAAATGGGTGGGCAGGCTGTCAGAGGCTAGATTATGAGTTCATTGTTTACGTCATCATAAGATGTCTGGACTCTATCCTATAGGTAATAAAGAGCTGCTGACCAATAGCGTTAATGGACCAAGGCAGTGAGAAGGACAGATTTTTTTTTTTTTAAATGGTGTAAGGAAAATAAATGACCCAAGTTTTAAAAGAGCAAAAGATCTGAAGTTATTTCACCAAAGAATATACGGGAATGGCAAGCAAATAAGCATATGAAAAAAATAAGCAGCATTAGCCATTAGGGAAATGCAAATGAAAATCACACTTAGATACCAATACACACCTATGAGATGAGCGAAGCTTTTAAAAAATGTTTTAAAGTCTGAAAATGCAAGTGCTGGCAATGATGTGGCAAAACCGGAAATCTCCTACAACTGCACTCATAGGTATTTACCCAAGGTAAATGAAAAGTTACGTTCACACAAAACCCTGCACAGAAAGGTATATTATATGATGGCTTTATTCATAAACACCAAAAACTGGAAACGGCCCCAGTGGCCTTCAACGGATGCATGGATAAAGCAACAGTGGTACTACCGTGCACACAGCAACAAAGAATCTACTGATTCCCACAACAACGTGGTCGAGAACCAAATGAAGTCAAAGTGATATGGTTTGTAGATCTAAAGTGGCCAAATGATCCTGTCTTTTTTGAAAATCCCATGTTTAACACCTTAAGAGAAATGATAACTATGTATTTATTCTTGCACGGCTGCCCTACGTCTGGTAGACACAATCCATGTTTGACGAGTATGCCAGAAGTTCTAGAGCTGCTCTTCTCTATTTCTAACATACAGGATAAAATGAAATACAAATGATTTGGATTTTCTGTCATTCCAGTATGTATCTATATCATCAATATGTGGTTTTCTGGATGTGTACATGTAAGTGTGAATTGGAATGATTTCTGACAGCATTCATTTGTCATTGTAAGTGAACAACCGTGAAAGCAAAGGATTTTTACCAAATCAGACCTAATGGCTTATGCATTGTCCTTAGTTCTTGAATACTGGCTACTCTCAATTGTTAAAATTTCTTTATGACATACCCCAAGTTCTGCTCATGATGCTACATATGAGAAAAAAAGAGAAGTCATTTGAAATCTGATGTTTAGCCCACATTGCCCGCCCTCTCCCCCATTCCAAAATGATAGGAGACCAGAGGGATAGATACTTATTAGGAGGCTTATTGCACTCATCCTGGTGGGAGATGGGGCAGCCTGGAGCTGGGCAGGGATGTGGGGGTGGAGAGGAGCTAACAATATGGAATAGAATCAGCAGAAAACCTTGGGGCGCTACAGAAGGTATGTGTGGGGGAGAGACAGAGACAGAGGCAGAGAGTACTCCTGGTACCACGGACCCCGATTTGTTGGTCCTTTTGTTCTCAAGACAGAGGAAAAGACCTGGAATGAATACATTAAAAGAACCTATAAAGAAAATCTTCTAAAAAAAAAAAAACAATTTTTTTTTTCTTTTCTGTACAAGGGGGATGTTTAAGCTCTCCTCACTATGGGTTTTCAAGAATGAAAGCTTTCTTGCCCACTGTCGAGGTCAGTGGACTGCAGAGACCAGGATAAGAGGGAAGGGGCTTAGGCTGCAACAAGAGCTCGGGGTTCACCTGAGGCTTCCTTACCCCGAGGGCTGCCAGGCACCTGGAGAGGAGAAGGAGTTTCTGGAAACCTACAGGAACACAGACACAGTGGCTTCTCGGGGAGAACAACCGTCCGAAGGAGGGGGTGGGCAGAAGGCTCCCCTGGGGTCCCTCAGCTGCTCTGATGTCTGGGGTCTGTGGGCAGACGGAGCTCCCTCTAATCTTGGACTTGGACTTGGAGGGGAGTGATCCTCTAGCCGCCACCAGCAGAATGTTGTCCCCGCACTTCAGAGCGGCCTCTTGTGATTCCAAGCGCTCTTTTGCCTTCTCAAGTTCCTTTGTCAACAGTCTCCAGGAAGGATTCCAGGCTGCTGGCGACCGAAATGAACGGAAGCTCACGTTTTATTTGTGCCTGCTTAACCATTGCCTTGATCACCACTCCAACACTGCCTTTGTTTCGAAAGGTTACCGGTGGGAAAACTGTCCTTTCTATGTTGAAATTCACAGCGAGGCAGAGAGAGTCCACTGATAAGCAGAACCTTAAAACTCTCAATGAGCCAGAACTTTGCTCCAGCATGTGTGCGTGAGCCATGAGGGAGTCAGATGGAGCGATACCAGCTATCAATTGCAGGGTTAAACTTTTCTAAAAACATTCTGACACCTCCGTACACTCACTCCCCTCCCCCTGGGCCTGTAAGACAGACTCAGCTGCCAAAACAGGCAACTCAAAAGAAACTGAAGCTTAAAAAGAAAAAAAAAAAAAAACCCAAAACCGTTTTGGGTTCAGCAGAGGTGGCAGGGCAGGTGTAAAACAGGGGGGAAGGCAGGATGGGCCCCCTCACCTCTCCCTCTTGGTTTTTTCCATGGCGTTAATCACCTGGCTTCATTTTGTCCATGCATTTGTTTCTATTATTGTCCGTCTCCTCTCCTAAAATGAGAGCTCCTTGGGAGCAGAGCTATGTTCGGTCCTGTTCATCACTGCGTCTCCAGAGCCTTGACTGGCAGCAGGCATTCCGTAACTATCTGCTGACCACATGGGCGAATGAATGAAGGTGACCCCAAAGGCGGACTTGGGAAAGTGGCCCTGGACAGAGGCTTTCTGCCTCAGCGCCATCCAGCCCACGCAGCTGGAATGCATTCACCCCCTTGGAGACTCATCCGGGGAAACAAACATCCCTGAGTGTGCCATCCATCAGGAGTCGCTGGCTGGGGGTTAGTGGCCGTCCGTATCTGACCCAGATCCCAGCTCGAGTGCTTCCCAAGGACGCAGCACTAGGATCCCCAGCCTGAAGACATGGGCGTTAGAAGCAGGAGGACCCTGGAGAGTAGAATAGCCTTGATGAGTCCCTGCTGGCCTGGGCTGAGGACCAGAGGGGAAAGCTCCAGCAGTCAGAGCAGCTTGGCGGGCGAGTGCCCGGGGGGACCTGTACCTAAGTGAATGTATTCACGAGGGCTTCCGACAGCTGGGCTCGTGCCTTGGAAAGAAAATACAATTTGTTTCTCCTTCTCTGTCTTCTACATCCCTTGGCCCCAGGCTCGGTGGTCCTGGAACTTGGGTCAGATGGAGTTTCTTCATTCATTTCCTTACGAATTCATTTAGCCAATGGTTATTGAGCACAAATTAGCGCTGGAAAGCGTGCCTCTGTGTCCTCAAGAGGTTTAACTTGCGAATTCCAAACGCTTTTGTGATCTACTGTGTAAAACGGTGCTTTCTAAGAAAATGACATTCTGACACTGAATTCCATATTCAAATCACCTGTGGGACACTTGACATTACTAAATTGGGATTTGTCTGTCTTGCCTTACACTGTTCAAGGAGTCTTTCCCAGGCTGATCGGATGCTCCTTGGGGACAGGCTCCAGTCTCACCCCTGCAGTACATGTATCATCGCCACTTCGGGGGTCTAATTTTGCTGCTTTTGTTGTTGCTTTGTGGTTCGTCTCTGTCATTTCCTGTGTGACCGTTTCCTTGTGTGTTCTATTATTTTGATTGTGGGCTGATGTTCAGGGGTGTTTGTGGGATTTCTGTGTAGCCTGGGTTGCAAGTGTGTCTTCAAAGTGGCTTTTGCATTTGCTTTGTACAACAGCCTTGTTACCAGCTCAAGATGTTTCTCGTGTTGAATTACTGGGGACTCTCTGCCACTCAGGTAGTATAAATTTGAGCCTCCAACCCCAGTAGGTATAACCCTTTAGTTACAATTGGCTTCTGGTTACAATTTCTCAGGAGGCAATTTTTTTTTTTCTTACCCAGAGCCCATTACAGGTGAGCTGAATTTCCCGGAATGTGCCCTTAAAAGGGATTGGCTCTCTGCAGGGTCCTCATCTAGGGCCTTGTCTCTGTCCCTGAATGGGCGGTGGAACCCAAACTTGACACCACTACCCCCAAGGATTGCCAAAGTACCAGATAACACTTGAAACTCCCTTGTTTGGCTTTCACTCCATTTCTGGTGTATTGCAAAATGGACGTCTGTCTCTACCCAATGACCATGCTCTAATCGTTCATAATTCGCAATAGACATACTGTTTCAAAACTAAATCAATAGATTTTCAAAATGTGCTATGCGTGAGCCTCCCCACGGAACACAAAGAGGGAGAAAATACTGAGCCACGCACCCTCAGGCAGCTGTATTATGTTGTCTTACCTGATTCTCATGACAATCTTACAAGATAGTTATTATCCCCATTTTACAGATGAGGAAACAGAGGCAGATCCAGTACCTTACTCAGAGTCACATAGCTAGTCAATAGGAGAACCAGCATTAAACTCATGTCTGTCTGACTGCAAAGTCTATGCTCTCCCACTGTGTCAGGCTGAGGGTTCATACAAGAGAAAACATGCCCAGAAAAAAGCTAAATACAATATAAAACTAGAAAGATAAAACACTAAAAACCATATTGCAAGAGTTATTCCAAGGAAGTAAGGCCGTGAGTAATTGCTGGTGGTATGGGCCAGGGGGCTATGCCTTCAGAGGGGCCCTAGTGGGCTGGCAGGGGGAGAGCCTCGGCAGAGGACTTGAAGATAGTGTCTCAGTGGAGAAGTGGAGAAGCACATCCCTGACAAAGGGGAGAGCAAAGCAGAGGCCCGGAGGTGAGAAAGCACACGCATGTTGTGGTCTCCCTGAGTAGATAGGGCATAGTTGTGCAGAAGGACGGCTGGGACATAAGACAGCAGAATTTTGAGGCCAAGTATGGAGGGCCTTGATTGCTAACAGGTTTGGACCATATTGGGTGGGTAATAAAGAGCCTTTGAAGGCTTTTAGCTGGAGAAGATGTAGCCACGGCAGTGGTTGAGGACTCTGTAAGGGGAAGTCGTGTACAAGACTGGCTGGGAAGGAATGGAGAAAGGAGAGAAACTAGTGGGCCTGGATTAAGGGGAAACAGTGAAAAGCAAATGGAAAGGATCAATAAGCAGGCGTTTCTCCTACTAAGGGTGCCAAGGCCAGTTGTTCTCAATTAAGCACCAATTCAGTGGGAATTTGAGCTATTATCAGGGTCTATAGCACTGCCACGTTCTGTGGGCTCAGCCCCAGCCAGACCACTGGGGCCGAGTCCCTGGGGCCAGAGCTGGTCCAGTGAGAAATTAGCCAAAGTTACCAGGAGAAAGGATGTCAGTGTAGGCTACATCCTGAGAAACACACACTGAATGTCAATGCTGGGAACTGCTGAGTTCTATCTCTAAGCTCACGGGTGAGTGTGACACAGGGAATAGAAGGCAAAGAAGAAAGGTAGAAAACTAGGTATGGACACATTATAAGCAAATGGGTCTAGAAGCCAAGAATGGAGACTGAGTCTTTTTTTTTTTAATTTTTTTATTGTTATGTTAATCACCATATATTACATCATTAGTTTTTGATGCAGTGTTCCATGATTCATTGTTTGTGCATAACACCCAGTGCTCCATGCAGAACGTGCCCTCCTCAATACCCATCACCAGGCTAACCCATCCCCCTACCCCCCTCCCCTCTAAGAACCCTCAGTTTGTTTTTCAGAGTCCATCATCTCTCATGGTTCGAAGAATGGAGACTGAGTCTTGTTCTCATTGGTCTTAGGTTGCCTAGAACATTGTGGGTCTGTTTAGTTGAAAGATATAAGGCTAGAATGAGCAGCTCTAACATGTGAGCTAGAAGGGAATATAGAGAAAGCATTCCCTTCTCTAAACTTCCATGTCTCTGTTATGGCACTTAACTGCATGCAACACATTGCGGTCCCTTCGCTGTATATCTGCCTTCCCCGCTAGACTACGTGCTCTCTGCAGCAGGGACTGGGTCCTATTGATCTATATTCCTGGCACTTGGCACAAAAGCTGGCACAGAGTAGATGCCCAAGTAAGAGTTAAGGATCTTCTGGACCAGGGTAGGAGCAGTGGGAATGGTGAGGACTGGTCAGTTCCTAAATACATTTTGAAGGTAAAGCCAATGCAGTTTTCCTAGTTTAGATGTGGAGTATGCAAGCAAGAGTGGAGTGAGGGAGGATTCAAGGGTTTTGGCTTAGGAAACAGGAAGGATAAAGTTAGAATTATCTAAGTTGGAGAAAGTTGCAAGTAGAACAGGTTTCAGTGAAAAAAATCAGGTGGCAAGTTTGTGCGTAATGATTTTGGGTGTCCATCAGATAGATATCCAAGTAGAGGTGTCGAGTGACAGTGGTTTCTCAAGTTTGAAATCTGAGAGAGGTTTGGACCAAAAATATAAATTTGGGAGTCATCTGCATCAAGATGGTATGAAAAACTTTGAACATGGGCATTATCACCAGGGGAGTGTGGACAGAAAAGAGAAGAGGCCCAAGGTCTGAGCCCTGGAGTATGGCCATGCTGAAAAGCCGGAGAGGAGAGAACACACTAGCAAGTAAGACCGATAAAGAGCAACCAAGGAGATTGAGGAACAAAAGACAATCCATCAAACAAACAAACAACAACAACAAAAAGAACAACAACAAAAACAAATGAGAGAAAGGGGAGTCCAGGAAGTCAAGTTGAGAAAGCATATCAGGGAGGAGGGAGGCATCAAGTGTGTCAAATGCTTGTGCTGAGTCAAGTAAGATGAGGAGTGAGAAATGCCTGTTGGGTTTATTTATTTATTTTTTTAGGATTTTACTTATTTGAAAGAGAGAGAGAGCATGAGCAGGGGAGAGGGGCAGAGGCAGAGGGAGAAGCAGGCTCCCTGGCTCAGCAGGGAGCCCGATTAGGGACTCAATCCCAGGACCCTGGGATCAGGACCTGAGCCGAAGGCAGACACTTAACTGACTGAGCCAGCCAGGCGCGCCTGCCCGTTGGGTTTGGCACGTGGAGGAACACGTGGTCTCATGGGGAAAACAGATATGAAACAAAATCACTGTCATGTGGAGATGCTTGTCACCATGAGGAGACTCAGGTGGTTTTGTGGGGCCCAGTGCCTGGGTGGAGTGAGTGAGAAGAGGAGTTGCATTAGAGATGACAAGTACGGACATTTGGTTACAGAAGTGCTGGAAGGAGAAGTAAAAAGATGGGGCAGTAGCTGGTGAGGGAAATGGGATCGAGAGGAGCCATTTGTTTGTTCATTTGTTTGTTAAGATGGGAAAAATACCAGCCTGTTTTCATACTGACCCAGCACAATTGAAAAGGCTAAGATCTTGGACCTAAGGTCAAATCTCCAGTCTTCCATCTTCCAGTAATGACTCTGTTATGAACTGAATGTGTCCCTCCCAGATTCACATGTAGAAACCCTGCCCCAACTCTGATGGGACTAGGAGCTGGGGCCTTTGGGAAATGATTAGCACTAGATGAGGTGGTGAGGTTGGAACCCCCTACGAATGGGATTTGTGTTCTTACAAGAGTCACTAGAGAGCTTGTTTTCTGTCTCCACTCTCCAGATGGGAAGACAAGGTGAGAAGTCTGAAGTCTGCAACTCTGTAGAGGGCTCTCACCAGAACCAGTTCACCGAGACCCCCAGCCTCCAGAACTGTGAGGAACAAGCTTCTGTTGTTTAAGCCACCCAATCTATGGCACTTTGTTATAGCAGCATGAACAGACTAAGACAGACTCTCACCGTGAGGCTCTTCCACATTCTGAGCTCCTCAAGGGTGAGGACAAAATGTCTTTCCTTGATTCTTTTTTTTTTTTTAAAGATGTTATTTATTTATCTGTCAGAGAGAGAAACAGAGAGAGAGCACAAGCAGGGCAGAGGCAGGGGGAGAAGCAGGATCCCCACTGAGCAAGGAGCCCGATGCGGGACTTGATCCCAGGACACTGGGATCATGACCAGAGTCGAGGGCAGCCGCTTAACTGAGTGAGCCACCTAGGCTTCCCCCTTGATTCTTTTTATTGTTGTTGTTGTTTTTTAAAGATTTTACTTATTTGAGAGAGAGACAGCACATGAGATGGGGGAGGGTCAGAGGGAGAAGCAGGCTCCTCGCTGAGCAAGGAGCCCGACGCGGGACTCGATCCCGGGACCCCAGGATCATGACCTGAGCGGAAGGCAGTCGCTTAACCAACTGAGCCACCCAGGTGCTCCCCCTTGATTCTTGACAACTGATACATAGTAGACACTCCTCACTGTTTACCAAATAAATGGCTGTGCATAAAATACTTTGTAACTTCTTTGAGCCACAGAATGGCTCATCTGTTAAATGAAGGTGAGAGCATCAACATGAGAGGGTTGAATAAAAGAAGGCACACGCCATGCACAGAAATGGGCCTGGTACTTAGTAGATGCTTAGTGAATGTGGCTTTTGTTATTAGTTCAGTGCCTTCATTTTACACATCAGGCATCTGAGGCCCAGAAAATAGTTGGCTCAAGATGGCACAGCTAGCCTTCAGATTCACATTCCTTAAGTCTTTCCACATAACCAGAGGACTCACCCACAATGCCCGAAGAAATGGATGTGACTGTGTTTGGGGTGGACTGATGAGAAGCCTGCATATTAGGAATTAATAGCAGCTCTGCAATCTCCCTATGCCTATGTGAACCAACATAGGCCTCCCTGCCTAATTTTTCAGGACGCTCGGCAAAGGTGATCCTCACACAACGCTCTGTATTTTTCTCATAGCTTTTTCTTGTTTTACCAGAATTCTGTTTTAAATGTGTTGGGTGGTAATTCTTGTTATTCTCTTCATGCCCAAGTCAAGGGACAAAGCTATGCTACATACCCATTTTGTTCATTATTAGTCATCATGTCATTATAAATCTAGATAGCTGGTACTATTAGTTACCAGGTGATAATACAGATGTAGATCCAAAATATGTTTCTAGGCAATATTAATATAAAATTTAATAACCTTGGAAACAGCCTCTCTCCCCATACTTGCAATAGATGAATAGCCTGTCCTTGCCAGGATGAATGGAGAATGTTTACTTTTGTCAACCTTTATTAGTGGAGTACTATATGCTGTTATTTCTTTAATAAGACAGTAAATCTCCAGCCCAGTTTATAGTTTGTCTTTCATCCAAAGACCTCAAAGTAACTTTGCTAACACTGTGTCATTATTAATCATCCAACTTGTCCAGAGAGGCAAGCGGTGGTTGTTTTAGAGGGAGAAACTGAGGATTCAAGAAGGTTATGTGACTTGACTTCTTAGGGTCATGAACAGGGTCAGAAAAAAAGAGCTGGGCACGGAGCCCAGATTCCTGTCTCACAGATTGAGGACCCAGCCTTCCCCCAAAGCTCTCTAAACATTTTTTTTTAAATAGAAAATGCAATTTTCTACCTTGATCTATTAAGCAGAAATGAACTCTAAACTCTTCTTCAATTACTTGGGCGGGAAAACAAAGTTTATTTTTGAAGTTACTTCAAGTCATAAAAAGCTTGATTCACTATTCTAAATAACCACATTGAAATAGGTAAATAGCTTTGTAGTCATAATGATAGCTTGGATTTAGATGGTGCCTGCACTCTGCAAGGCGCCACCGTTCACAGGCTTCTGAAACCCTTCAGTCATTGGGGTCGCCCCTCTTTGGGACTTCAAGTAACCCACCTACCTCTCCTCCCCTTCCCCGCTTCCTTTACTCACACTCCCTTCCCTCAAACTATGTCTTCCTATGCACCCAGAGTTCTCAAGATAAGAGGAACTCCTTGCTTTGGCTGGATATGAAAAAAAGACTTCCAGGCCCTCTGGAATAGGTGTGGAATCCCATAGAATGGGATTTTTCCAAGATCTTCTTAGCGGAGGTGAGGCTAGAGCCCATCTTGCTTGGAGGTAAAGGATCAAAGTTACAAAGACTGACTGGAATTCATCAAACATTCAAGCAGTCCTCTAAAGATCCCCCGACCACCCTCCCTTATATTTACATTGGGATTTTATAACTCCTCTGGCCAACGGAAGGAAAGGCAGTTGAGAACAGTATTCTTCCTCCACCTCTCCCTTGACGTGCTGAGCGACTTTGGAGGTCACACCATCCAGGTTGCCATGACAGAAAAATTAAGTGGTGTGGCATTGGCTTAGCAGGGGTCAGCCAACTTTTGGTAAAGACCCAGGTGATGAATATGTTCAGCTTTACGAACCTTATGGTTTCTTTTGTAACTGCTCAGCTCTACCACTGTAGCATGAAACCAGCCATAGAGAATATGTAAACAAATGAGCACGGCTATGTTCCAATAAGACTTTATTTACAAAAACAAGAAGTGTGCTGGACTTGGCCTGTTTGCCAACTTCTGGTCTAAGGAAAAAGTTTGGATAACAGAATGTTAACTTTGTGTTGCCCTTGACTGCATTGGAAAATTTCAATAAAGAGATGGGTTCCAAAAGCATTGGCTAGTTTGCTAACAGGAGTTAAAAAAAGGGGTCAAAATCTGGGACCCCAACTTTCCATACAATTTAAATGGGCTAAGAATGCTGTGTGGCCCCCAAAGCCCATCAAGAGGAGGAAGATAAATGCACAAGGAGGAAGCTCCTGGAGAGCAGAGCAGGGGCAGGGGCAGGAGCAGGGATAAGAGGGTTAATCATTGAATAAGACCTGAAAAGAGTGAAGGACAAGCTAGGTGGATCGACGGGGGGAAGAATAGAATTACAAGCAAGTACAAAGGCCCTGAGGCAGGAGTGTGCCTCATACCTTCAAGAAACCACACAGATGCCAGTGTGGCTGCAGCAGAGAAAACAAGGGGTGGAGGAGTAGAAAGAGATGCCATCAGAGAGGGAGAGCAGATGGGCATGGGGGGTCCTAGAGGATAAATCACACAGGGCCTTGTAGGTAATTTTGAAGATGATGACTCTTCTCAATGAGCTGGGAAGCCATAGAAGGTGCTGAGAGTGTGAACAGGAACACTCTCTGACTTACGGTTTTAAGTAGATCATTCTTGTTGCTGGGTTAAGAAAAAAAGTGGGGGGGGGGTGCAGGACTGGGGAAGATGTAAGCAAGAAAACAGCTAGGAGTCTATTACAGTTATCCGGGCAAGGGATCATTCACTCATTCATTCATTCATTCATTCATTCATGGAACAAGCATTTCTTGGCCACCTCTTGAGAAGATATCACTGCAGATGATGTTTCCTGTGTCACACCAATATTGTGGGAGATTTACCTTAAACAACAATGTTGTATTCATACTATAAGAAAAAAAGGTTAAATGTGGTAATATGTTGTGAGTTCTTTGAGATCTAAAGGTTTGAAAGATCATGAGAAAGTTTTTCATTTTTAACTTTTGAGGAAACTTTTTTCAAGGTTTATTTATTTATTTTGGAGAGAAAGAGAGAGACCAGGGGGAGGGGCAGAGGGAGAAAGAGAATCCTAGGCAGAGTCCACACTGAATGTGGAGACCGCTGTGGGGCTCGATCCCACAACCCCGAGATCACATCCTGAGCCGAAACTAAAAGACAGACGCTTAACCTGTTGCGCCACCCAGGCAGCCCAGCCCTTGTATACTTTTATCTAGAAGCACTAATTGTTAATATTTTGTCATATTTGTTCATATATATACACACACATATATGTATATACACACATAATACACACCCCTACATATACACATGCACACATGTACAATCCATATGTGCATACAGACACATGTATATACATACATAATACACATCCCTACATATACACGTGTATAATCCATATGTGCATACACACACACGTATATACACGTATATACATACATAATACACACCCCTACATATACACATGCACACGTGTACAATCCATATGTGTGTACACACACATATGTATATACATACATAATACACACCCCTACATATACACACGCACACGTGTACAATCCATGTGTGTGCGCACACACATATGTATATACATACATAATACACACCCCTACATATACACACGCACATGTGTACAATCCATACGTGTGCACACACATATATGTGTATACATACATAATACACATCCCTACATATACACACACACGTGTACAATCCATGTGTGTGCACACACATATATGTGCATACATACATAATACACACCCCTACATATACACACGCACACATGTACAATCCATGTGTGTGTGCGCACACATATGTGTATACATACATAATACACACCCCTACATATTCACATGCACACGTGTACAATCCATATGTGCGTACACACACACATATATGTGCATTGTACATATTTCTTCCTGAACAATTTGAGGATTAGTTGCATACATTATGTCCCTTCTCTATGCATTGTGCCCCTTTAGATTTAATACCGCAGTGTATATTTCCCAGGAACATATATTTTATTATCTTATATAAACACAGTACGGGGTGCCTGGGTGGCTCAGTCGTTAAGCGTCTGCCTTCAGCTCAGGTCACGATCCCAGGGTCCTGGGATCGAGCCCCGCATAGGCCTCCCTGCTCAGCAGGGAGTCTGCTTCTCCCTCTCCCACTCCCCCTGCTTGTGCTCTCTTGTTGTCTCTCTCTCCCTGTCAAATAAATAAATAAAATCTTTTTAAAAAATTAATTAATTAAAAAATACAGTATAATGATAAAATTCAGGAAGTGTGACAACCCTACAGTACTATTATCTAATCTATAGTCCATATTCCAATATTGTCAGTTGTTTTAATAATGGCTTTTATAGATTTTTTTTTCCCAATTCAGGGTTCAATCTAAAATCACACATTGCATTTGTTTACAGCTTTGACTTCCTGGTAGGGGAGAGTCATGATCTCAGGGTTGTGAGATTGAGCCCCGCGTCAGGCTCTACTCCCAGCATGGAGTCTGCCCTAAGACTCTCTCTCCCTCTCCCTCTGCACCCCCCACCTCTCTCTCTCTCTCAAATAAATAAATCTTTTTTTAAAAAAGTATACAAGGGCTTTATATATTATTCTTGAAAATCCTATGTGAAGTATGAAATTGTTTCCCCCCCAAATTTTTAAAAACATTTTATAAACACTACAAAGTCAAGTTTACCCCCTGAAAGTTAAGCTAGTGAAGCTGTAGTCTTCCAAAGGAAGAAGTAGAAATATTTCTACCCCCACAGGACATTACAATGTTCATATGAAAGGAAGGATTCTGAGTCTTTTCTGCTTGAACGCTTCCTTTTCCAACCAGAAGCTGAAAAACCTTCTCTCCCTACTGGGTCCCAGTGTCTCATAAGCATCTCAACCACTTGACATCACTAATTCTCAAATTTGGCTGCACCTTAGAATCACCTGAAAAGCTTGAAAAAATGACTGATGCTTGGGGTCCTACCTCCAGAGAGTCTGAATCATTGAGCATTGGGTATGGGTGGCCTAGGCATCAGGATTTTTTAAAAAACTCCCTCATGTGATTCTTTCATGCAGCCAGTTTGGAGAACCCACTAAGCTACGCCATGTTACCGCCTGCTCTGAGCTGAGCTCATCCCCCTGGTCTCTGGCTTTGTTCTTTGGCTGTGGTGAGTACCTTTCTTTGACTGATGGCTTTGCAGTCCCATCTGGGACACAGGGCGGCAAGGGGCTTGGAAGTGTCCATCCTGGAGGGCCTCCAGCACCACCAAGATGCTCATCTGTTCTAGGATTTCTATAGTCATGCTAAGCACTAGGGGAGTGGGTGGGGGTTGTGCATTACTGTGTGAAGGTGACCCTCTGCAAGAACGACCAGGGCAGAGGGAGTCCAGAGGGTGCTTTCAGGATCTTTTCTTGCAGGTGACATCCCTGTTCTATCCTGAAAGCCTATGTCTGTTTCTCTAACAGACACTCGCCAGCAACTGACGATCATGGGACAGGTCGCTGAACAACACACAAAGTGGGCAAGTGGGTGATTCCCAGATCCTTCCTACCGCACGGGTATGCTCTTTGTTCTCTCTGCCCAGTAAGCCACACTCCTTCTGCATCCTACTAAAGTTCTTTTTGCAGCCTTGGAATGCCAGCTCAGAACAGCCTCTGGCATGACCCTGTACAGGTACTTTTCATCTCTAATCGCCCCTGCTCCCCTATTAAAAGAGACATTTTTCAAAGCAATGGGAGCAAGTTACTCATTCAAATGCTGTTAACAAATAACAGGATTTAAGTGTGTAATAGGTAGTTACTCAGCTTTGAAAATTTGCCCCGAAGAGTTAAAATTTCTGCTTCATTGGGAAGGGGGGGCGGGAATGTCCTTGTGGGAGAAATTTTCAACCCCCGGAATTTAATGTCTGATCTCCCTCCCCTGCATCTGAGCTGGAAGGCGAGATGCAGCGTGAGATTGCAGGAGAGGGCGGGCTGGGGACAGTTTGGGGGCCTGCAGGTGTGCAGCGGCTGCACGGCGAGGACTGGCCCCCCACCCAAGCAGGCAGACACCCGCCAGGACTTGCCGGAGCCCATGGCAGGGGAGTCGCCTTATAAATTACTCCCTGCAGGATCATTCCGTGTTGGATGGGATCACAGAGGCGTGGAGGTGCTGCAGCCCCGGCTTCAGGTGGAAGGCTTCTTGGAGAAAGTCCATCGAGGAAAGGCTGACCTGGTGCAGTGATGACCCTCCATGACCTCCCAGCAAACTGGCGAGGGGCTACGCCTACACCTTCTCACTGTCCCCCCCTCTCCAAAGCAGCCCAGCGCCAGGAGACTGCACCCCTCCCCCCTATTTTAATGATTATTTTTCTTTTAATAGAGATTTCCTGAAATTCTATAGTATGAGGACACGACACTGAAATCCTCAACTAGGACACATCCTCCACCATGGGGCCAGCCATGCCCTCTGGGGAGGCTGCAGAGTCTGGGCCACATAGCAGGTGCTCAATAAATGGCTGTAGTTTAAAAAACTATGCAGGCCCCCCAGAGTGGTATTAAGAGGTAAACTGTGAGTCCCCAAATGGGGGTCAGTAATAAGACAACAAGCAGGTAAGGACAAGACTCCCCACGAGGGCAAGAAAGGAACCTCACCTGTGGTGGTCAGTCCGCCAGGATTCTCAGGTTTGGCTCTTCTGTGGACAGGTCCGAGTTGAAAAGAGTTCTCATGGTATAGGAATTCAGAAAATATTGATTAAAGGAAGAAACAATAACTAAATTAAGGTGGAAGAGGGGGTGCAATGACGAAGGCAAGTGTCTCCTAAGTCTGGACGCAGAGAGCTGGGGAGGGATCCCGGTGTTCGGAGTGCCGCTCAAACCCCATTTGGAGCTTCAAAGAGGGTTGCAGGCAAGGGATGGGGGAGGGGAAAGAAGCCTAATGACAAAGAGCAGGAAGAGTCAAGGGTCAAGTTCTCAAATTCTTCTTTAGTAGTGGTGAGAATAGCAGGCTCTCCTCAGGGGAAATTCAGTCCCCCTTAAAGTCCCATCATGGATTTGACCTCATCAGCCTGTCCCCAAGTCTGCCCAGGCCACCCACCAACAGAGACTCACAGGTGATAGCTTGAGAGTGAAAGCATTCAAGACCCAGCCCAGTACTTTACATATCTCACCTCCCAATCTAGACTATCTATGCCCCAGTTCCCTATGGTCCCAACAACCTGGCTTGCTCTGCATAAATCCCCTGTCCATGTTCTTGTCTTGGATCCAGGTGACACTGATCGACATTTTCACGATAATATTTTAATTACAGTTGTATTTACCTGTTGATTTTCATACCAAGCGTCATCCTGAGGATTGGAGGCAGCTTCTAAAGTTTCAATGTGGTAACGACTTTAACAAATCTGGCTTTGTTTCAAAATAGCTATGCCGATATCCACAAAACGTAGATGATTTTTTTTTTTTTTAGTTTAATTGTGAAAACACATACACAGTGCCTTTGAAATCTGGCTCCAGGTTTTAAGACATGTGCATTTACTTACCATCCCAAGAAGGTGTCAGACGGTATGGGGCATCCCAGCCAGCTCTGTGTCAGTGTGGTCTGAGAGACGGGCTGGGCTCTCCCACAAGTACGGGCTGGAGTTTGGATCTGGAGTTTGGGATGTCCAGAGGAGTCCTTCTTGATTTTCTTTCTTTCATTAAATGAAGACGAAAAAAGAGGTGCAAAGGTTGTGTTGGAGAGAGAGGTTTGGTTCAAGCCGAAGGGGCACCAGAGCAGGAGGGATCTTCCTGGTATCCTGCCGGCCCAGAACCTTCCTCAGCCCCACGAGCCTCCTGTCCCACGGGGTGTTGGGTCAATCCCTGGGGAACCTGTAATCCTTTGCTGAAAGGCCTCTTGGCCACAGCCCAGCTCAACAGAGGAGAGTCCAGCTTTGTCCTTGGAGGGCATGCTGTATGCGGTCCCACCCTTGGGCACCCTCGTGCTGTGGGAACCCGGCAGGCTCCCCTTCCTACCTTCACACAGGTGGCTTTGGGGCTTGCAACAGGTGTTGCCTCGGTGCCGCTTTACCTCGGAGCAAGAAAGGGGCCTTCTGTTTCCGGGGGGGGGGGCTCAGGGCCAGAGCAGCTCCCTCCTCACTCGAAGGGCCACAGAGAGGGCAAGGGGTGCAAAAAAGAGGTGTTTTTCTTATTTTGTTGTTGTTTGTAAATTTAAAATGTATACCTTTCTTCTGGAAACATCTGAGAAGGCTTACAGAAAGCAGGACACAGGAGAAAGTATGTACACATCTTAGGAAGTGGCTTCCCCAGCCGGAGCAGCATGTTTGCTGTGGGCATGGAGCTTCCGTTCGTGGGTCCCCTCAACACTGGGCATCCGTTGCCCTTGTTGCTTGTAACGGCACCACAGTGACAAATGTCACCGCCTCTATCTCACAAAGACAGTAAGGCTCAGAGAAATGCAAGGGATTGCCCAAAGACCCACAGCTAGTCAGCGGCAAGAGCAGGGTCGGAATCCAGAATGGGCGCGTCTAGCGCCCTCAGCCCGGCCACTGCAGAGAGTGCCTCGTCTATGCTGTCACGGCCTGAACCATTCAGCCTTGCATGCCCTGGCTACTGAGGAAAGCTAAGTTATATGCAGGCTCAATGAATCTCCCTCCTCAGGTGGGCGAAGGAGCACAGTGTGGGGTTTCTGGTTTTGTTTGGCTTTAATTGTGAGTGTGCATCGATGCCTCCCATCGGGCACACTTTTCTCAGTTGTGGTGGCTGCCTGATCCTGGTGTACATTTGAGTTGACAATCCCTGCCTCACATTTCCATTAACTGTGAGAAATCTCCGCGCTCTCCCTTATTTTGACACCTGTGTGCTTTCGGGCCGGCCTTGGGAGGCTGCAGAGTCCTCTAAGTAGCTTCTCACTGCAATCCAGTTCTATGGAGCTGCTAGAAATTGTTCGGGAATGTGGAAGAGCACTCACTCAACACGGTTTTCCCTGGGCCTGAATCACTGATGCGCTCTCATTAGAACAACGGGGCTCCATGAGAGGGCAGGGACAGCCGTTGGGTTATTGTTAAAAAAGAAGGGGGGATGGGGGGAAGAGGTTAAAAAATCCTTTCTTGGCTTGGTGGGACATGCAGTCCAGGTCACAGCCCTTGGGCGGATGTGAATTTTCCTGTTTGCTGGCCTCCCTGGGAGCGAGCGCTGGGGGCACAGCCCTAGGGAACTTCTTTCCACCTGACAAAGCAAAGGCCTAAAGAAAGGTACTTTCCTTTTTTTTTTTTTTTTTATTCTTTTGTAGAGGCAGAAAGAACTTAAGCAAAGAGTGTCCCTTTTTGAAAGCGGGTAGATGAGGGTTCAAATCCACATTTTCTCACTTCGTAGCTGTATCACCATGGGCAAGTGACAACAGGTTAACATTTTCGAATGCAGTTTCCCATCGGTTACATTCAGATGAAAATAGAGCCCTTGCTGGCGAGCTCTGAGAATTCGAGGCAACCCGGGGAAGAGCCCCTGCCTGACCCCACAGCGGTCTGGCTGTTGGTAGGAGCAGCGTGGTGGGGGGGGACTTGTCCTCCCCAGTAAAAGGAACAGCTCTGATTTACAGGCCCCACACCACCTTACTGGTGCTGGGGCTCAGGAGCATAGTTTCTGGCTTTCAATGAAAAAAAAAAACAAAAAACAAAAAACAAAAACGAACAGATAACCAACCAACAGCACCCCCCAACCCCTGTCGCCTGCCCACCCGCCCCACGAAGCTTGGGAAAAGTGGACTTCAGTCCTAGGCCTGTCGGGCAAGGAAGCCTGAAAGTGGCACTTTACTGCCCTCTGCTGTCCACCTGGAAAACTCTCCGCGTGCGGCCGGCACCTTGGCCACCCTTAAAATCCCAAGGAGCTTGGCCCCCAGCACTCGCCCAACCCTTCTTAAAAGTGCACCCCAAAGACCAGGGTAGGACCAGGACCAGCTATATAATCTGAGGGGTCCAGTGAAAATGCAGGGCATCTTGTTAGAAAGTGTATTAAAGATTTCAAGATGGCGACAACAGAGCGTTACACCAAATGCCAGGCACTTACTTTTGAGGGGGGTGCCCTATACAAACGCGCGTGTCCCCTGCCCCTGAAGCTGGCTTTCCTTCATTACTGCCTGCTCCTGACATTGAACTTCTGGATCTATGGCATAGTCTCAATAGTTCTCTGAGGAACGGAAATTTAGTAGAAGTTGTCTGGGGAGAAGGGGTGGGGAGAGGGCCTCCCCTTGCAAGCCAGACTGGTGGGGGGTGAGTTTCTCTTGGCTCTCACGCAGCCACACATCTCATCTCTCCCCTGTGCACTGCTGGAGTGTGAGGAAGCCAGAAAAACATAGCACGCCTTGTCCTGGCCTTGGGAACCAATTCAGACTCAGGAATTGGACAGATGGAGAGTCAAATATCAACATTATTATAGTACAGACTATACTGGAGGACAGAGCTTACCTATAACTAAAGCATGTGCTAAAATCCACCCTCACACTCCCCCAGCAGAGACCCACCCAAATGAGAACGTGGAGTGGCTGCTGTCACCCACGAACCAGGGAATTGCCTGTACCTCCATGGGCACAATAAGGAGTAGAGCAAGACACCAAGAGTCATTAGAGAAAAATCCCTGTCTATGGAAACCAGAGCCGTGGAGGGAAAGTGTGTCTCCCGTATTAGTTAGGGACTGACTAGGAAAATAGAAACCACTCCAAGTATTTACAACAAAGGGAATTTGAGGCTGGAATTGGTTTTACAGGTGGTAGAGGTGCTGAGAAGTGAAAGCACAAGGTCAACAGGAAGAGAGGAAGTCACCCCCACTTTTCAGACGGAGGGGTGAAGGGGTAAGTTGGGGTGGTGGGAGGCGGCAGACCACTCGGTCCCTCAGACAGGAACTAGAGCCATGGGGGAAATATGTCTGTGGCTCTTCCTGAAATGGAAAGGCGGGGGGGGGGGGGGGGACGATGGCCCCTGCCTTCTTCCCCTCCTTCTAGGACCTTCCATTGGACACACTCAGCTGAGAGGCACCTGATGCAGGAGCCTGGAGAAGATAATCCACAGGGATCCGTTCCCCTGCATTTCCCCCCGCCGTTCTAGAGCACAGGACGGCCCTGGACAGAACGCTCCCTCGACAGTTACAAACTCAAATGATTGCCCATTGCCTGTTGGGTAGGAGGTAAATTCTGCCCCATGCCATGAGAGGTCTCTCACAGGCCAGACCACTTTATAAATAAACCACATGTCCTCCTACCCCCTTTTCCTTGTTCTGTCAGCTTACTCCCTAATTCTTACCTCGCTCCCTCTCCTGGAACATCCTTCGTCCACACCACCCCCTTCTCTCTCCTCCTCCTTCCCCGTCCACTGCCCCGCATTCTCCTCCCTCCATGCGTCTCCTACTTTTCCTTCCCCTCGTCCTTGTTTCCATCCTTTCCTTTTGCATACTTTCTCCCTCCTTTCTTTCCTGCGTATTAACGAGCAGATTGAAGTCGAGGTCTTTGCGTTTATTAGCTGTTATTGTTTTCCAATAAGTAGTTCTTAAAAACAAAATATTAAAACATACCGTACCCCTTAACCTCCACCCCCCACAACCACCACACCTAGTAGACCCCAAATCCAGATGTAACCTATGGAAACCAGGCCACTCTTCACCAAGCCCCAGGATGGCATCTTGATTTCTCAGCAGGATTGGAAAACCCATACAGAAGCTCAAAACCTGCTCCCCGCAAAATAAGCCTCTTGATATTTGCCCCTAGAACATCAGTCAGCCTTCTGTTTGCAGTAATGATTGCCCCAGATTTTACTGGACAGACATCACACAAAATGAAAGCCCTGAAAGCACTGGAGAGTGAAGGGAAACGGGTAGATTTTGGTGGGAAGTGCATGGAGAGAGAGAGAGAAGTGAGAGGAAGTGAGCTCCCCGTTTCTTCTGGTTCTAGTCTGGGTCAGGTGCAGGCCACATTGTGTGGGCCAGTGTTGGTGCTGGTGGAAAAGGAGCCATCTTTTTGGCCTCTGAAAATAGAAGCAGCTACAGCTGCCAAAGGGAGGAGAGGGAGTCCTGGAAGGGAAAGAGCGGGAGAGGGGTTACCCCAGTTCTATCTGGTTCCATCTCTGGCCCACCCCTGGACCATGCTTACAGAGAACAGACGCAAAGCATCTCAGCTAAAGGCAAAAGAGTCATTGGGGCTGCTGCCCAAGACACAGCTTTTAGAGTTCAATCCAGGAAAACACCTATTAAAACAAAATGAAATAAAAGCTATTAGGAAAAAAAATCAGAAGTTAGAGCCTCCACAATTAACATTAATAATATATATAATCCAAATTACCCAACATAGGAAGAGCCAGAAAAATGGGATATACTCTCGAGTGAAAAGACGTTATGCGAAAAGAATCAAACACGAAGAACTACATGCTGAATGATTGTGTGAAATTTTAGAACAGGCAATGTTACAGGGAGAGAAAGCAGACCTGTGCTAGCCCGAGGCTGGGTGAGGGGAGGGTATTGATTGCAGAGGGATATGGGAAACTTTTTGGGAGTGATGGATATGTTCTATATCTTGATTGTGATGATGGTTATACAACTGTATGTAGTTGTCCTAACGCACCAAATTCTACACTAAAAATGAGGGGATTTTACTGTATTGTAAATTGTATCTCAATAAAATTGGAGAAAGAGTAACCAAACAAACAAACAAAATCACAGCCAGTGGGCTCTGTCTCATAGCTGCAAGATATTGGCCCATATTTTCTTCCTCCCCTTCTTCTTTCTCCTCTTCCTTCTTTTTTTCTGATTGGACCCATGGGGCTATAACATTCTTGTACAGTGCCTGCAACACTTTTGAAAGTATTTGTTATAAACAGAGGTATCAGTTTTGTTGGGTTGTAGATGATATATGCTAACCTTCCTTAAGTAATGCTGGATTGTTTTCTAAAATGGTTGTACCAGGGGCGCCTGGGTGGCTCAGTTGGTTAAGCGTCTGCCTTCGGCTCAGGTCAGCATCCTGGGGTCCTGAGATCGAGCCCCTGGCATCATGCTCCCTGCTCAGCGGGGAGCCTGCTTCTCTCTCTCTCTCTCTGCTGCTCCCCCTGCTTGTGCTCTCACTGTCAAATAAATAAAATTTTTAAAAAAAATAAAATGGTTGTACCAATTTATACTTCTACCAGCATGTCTGAAAGCTCCATTGCTCCATATTTTTGCCCACACTTGGTATCATCAGATTTGAAAATTTTAAATCTGCTGGGCAAATCTTATTTTAACTTGCATTCCTCTTATTACTAATAGAGCTGAGTATATTTCCATATGTTTATTAGCCAAGATTTCTTTTGGGGGGAAGTGACCAAATCTTTCTCCATTTTTGACTGGGTTATTTTGCATAGTGATTCATAATGTCCTTTGTATATTATTTGTATGTTTTTATCCCTTATTGTCATAATTACAAATATCTTTTAGTTTATGGCAGTTATTTTCACTATCTTTATAATTAACAGAATTTATGAATTATAATTAGTCTATCAATTTTTCCCCTTTGGGCCTTTTTTTAAATCTCTTTTAAGAACTCCTTGCCTAATCAAAAGTTTTGAAAATATTCTGTGTTTACTTCTAAAAACTTTATAGTTTTGCCTTTCTTATGTACATCTTTAACTTACCTTTAATTGATTTCAGGGCATGCCGTGAAGTCAAGATACATTTTCACTTTTCCCGGTAGTTAAGCAATTTTTCCACCAGCATTTATTGAATAGTCTCTTAGCCCACTAGTCCGCAGTGCCATTTCCGTCATGTATCAAGGCTTGATCTCCCTAGTCTACTCCATTAGTGAATTTATCTAATCCTGCATTATTAGCACACAGTTTTATTTAGGGCTTTATAATAAATGTCAGTGTCTTGATATAGACTCCTGTATCAGTCACAGAATCAGGACACAGAAACCACAGCAGTTACTTTAACAGGGAAAAATGTAATATAAAGAACTGTTAACGAATAGGAAGTGCTTAACCCGTAAAAGGGGTAAAGGAAGACTCCAAGAGTCCAGATGTAGCAGGCTGCTACTACCTCCACGATGAAGAAGAGGGAACAAAGAAGGAACTAGACCTTTGGAGAATCACACGCGTTCCCAACCAAAGGCTGAGGTATATGCAGCCAGCTTGTTGCAGAGAAACTTGACGGGGGTTATGGGCCAGAGCTGAAGTGTAGATAGAAATGGTCCACCATTGCCATAGGGTGTGGAGCTGGTCTGTAGAAACTACCTACTTAGCGGAGACAGTGGCCTGAGGGCACAGTCAGAGCCACTGTAGACATGGCCTCTTGGAGCCCCACAGAAGCACCCACGGTGGGGGAAAGGGTGGCCTGAAGGCACAGCTGGAGCTGCTTCTCCAGGGCTACTGGGCTTCTGTGCTGAATGATAATAATGGAGGAATGAGCCCAGAAAGAAACGCCTTCCGGCCACTGTTGCCTTTGCAGTGTAACTCCAGCGCCCTCTATCGGCAAAGCAAAACACTGTGCCAGCTGCAAGGAGTTAAGTGTTAGCGTCCAGCAACAGGCTCACTAAGAGGGCCAAGAAGGTGGACTTGGAGATAAGAGGAAATTGATTACTGGCACCATCTTCTAACTTGTGCTTACCTTCGAAAGTTCCTAACGATTTTTGGTCCCTTGCATTGTCATGCGCCTAAGTGGGGGAGTGGAGGGAATTGAATTTTTACTTGGACTTCATTTAATCTATAGATTTATTTGTTGGAACTGACAGCTTTACACAATTGATTCTTCCAGTTCGTGAACATTTGGATCTCTTCATTTATTTAGGTCTTCCTTAAAGCTTTCCAGTAGCATTTTTATCATTTTCTCAATAAAGAGCTCTTACGGCTTCTGTTCGGTTTATACTTCAGTACTTCATATTTTTAAAGCAAATGGTGTTTTTAAAACTTTTCTATTTCTTACTATTATACAAAAAAATGCAATTTATTTTTGGTATGTTGCTTTGTACTCAGCAACAGGTTAAACTTACTTCCCAATTCTAGTAATATATCTATATATTCTTTTGGATTTTCTGCATGTACAAGTTTATCTTCCAAGAATAATGACAAGAGTAGATTCCCTTATGTATTTCTTATTCTTGCCTTACTATACTGTCTAGAGCCTCAGTATGTTGAGTAAAAGTGGTAGATACAGGGGATCTTTGCCACATTCCCAACATCAAAAGAAATGTTACTGCCCTTAGCTCATTACTTTATAGATACCTTTCATCAGTTCAGAAAGGTTTCTTCTAGTCCTAATTTGCTAAGAAGTTTTTTAGAAATTATGAATGGACATTGAACTCTATCAGACACATTTATCTTCATCCATTGAGATAACCTGTGATTTTTCATCTGTTGATGTGACTCACATGGGTTATTTTCTAATGTAAACCAACCTTGTATTCCGGGGATGAACCCAATTTTGTCATCAGTCATTATGCTTTATGCACATTGTTATACTCAAATTGATATTTTGTCAAATTTATGCTCCCAAGCGAGATTAACCTAACATTTTCCTTTTTCATATTATCCTTGTTGGTATTCTAGCTTTATAAAATAAGTTGGGGAGTATATTTAGAATCAATCTTCTCATATACCCTTGACTGCCTCCTTTCCCTGCCTTGACTGGCATCCCACACATGCCAGGGTTTCTCTACTCTTTTAGACTTCAATGAAACACCACCACATTATAAGATACGGGATCTGAATTCCCGAGCAGCTCCTAAGAGGTGGATGATGCCACGCAGAGGGACATGCAATTGTATCCCTATGGGGTGATGACCAGTGAGAACTGGGAAATGGAGGTTACCTGATAGCCAAATTACTCCCTTTTCCTTCTCCCATTGACTACTTCAAGATACTGTTCTTCCCAGAAACTTTCCTAAAATCCACACAATAGTCTCACATGTTGAATGACCTAATATGTCTGTTTCAACTCACTGTGAAGTGGCAGTGATACATTAATGCATCACATTGCACTTCATAAGATTTCCCTTGCTTTACTTCCTCTCATTGACTCTGCTGAGTTTGCATTTCCCAAATAAAGTTTTAGTATCTTAATCCTTGCCTCAGGCTCTGCTTTCTAGAAGACCTAAGCTAAGACCAGATAGTATTTGTTCTATGCACTGGAGTATTTTGTTTAAGATTGCAGGATTTTGTTTCTTTGAGGTTTGATAATGCTCCCTAGTAAACTATTTAGGTCTGGGTTTTTCTGTTGGGAACTAGTGTTTAATTTTCTTTAAGGGCTCTAAGACTACTCTCTTCAGAATTTCTACTTCTTTGTGAGGCAATTTTCGTAAGTTCTAGTTTTCTAAGAACTCATCACTTTTATCTATCCTTACACATTTATTGGCATAAAATTTATATTTTTATCTATTTCATTGCACTTTTATTAATATCTTTAAGATCTGTAGTGATGTTCCTATTTTCATTGCTATTACTGTTTTTTGTTTGGTTGGTTCTCCCTCTCCCTCTCCTTCCCTTATCGATCACGCTAAGGGTTTGTAGATTTTATTAGTATTTTCGAAGAACGAACTTTTGACTTTGTTGATCTCTATCATGTTTTCTATGTCATTAGTTTGCCCTTATATTTATTAGTTCCTTCCATTTTTAATTTTTTTCTTTTAAACTTCATGAATTGAATGCCTAGCTCATTAGTTTTTAGTCTTTTTTTTAAATATTTTATTTATTTGACACAGAGAGAGAGAGAGAGAGAGAGAGAGAGAGAGAGCACCCGCAGGGAGGGAGGGAGAAGCAGGCTTCCCACTGAGCAGAGAGCCTGATATGGGGCTTGATCTCAGGATCCTGGGATCATGACCTGAGCCAAAAGCAGACACTTAACCAACTGAGCCACCCAGGTGCCCCCCATCTTTCTTCTTTTCTAATATGCATGTTTCTAAGCATGTTGGTCTAGTGCCCCCTACATACTGCTTTAACTGCATTCTACATATTTTAGTAGGTGGTACTTCTTTAACATATAGTTTCAAATATTTATTAATTTCCATGACTTTTCTGTGTTAATTAAAAATGTTTAATAATTGCCAAATACATGGGGCTTTTCTAAAGATCCTTTTTATACTGATTTCTAGCTTAATTGCCTGTGGCCATAGAAGATTGTGTATTGCAGCAATCCTTTGAAATATATTGACACTTGCTTAATTTGCCAAGAACATGGTTTTCATATTGTTCTATATGTGACTGAAAAATTATGAATGACAATGTTGTGATAACAGAATGTGTGTGCACACCCACGTAATCAAGACTTCAATTTTCCTATGTATCTCCTGATATTTGACTGCTTGTTCCATCAATTACTGAAAGATGACTCTGGATTTATTTATTTTTTTCTTTATGGTTCTCTCATTTTTGTTTTATGTCAAGACAGTTTTACTAAGCACATACCAAAGTACAATATTTCATCTTCATAGCAAATTTAACATTGTATCTTATGAAGTGAAATCTTTAAGATTTAAAAAAAATATATTTTATTTATTTGACACAGAGAGAGAGAGAGAGAGAGAGCGAGAGAGAGAGAGAGAGAGAGAGGGAACACAAGCAGGGGGAGCGGGAGAGGGAGAAGCAGGCTTCCAGCTGAGCAGGGAGCCTGATGCGGGGCTGGATCCCAGGACCCTGGGATCATGACCTGAGCCGAAGGCAGACACTTAACGACTGAGCCACCAGGTGCCCCGAAATCTTTAAGATTTAATCTTAATATCTCTTAAGGCTCCCAAATGAACTGCACTCAAGTCTTTTTTTCAAGGTCCACTTCTGGGACGACTTAATTAAGACATTTGGTCCCCTGGGATGTTGTAGCACCACAATACCTAAGACAGCCACCTTTGATAAATTGGCACTGGATCTATCAGCAAGGGGATGCACTAACTTATGCAAGCTCTAGCATGTGAGGGTGGTATTAATTTATAATTGTGGAATAGGCTGGTTATTGCTAAGTGCAATCAGTGCACAGAAAGAAGAAAATGTCATGCTCAACTCAGGGCATGGTGTAAACGATCTTCCTGGCAGCGTTTGAAAAAATCCTTAGCTCATGCAGCTGGATGACAGCCCGTGCCAAAAACCAAGCCAGAAATTACAAATAAAGCTGAATTCACAGCCTTCACAAATCTGTTACAGTCAGGCCCTAAAAGTAAGTAGCTGCACCCTGAAAGTTGTGGTGGGGACGTCAGGGTGGAAACACTGAGAGCTTTGAACCCAATTCCTCTGAACCCTCTGGGCTACTAAGTCCACTATCCCTTGCCGGGATAGCAGCCTACCCTACATGGGGAGACCATGTCAAGGCCTCAACTGAAATGGATGCCTCAAAAGATGAAGTACTTGCCTGCCCAAGATCTGCCCCACCTCATCAATTATAAGGGTAAAGCCTCAGCATGTCTAGTGGGGGAAATTTGGTCTGTAATTCAGGAGGAAATGGTTCATCACCAAGAATGCAGGATTTGGCTCGTCTGTACTCTTTTTTCCCTGCAGGAACTGTCAGAACATGCCTGGAAATGAATCTTGAAGACATGAGACTGGGCTAGATTAAGGGGTTTATTGGTATAGGTCACACTCTTCTACACTTCAGAATTTAATATCCTGGCAAGAACATCTAGAGATGATCCTGGGTCAGCTGGACAGTTCCTTGAAGGTTGGAAGAAACAATGATGTAGAGGAAATGCAGAGGTGTTGGAACTGCCCTGGTACTGAGGCAGAGCTCAGAAAGTTCAGAGGCAACACTTGGGGGCGGGAGGTGGCATAGGGTGGTGGTTGTAATTTAAGACCAGAACATCCACCACCTATGTGCCCCAGAAGGCCAAGAAAATAGTTCCTTCACTAAAATAGCAAATGCACTGAAGAATAGGGCATGCACATTGCTAAGAAACTCAGGGCAGCCTGCAAGCCAAGGCTGATGGCAGGAGATACTGATACAGAATTGGGTTCCCTTGTGTGAGCGGAGGGAAGATTCTGGAACAGCAGAGACCAAGTGGCAGCAATTAGCTGTCAAGAGGCAAAGCAGTAGTTACCATAATAGGCAGCAAGGGATGGAAACCAAGGAGCCTGGCCCCACAGGGATCTGTGAAGATGGCTAGTGGACCATGGCAAGATAGGGACAAGACAGGTGGGCACCCGTCAAAGGTGTTGGTTGACTGTATTATTCATAAAATACCAAGATTAGGTGAGAAGATGTCAGCTGCTGCAATGAAAAATCACGATGCATCACTCATCCTTTCCAGATCTAAGCCTGTTCTTAGACCCATAACCCATTGATCAAAGGGAAGGCTGGGATACTTGAGGAAGAATACTATGATGCCACATCAAGGACATCAAAGAAATAGATAGCCATTTGCCAGAATACCTACGTACTGGTGGATGGGAAACAGACATTTTTTAGGACCTGGATTTTCTGGCTTAGAATGGGAGTTGGAAAAACATTTTTACTGTAAAGAGCCACGTAGCAATTCATTATTTTGGGCTTTGTGAGCTACAGGGTCTGTTACAACTAATGAACTATGCCATTGTAGCAGGAAAGCAGCCATGACAGCAAGTAAACAGTAAGGGCTAGTAGTGTGTTTTAATAAAACTTTATTTGCAAAAACAAATAGCAGGCCAGATTTGGCCCACAGACTATAATTTCAAAACCCCTGGCCTTGAATGCAGTCAATTTTCATAAAAATTCAGTGTGTGCTTGGAAATAATGTATAGGCTCCCAATTGTGTTCATTGCTTTATATTTTATAAACTAGAACAGCACATTAAATTATGGTGTTCAAATCCCCTATGTCTGACCTGTGTTTTTGTGTGTGTTTGGTCTGCTCTATCTATAAATAACCCAATGAGTTTAGTTGTTCAAAAACTTCCTACTATGGAATTTAAAATTTTGCTTTATAAATTTGAACCTGTTATTAGGTGCATATAAGTTTAGAGACCTTATTTTTCCTGGGTAATTAAAACTTGTATCATCTTGAAATAATCCCCATGAGCTCTAGTAATAATTTTTTCCTCGAGCTATATATACTAGTGTGAAAAATAATATAGCTACATCAGCTTTCTTTTGTTTTACAGTATATTTTTCATCCTTTGTTTTCAACCTTTCTATGCCTTTACATTCTAGTTGGTTCCTTATCAGCACAGAAGACAACTTATAAGTCTGGGCTTCTTGGGAGCCAAAGCAAATAGGAGAATGTTTACTATAAAAAAAAAATGCAGTTAGGTTGCTGGTAGCCAATTTGCTAGTTAAAACCACCTAGATATATCTGACATATAGGATATTAAACAGAACAAAGGTGTCTTTAAAGGCAGTTTAAAAACCCCTAAGGCTTCACAGGATTACACAACATTGGGGTTTAATTGGAATTTTATCAGTTGCTCACTGACAACCTAACAACAGCAGCTAATTTGGCTTTCCATAAGTAGTAGCTATGTTTATTAGTCTACTGCAACGGTAAGGCAGAAAGAAATGATCAGGCGTTCACAGCAAAGTTGCTTGATCCCTCAACTTACTAGAGGCCTTTATTTATCCTCCCCTTTGCTCTTTAAATCCCTTTACTCAGTGATATTTACCTAGTGCATCTCCCCATCTTTGCTGAACTTAAGTTGACTGGAACGAACCACAGGCACGAACAAAAGATGTTTTTAATGTATTAAAGCATCTTGTTTTAGAGGAGGAGGGGTCGGGCAAGAGGTGCCATACAGACAGTGGTAGAACTAGAACTGCAAGGCAGGCGGCATTACCACCTCTCAATTCTTGTCACTAGCTTTCATGACTTTAACAAGGGCTTAACTTCTCTGGGCCTCAATTTCTTTATTGGAAAATAGGAAATGACTCCTTTATTCAAGAAAATGTGGTTTAGAGAAAATAGTGACTCTAACACTGCCTGACATACATTAGGGCCTCAATAAGGTGTGGACAAGTCCAGGCCTGAGCATCAGGGTGACCTATTTAAGGCTCCACCACTCACCAGTCATGACTGGATAATCCACCTTTTCTGAGCCTCGGTTGGGGGTAATAATATCACCGTCTTTGGAACTATTGTGAGAATCAAAGGAAACAATATATCCACATCGTATCAACACACTTGGCCAGTGCCCAGCACACAGTAAACACCTAGTGAATCAAAGGCTTTCTCATGCAGGGCTGTGCTGCACACACCTGAATCATGAACCCCACAGTTCACCCACAACACACGATCACATGTTATTTTCAACAACATACACTTTTGCAGATAAAAAAGGTAACCCACACTTTCATTTTCTTTATTTTTCATTGATACCGTATGAATACAAAGTTTCTAGAAAGCTACAAAATGTCTACCACTTTATCAAGAAGGCATCAAAATGTGTCACTTTGCAAAGACATGAAAACACCTGCAGGAACTGACACAAAAATAGCATTTTTAGAGTGATGAAATAATTGCACTTAACTGTCATGGATATTAAAGTTATCACACATATGTACCGCGAAAGCTAGAATACATTTTTTTTTTTTACAAAGCACTTTATAAAAAAATTCTCTGCACACAAACCCTATAATTTTCATATAACTATCATACTAAAGATAAATTCACTTTAAAGCCAACACTTAGAACATTTTTAAACAAAAAGGTACCAGTACCTAAACACAGACATTAACAAATACAAGAATACTGTACTGCCAAGAGGTTTAACCAAATGCCTTTTGAAAGTTTCTGCAAATAGTTTAAGAAAACGTGTGTGAGAATTTGCCCCCCACCCCCATCTCCAATCTACCGAGAGGAACCTTATCACCCGGGGGCAGGTTCCGGAGCCCCCTCCCAGCTGCAGTACAATATCAAAGCGACCACTGACCAGATGAAGCGCTTACGTCACAAGCCCATAGTATGCACGGGACACAAAGACACCGACTGTGAGAATCCCATGAAGTCATTTAGAACGTGAACAAACACATGTGGCAAAACCAATTTACATAAAATTTAAGCATATTAAAGAATTAAAGGCTATTCGGGTTTCTTTTTTAAATGTTACAAAATTTTTTTGTTGTTTTTCAGGCACGTACTGTTTTTTTTTCTTTTTTTTTTTTTTCCTTTTTCCTTATCTGCAGGCTAGAGCCTATTGACAAAGGCCTACAGAGTGAATCTTTCAAGGAGGTAACAGGGAGGTGTATTTTTTTTTTAAAGAAGTGCAGTTAATATCTAATTTACACAAACTAATCACAGAAAATGACTGATCCAAAAAAATAATAATAATAAAATAAGAGACTGGTTTCCAATTGATTTATGCCTAGATTCTGTCAGCCTCTCTGAGAGACAGGGGAAGGGAGAACCGTCTCATGACGGAAGGCAGACAAGAGTCTACCTGAGAGGGGTGGCATCTCCTAGAATCTGACCCCATTTGATGAGGAACATGAGGGAACATAAATGCCATTTCAAATAAACTAAAATGATGTAGTGTGGCATACGACTGACTCGATGCAAATTCACAAAGAGTAAAACAAGCTACAGCCTTAGGAAGTAGGACAATAAATACCAATGTTTCAACTTAGTTAATGGTGCATGACTTCAGCGAAACTATCCTTGCAAATGCAGTAAATTTTAAACACAAAACCTTCATTCTTAACAACAGAAGCAATGAGTTTATGAGAGAAAACTATTGCCAAACAAAGCACAGTAACAGTTGAA
This sequence comes from Zalophus californianus, assembly GCF_009762305.2. Taxonomy (NCBI): domain Eukaryota; kingdom Metazoa; phylum Chordata; class Mammalia; order Carnivora; family Otariidae; genus Zalophus; species Zalophus californianus. The sequence goes on along the minus strand of NC_045605.1, from coordinate 68,111,162 downwards.
AAGAGAGGCAGGAAAACAAGCATTTGATTCATTTCTTTCCAGGGGTGGTTCAGTAGTGACAGGGAAGGCTGAACTCAAGCGACTGACCATCGCTCGTGTTAGCTCATGTTCCTTTTCATCATTTGACTGTTTTTGTGTTTTTTTTCTTGTAGAAATTTCTATAAATACTCACAACTTGGTGTGGGTAGAAATCACTCCTGAAATTTCAGAGCCCAGACAGGGTAATCTTAAAGACACCAGGGAGAGACGAAAGAACATACGCATTAAGAGTTCAGAGGCTAACTTTCAAAGATGTCTGATGGCATTGTGAAGTCTATATCGATAAAGAACATTTTTTTTTTCCTCCTGGCTTTTGTTTGGCTGGTGTTTTTGCCTTCTGGTCCTTTCCATGCCTCTTCCTTACCTCTATCAGTATTCCCCATCACTACAAGGTTTTAATAAAAGCCAACACGGACTCTAAAGGGTTGCCCTTTTGAGGGCTGGAACATTCTTTGAAAATGCCGAATTGTGAATGGTGCTCTTTGGAAGTTTCTCATAGCACATTCCTACACAACACTCAGAGTCAACATTTCCGCCATAAGAAGAACACTTCAATTGTAATGACCCTAACTCATTTTTGTTCTGCACTCGCATCTCAGTTCGAGGCTTCCAACTTCCAGAGTGGTGTCACTGCGTAGACCAGAGAAGTGCGCGCTGTCGTCTGAATGGGAAAGAAAGCCTCCACAGAGACTGAACACGAACATGAGGGGAAGGACAAATCTGTCCACCGGCCGAAAGTCTGTCGTTTGCGTGGCAGTCCCCTTGCACGGACGCAGGGCTGGGTGACGGGCCAAGAGAACGCCCGGGGTCGCGGACACACACACACACACACACACACACACACACACACATACACACACACCAGTTCCTGGGGTCCCTCCTGCCGCTGCTACTGCTGAGCGCCAGGTGGTGGCGGCAGGTAGGGTCCGCGTCGCGCCCTTGTGGACAGAGGCCTGTGGCTGGTTACTCATCCTGGTAAACCAAAGGCATTACGGTGATCTCAGAATATTTTTGGTCTCTCTACAAATTATCGTTATATGGCAGCACTTTTCTAAGCTGGAATCTCAAACCAAAGGCACTTCCATGCTAGAGCGCAGAAGATTCATAAATAGCTAAGTATTTGGTCGTGAATTGAAAAGGCAACTTTAAAAGTACAATTTGCTTTTCATAGTAAACTACGAAGTTGGAAAACCTTCCGTTTTGGTATATACATTTGAGAGTGCGGTCAAAGAACCGACTCGTGTTCAGTTTCCGATTTTAGACCAAGCGGTCAGTGTCCTATAGAACTGGAGCAAAAAATGGGCTTACAGAAGAGAAATGAGAACAATTTTTGCCTGTGCGGGGCCAATTAGTAAATGGACGCGGAGGGCTAGGTATGACTAGGTAATCACTAAGGCACTGCTTATTGGAATGCTTTGGCAGCTCTGAATTTAAAACTCCCTAAAAAAGTAACAGTAGTAAGAGAAATGCTTCCAGCTTACAAAAGGGCTCACAGTTCCGAGGCAGCCTTTTGCACTGCACACCCTACACGCAACGTCTCAAAGATTTAAGGCTTTTCAGAAATGACAGGTGCAGGGCTTTGCCACAGAAACATCAACAGAAAGAAAGAAGCGATGCAGACATAGGCTCTCAATGTCACAGGTGTGAACGCCAACACACAGAATTGGTTCCACCCTTCGTGAGGACAGGTGTAGGGTACCAGAGCATATACAAACTGAGACAAATCACGTGTACCTGGTTTGTAAGACTGACTGTCATCTCAGATGATTTAAATAATTTACGGTTGTACAAAAACAGACTGCTAACGCCACTACAGTATCGAGACCTAAAGAAGACTTGGGTTGAAGTCATCTGGGGACTTCTCACACCAAGTGCTGGGAACGGGGGCTGCTTTTTGGCTGGTCTGAGTGTGGGACATGGCGGCTGGGTTGCCTAGCAGATAAAAATTAGACTCGGAGTCTGTGGCAGGTGCATTGTCCTCAGGGTAAGCAAAAAGGCTCATCAGCTTTTGTATCTGCTTGCGGCTGCCTCACGTAGCTCCAATCAGACCAGAGGCTCCGTGGGGGAAGCGGCGTCAGCATCGGGGCAATGCCGTGCTCTGGCTGAGGGGGGTTCTTAGCGCCCCTCTCTCTTCTGCACTGAACCTGTGCACACCTTCGTAGGGATCTTTGAGGCATGAGCACCAAAGAGGAACAACTTCCACTGGGAGAGGCCAAGGATTAACTGGCGAGGTCCTGGAGCCTCACGCTGGTTGTGTCACTAACCAGCTGGGTGACTCTGGGCAAGTCACCTCCCCTCTGGGCCTCAACTTCCCCATCCGCTAAATGAAGGAGAGTAGTTTGTGCTCTCTTTTAGCTCAATAAAGAAAAATCTATCAGCCCGCTGCCAGATCTGGTCCCTCTCACCTCCATCCTTAAAGATGCAGTGTTCCAAAGGCTTCCATAAATTCTAAAAACAGCACTGAGTGTAGGGCAGAAAGCAGAAGACCAGAGTAAGTTTACCGAAATGATGAAAGCTTTGATCGTGAGACCCAGATGCTTATGAGAATCATAACATAGCTGGGACTTCTTTTAAAGCTGGTAAACTAAGGAATGAAGATCAAATCACAGAAACACCTTAACATGATTATGGGGATGATGGTGACCAGCTCCTCCCCACATCCCTGGGGATGAATGAAGGAATCCTCTGTAGCCAGACAGACTCTGCCGTGAAAGAAGCTCTGAAGGGGAGGAGACCGGGATGTAATGTCATTTGAGGAACATTCCTACCTGCCTCTTCAAGACCTGAAACAAGGCTCCCAGGACAGCAGCTTTCTTGGAGTGAAACAGAAGGGAAAAAGAAAATCTCAAATATGGTATTTGTGACCTGTAAGATCTAGGGCAGTGGTTCTCAACTGGGGGTGATACTGGGCTCCATGGGACATGTGGCAATGTCTGGAGATAGTCTGGGTTGTGGCACCAGCAGGGAGGGCGTGGGGGAGGCCATGGGGACGCTGCACAGGATCGTCCCACAGAACAAAGAACTGCTCCCAACTTGTCAACAGTGTCGAGGCTGAGAACCCCTGACTTAGAGTAGCACAGACCTTCTGGGGTTCCAGAACCTGTTCTGAAGAAGTCCTGATAGTAATTTTAGGTCTCTTGCTAAGATGGAAACGAATGCCTACCGACCGGAGTCCAGTTCTTCAGCTCCCTCCTGTGTCGGCTATGGAAGATGGGCCTCCACACTCCCCAGTAACAGTACGAGATGCCCCTGACTCAAGGCTGGTAATGCAGGGTTGCCAGGAGATCCGGCACCCAAAAGAAAGCTGTAAAAGCTGTAAGGACAGAGGCCTAGAAAGGCTTCTTTATGGTTTTGGGAAGCCTGACAGCTGAAGGGAGAAGACTGCGACAAAGGAGGAAAGACCACAGACAGACTTGGATTAGGTGCTGCAACAGGAACCCCAACCCCAGCACCTAACTTGGCAGAGACAGAGAGAGGGCCAAGGGTTTGGGTAACTGGATCAGTGGTTAAGATAGGGAAAATATCCGCCCTGGAGAAAGTTTTAGAAGAACAGCACGAGAAGTAAAATTTTTAAGGCTCTTAGAAATGTTTTTAAGAGCAAAACGCAATCCTCCAGGTTGTTCACGTAAATGCCCCAAACTCAGCTCCGAAGGGGGGAGGAGGGCTCAGCAGCCCAGGGTATCCCCTTCCCTGTAGCCAACAGAACCAACCCTCCAGCTGCTCTTCTTGGGTCTATTTGTGCTTTGAAAAGTAAATCCCAAGAGTCCTCCTGGCAGACAGAAGAGCCCCATTCCTGTGTGGGAATGTGAACCAGATACTTCTCTCGCAGAAGTTCTGGGCTGGCTCCGGCCATAGAAGATCCTTTACCCCCCTTCACAGGGTCCTGGCCCTGGGAGAGTGAGGTTTCCGTTGAGGAAAGATGAGGGAGACAAGAGTGAAAGAAACATCCCTAGGAGGGGTGCCCAGAAGAAGCCATTGAGTATGATGACCACGGAAGAAGCTTCAGTGCCCGGGCGGAAGGCCAGATGGAAGGGCAGACAATGAGGGCAATCCTTCAAAGGCCCCCTTAGAATCAGAGAATAAATGTTAGTTTCTTTACAGAGGGAAGACAGACATCAGCCTACTGGTTTACATGAGGGGTGTGCGTTCCAAGTGGGAGAAGTTTTGTACTCTCTCCTCTGGTCTTTCCAGGAACCAGTGGCATGAGTTTGGGAGAGGTCAGGCTCGGTCCGGTGGCCTCCTGTTTGCCACAAGCCGGCCACACCCTCGTGCTCCCGACCGCCAGACACTCTAATCAATATCCAAGCAGGGTCAGAGCAGGTGGTAGGACAGGGAAGCGGGTAAGTTACTTGGATGTGAAAGAACACAGTATTTCTTTTCTGGCTTGATGAAAAAGCCACGATAGGCTTCACAACTTACAAAACTTATTTCATGTTCTATTGTGTTGACCTATTCCTGGCAATTATAAAAATGTCACTTTCCTCTGGGAAGCTGGGGAGTAAAACCCTGTCTCCTTCCCAATGAAGCACTTATGGAAATAACCCAGGACACGTGGCCACTTCAAACCAACTCTGCCTGGGCAATGCTTTGGAATATTTGGGTTGGAAAGTTGAATTTCTCCTGGGAAGAGAACCTTCCAAATGAGTCTGTTTGAAAAAAGTCAGAGAGAGTGCCGGGCCTCTCAAACCTCAGTCAAACAAGTACTGTGACTTATTGAGAGATGTTGAGCAAACAGACGTCCTTTAAGAATATATTTAGATCTATGGACACAGATAGAGATATACATACGTATCAGCACCTAGCAAACTGATGACACTGAATAGATGTTCAATAAATATGTGTTTAATAACTGTATATGTGTATATGTGTGTGGATGTGTACACAAACACACATGTACACACATAGTTATAGCAGGTTAATATGCATACTGGTTCACCAGAAAGAATTTATCCACAGGCTGGTGAGGATGCTTGCAATTTTCCGGGGAGCAGAGATGCTAAAACTGATGAGCCTTTTACTTGTTTGGTTGATGAAATTTCTCCCAGCCACAGGATTTTTCTCTATTTTGCAGCTCACAGTGCAGTATTCATGCCAATTTTAAATTTTTGTTATTGAATTTCAGTGGTTCAAACATTTACTCATCTTAATAAAAAATTTGGTTGTCCATAGAAAATATAACTGCACACACAAGACTATAAACATTGTACGTTTAGATTTTCAGTATTTATCTACTTATTGCAAAAAGAGCCATCTTTTTTTTTCATTAAATAATCATCACATTAGTACAATACAATTTTATATTTTTTAAATATACTATATATGTTAAGGATAAGGGGTGAAGTTTTCTTCCTTTGTAATACCTGTTCAAGAGTTTAATGGATTAAGAGATTAGTTTTCACGTTGAGGAAAAAAAAAAGTATAAATTTGTCTCATTAGAATATTTCTACCAAGCATTTAAGGCTATATTTTAACATTTGGTTTCAAAAAGAAAGAAAAGTTTCATTTAAAAAATAATTTAGTGAATTACATTCTTTCATAACTTCCACCCTAATTAGTTACAAAGATAAGTCTAAAGATTCTTAGTTTTGTGTACTAATTTACATTTACATTTAAAGATTAATTTTACTTGTATCTTAAGACAAGAATTTTATGTTGGGAAAAAAAAAAACAGAACTAAATACATTTGTATAAAGGTTGTAAATGCCCCATGGCAAATGCTCTGTCTCAAAAAATTTTTTTTTTCTACCACAATTAGAAACGGGTCTCTGCAAACAGAGGAGACCCGGGTTCTTAAGGGTCACCTTTTCCCGAGGAATTGTGGGCTGCGGATGTGAAGAACACATAGAAACCACTCAGATTTCTCTTTTTACAACTGTACCAGAACTTCACAGCTACAATGATAGTATGAACACATGAAAAAAATAATGACTTCACTCAAACAGGATTTAGAAAAAGTCAGGGTGACCTCAGGGCCAGGGCACCCCCCTCTGTGGCGAGGTTTACAGTCAGTCATTCAATAATGGAGAGAGTGTGTGTGTGTGCACATGGGTGTGTGTGTGTGTGTATATACAGATATCTATATATATAAATAACCATGTTCAGTCCTTTACAAGCCTGTAAATATGATGTTGTGCTCCATGTTCACTATTTGAAACTTCAAATACACAGGCCATGCAGAGGAGAGTTTCTTGTGTATCCCTGTTTGTTACCACCTGTTAAAAAAAAAAAAAAAAGTCCATATATATATATATATATATATATATACACACACACATACACAGACAGGCAGAGAATACCATGTGGGTGAAAACACAGTCCCTCTGTGCAAATCCTAGTTGCTTGGAGAAGGACAGGCTCAAGTCCAGCAGGGAGACTAGCACCGATGTCCCAGCCTCACGCTGCCCCCCTCCAGCACAAACTCAGGATAATTATGGGTCTGACCTGAATCCTAGCTGAACTTAGTTACCGCGTGTAAGAAATACCTCATGGACAGGGTCTCACCCATAATCCGAGGCCACGAGAATTAGTGTGGGTTTTTTGGGAGGGTTGATTTCTTTACAACGAAGACCATTTTCTAGAATTCTGTCTCACAAGACAGTCGTTTCTCCTAGGAATTGCTTCCTGTCTTATTCCTAAACTTTTTACTAGATTTGTTTCACAACAGCCCACGAGAGACAGAAGCCCCATGAATACTTAGCTCAGCATTGTTAACCAGCCGGGCTGGGGCTCAGTAACATGGATGCTGAGTAGTAGAATCATGTCAAATGATCCCTCTTTCCATTTACACAGGCTTTACCTTTCAAAATGCACTCTGCAACATTCATCTGCTTCCCCTCTTAGTTCAAGTCACCGGACTCCAGCTCTCTCCTCCTTGTGCCCGTGGCCTTAGCCTACGTTCTTATCTTGAGCAACCAGATCTGACCCAGGTCTCCACTGGACCCTGCCTGCTTCCCAGAGCCATTCCCAGAAGGAAACTTTCTAAAACCAAATCTAGCCCACCTCCCCACACCTTCAGTGATGCTGTTATGTGTGTGTTTTGTTTGAAGACAGCTCAGTGTCTTCAAACACTGTGAATCTGAGGGCCTAGTCCTACACGTTGGCGGGGTGAGGCCTGCTCCCCACTCTGTCGGCTGTTTCACCCATTGTGTTTCCCTTACCCTCAAGGCATCGGAGGGTGTGGTCCCTGACTGAAGAATAAAAACTCACACACTTAAAAATTTTCCCATCAGGGCACACAGTACGTCTGTAACTACATTTAGATTTGTGTGATTTTTTTTTTTTTAATGCCCATGTCATTCAGTGGGCTGTAAGTTCCTGAAGAACGGGGACCATGTTTCCTAGTAACTAGCCTGGCACACAACAGTTGTTTAATAAGTATGTGCCGAATGAAGGACAAGCGACATTATAGCCAACATATAGTAACCGCATAGCCTGCATCTACTCAGTATGAACTGCTTCATATACATCGTCTGGTATAATATTACAACAACTCCATGAGCAGGTGCCCTGTTAGCTCCCCTCTGACAGAGAGGGAGGCCGGGGAGTGGACTGAAGCTTATACAATGAAGAAATGCAGATCTGACTTCAAAGACCTTTCTACCTACCCATGAAGCCATGCAGCTCTAGACCAATGAATGGATATAGTAATAGATTACCTACGTTTTTTTCCCTGGGTCATAAAGATTTGATTGAATACTGGTACCCACCTGCTTTCCTTCCTAGTCTTAATTCCTGCCCCTTCCCTCACAGATCGAAGACTCCAAGCATGCTGGCCTTCCGTCCTGGAAATCTCTTTCCCTCTCTCCCCATATGCAAAGAAATGCCATGTCATGCTGCTTCTACCGCCAGAACAGTTCTTGAATCCATCCCCCCTCTCCACTGCCACAGCGCAGGGTACCAGTGAAGCACCTGGACTCCCCCACCACGAGGCGCCCTGCCTCATCCCACTCGGGTCGGTACACAGCGGCCACAACAACCCTGTGAGCAACACAACTCCGACAACATCGCCCTCTTACTTAAAAACCCTGATGGCCTGTATTCAACTCCCTAACTCTCAAGCCTGCAAGGCCCAGGAGCCCCGACCCCGTCTGGCTGTTCCTACCCAGCCAGCTCCCCGCTCCTTGCTCTCCTCTCTCTCTCTCTCTCTTTCTCGCTCTCTCTCGCTCTCTCTCTCCATGCCAGCCACACCACCCTATTTCCAGTCCTCCCACCTGCCCGCCCACCTGCGGTACTTTTCTCTGCCCTCCCCGCCCAGTCGTCTGACAGGGATGCCTCCACTGTTTCTTCCTCAGAGAAGCCTTCTCTGACCTCCCTTCTTGGCTCAGATACTCCTGGCATATGCTCTCTTGGCACCATGTACCGCCCTCTGCCAGCCACCAGCCATCGTTTCTTTTTGTATTGCTTGAGGAACGCCTGCCTCCCTCAGGAGCCTCCAGGATGGCTGCCCCCCACCCCCATCTAGTTCACATCCCAGCACCTGACACTTAAGCACACACCCGTGGAAGGGTCCTTTTCTTGGTAAATCTGAAAAAATGTCTGTTTATCTATCAAGGCAACTTAAACATCAGCTTTGAACATGCCTGAGGATGCCCCCACCTCAATCCAACTTACAGGTACCTGCTCAGGTAGTTCAACTACTCTGGACGTCCAGGCGTCTGTTTCTCAAGGATACCACAGCCATGCATCGTACAAATGTATTATAACCATTTCTTCGCCTGCCTGTGTCCCCCAAGCAGGCCAAGATTTACTATGGGATGGGCACTGTGTTTTATCTGCATCGTTCTCTGGCAGCGAGTATAATCTCTCCAGAGTTTAGCTGAATGAATGCAAATATTCTCAGTAACCTTTGAGGTGGAGCATAAAGACCTGAGCGTTTTGTTTGTAAATGGAGGAGGAAGCTGAGTTTAGAGACTTTAAATGACTTACCCAAACCAAGGTCATCAAGAGAGGTGGGTCTTAAACCCCACTCTTCTGATTCCGTGGTCATGAAATATCCTGCAAAGTGTCTTTCCTATCCTTTTAAGTCTTCATTTATGTCTGTCACTAGCTCTGTGACCTCAGGGAGGCCTAATGTTCCTTATCCATAAAATGGGAATAAATATAACCTCATACTTCCTCAGTGAGAATTTCATAATATCACATTTACAAAAGATTTAGCACTGCGCCTGGAACCTCTATGATTTACCTTATTTTCTTGTAAACTTTCTAGGAAAGAATATGTCCTATTTATCTTTTTCCCTTTTAGGCTCTAGGCCCAACATGGGGCTTGAACTCACGACCCTGAGATCAAGAGTTGCCTGCTCTAGCGACTAAGCCAGCCAGGTGCCCTAAATATGTCCTAGACTTCATGAGTAAGATTCAAAGGGAGAAAAGGAAAAAAAAATGTTTCTAGTAACCTGTATGTATGTCTGAATACAACCTCCAAAGATGATAGGAATACTTGGCCTATAATTCAGTGACTCCTCCTCGGTCTGTCTGGATATTGTCACTAAGGCCCCGCATTTACAGGTTCACCTCAATTTCTGTATCATCCTGATGAAATCAGAGTTTAGCTCACCGACCAGTAAGGTCTGGAATTGATCTTGCCGACACAGGCTTTGTAATCCAATCCCTAGTAAAACGCCTGCAACTACGTCCAGCAGCTGCCATTCTGACCGTGTTGCCACACCCCGCCCCTGAGGAAGAGCTGAAAAGTACTATTTCTCCTTTATCAATGAGATGATTTCATTCTCCTAATCCAGGAGTGCTGGTTTAATTTCAGCTTTTCTAAAAGCTAAAATATTATTTCTAGCCGATACTTATTGAGAGCCACTAATTCTTCATAGCAAAGGAATTTCTCTGGTTGCTTAATGATACATTTTGGAATTAATTTAATGCTCTCTGGACATCTAGGCTGCTTGAAGTCACATGTTCTGAAAGAGCACTACTGATTTCGTTTCATGGGTTTTGTGGCTAAAGAGATGCTTTCAATTTCTTCCAGGCCTCCTTTGCCGTGGCTCTGCTGTGTGAGGTAGGGTTAGGGACTGAGGGCATAGTCCTTAAGATGCTGAAACAGACTCAGAACTGGTTTGTAAGGACAGCTTGCCCTGGGCGCTGTGGATTCAAATGGTGACCGACCGACAGCCTGCTCAGCACCCCTACCCGGCCACCTTCCTGTCCCCTTCCCCTCCAGCCTCAGACTGCGTCTGCCACAAGAAGAGGCAAAAACAGTTACCAATAAAATTGTGAAGTTTTCCAAAACACTGTTCATCATATATTTCTCTGGTAAGTGTTTGAGCTTGTGGATGAAGTTTATCATATATTCACACATCGGGGAGCGGTTTATTCGGTACACAAATCGGCCGTTCTCGAACCTTGCGTACTCCGTCTGTGAGGGGAAAAAGGAATTGAGCACGTTTACACTTCTGATTCCAAAATACATGAAAAAGCTATTGCTGCCTGCAAAAGCATTTTTCCTTTTTCAACAGGAGTCGCCTACTAGATGCTGTACTATTTACATAGTTGACTTGATTTAAAAGAAATCCTATCTCCAAACTTAATGGCATACTCAGAAATCCATTCGTTTTCTGGAGACCTAAAAAAAAAATAAAGAAAGAAAGAAAAGAGTGGAAACAAGATAGCTTTAAAGAAGGGTTGTCTAGGTCAGAAAGAAAAGAAAGCAAAGGTCAGAAAGAAATATAATCACCTACTTAGTGATTTTCTGCCTGGAAATCTGGGGGAGCAAGGCCCAGCCAATTACAATTCTTCAAAGAGCCCAGAGAAAATCCTCCTCCACCATTATAAAGGTCTCACAGGCCAACGACCAATGCAGCCAATTTCTCTACCTCAGGAAAAACGACTTCACACTGATCATGAGCTCCTGATGGTGAGTTATTTATGTCTTTAATAAACAAGGAAAAGAAAGAAAATACTCGTATTGAAGATCCCACTGAAGCACTCAGAAATAAGAAACACACCCCTAGATAGCCCTGGATCAAAGAAGAATTAAAAAGGAAATTACAAACTATCTCAAGAGTAATGAAAAGGAAAATACTTGACATCAAAACTTAGGGGACCTGAAGGAGCTGTACTTGGAGGAAACTTAATGAAGCAGCTTCATGAGTTCATCATTAAAGGTAAAAAATTACAGAATTAAACCCTGTCTGAAATTCAAAACAAACAAACAAATAAACCCCCCCTCCACAAAATAAACCCAAGTCACAAAGAAACCAAAGGAAACCAGGAATAAGAAATTAATAAAGATAAAAGCTCAAATTGATGTTAATTAACAGAAATAAAATATGTGGGCAAAATAAATTAAAAAACTGGTTCTTTAAAAAGTCAAAACAAAATCAAGCCTTCACAAGCTTAAGAGAGAAAAGAGACAAAACCACAATTACAGTAGAGATTGGAAGATCTGTAAAAGGTTACTTCACATAACTCTAAGGCAAAAAAGCCTAGAGGAGAGGATGATTTCCCAGCAAAGTATGAATTACTAATACTGATCACAAAGGAGAAAACTCTAGTAGGTCCATTACAGTAGAAATGAACAAAAAATTTTTCAGAGACTCACCACGAAAAAGGTACAAAGACCAAATTGTTTCACTGCTGAGTTGTATGCAACTCTAAAAGAATAATTACTCTCACTGTTACGCAAACGACGCCAGACCATAGGAAAAGGCAGGTGTCCCAATTCTTTTTATGAAATTGATGGACATAAGGAGATTAGAAAAAGGAACAGACTAATATCACTTAGGAGATGCAAAAATCTTATGTAGAATAGCGAAGAGAATACATCACTGTGTCCAAAGCAGGACTTTCTTCAGGAATGAACTCGTGGTGCCCACAAATTGGGAGAAAAATCATACTAAGAGATGCTGAAAAGGCATTTGATAAAATACCAGAGCTGTTACTAACAAAAACCCTAGGTACAATGGGAACAGAAAGAAAGCACTTAAATACAAAACAAAGACCATTTATAAAATCCAACAGTAAATATATATAACCCGAAATGGCAAAACTCCAAAGCCAACTCTGGGCAGCAGTTACTACTCACTGTCCTACTTTTTTTCATGACAGTGTTGGAGGTTTTAGCAAATGGAAAGAGGTGAGAAAATAACCAAAATAGAAAAGGTGGCAAAAACATTGGAAAAGAAGAGATAAAAATAAAGCCTTCTCTTTTTGCTAGTACTATAACCATATACATTAAAAAATCTAAGAATCGAGGGGAAAAAAACCACTGGAGATAAATAAGAGAATATGGCAAGTTGGCCAGATAAAACAAATATGAGCAAAAACCAGGAGCTTTCCTCTCTTCTAGTAATTAAAATCTAGAAATGGGAAATTGCGTTAACAAATTACGTAATATTTAGAAGTATATTTAACAAAAAAGGGATAAACCTGTATGTGAAAACTACAAAATCTTATTGAGATGGAAATGCAAACAGGTTTTCAATTGGAAAGATTTAGTATTGGTAATGTATCGATTTATCTTAAAATAATGTCTAAATCTAGTACAATTCCAACTAGATTGATCAAGCGAGGATTTTGGTTTTCTTTTACTTTTTTTTTTTTAAGTGATCTCATTTTTTGGAAGAATAAATGCTGTTTACTAGCCTAGAAAATATATGGAAAACAATAGCCAGATTGACTTGCGTCAGCAGAAGTAAGAATGTGCTATAAAAGCCACTGTAATCAAATCAACATGGGATTGGGACATGTCAAGATAAACAAAGGGGAGAATCAGAGAGACTCCAGGAATGGCTCCCAGGATATGCAGTAACTTAAGGGAGACAGATCTCAGATCTACTCAGTGGGAGAAGGATGAATCGTTGAATAAATGGTTTTGACACAAACACCTGTGTATCTGGAAGAAAAGAGAAGCGGACTCCCAACTCACACCAAATGCAGAAGAAGTACATTCTAAGTAAATTAAAAGCTTAATTATAAAGCTCCACCTGCCACACTCACACTACCTTATCCATGAAAATTCCTGGGACTTCATCAATCGAAGGCAACCTTTTCCCGCTCCCTGAACTTACAGAAGGCTTTCGGTGTGTTACTGGAGGACATGACGAGAAAAAGAGCTTGGAATCTGGGAAACTGAGTAACCGGCCCGGTTTGTCTCATCCACGCGGGAGGTCCAGCTCTGGGGAGCCCTGACAGTGTGGCTACTCAGCAGCCATGCCTACCAGGAACACTCCACATTCCCAACCACTGACAGGTAAGTGTGCTCCCTCCTTCTCCGAGGATTTGGGAGGTCATCTGGGCTACAGGCCTGCCAGGCCCATCTCATAACAAGGCCACCTTCTCATCTACCCTCTCCTTGGGCTTCCCAGACATGTGTTGAGCCGGCTCCCCTCCTCTCACATCCACTTTTGTTCTCTGCTGGTGTCTCCCTGTCACCCCAGGGCTGTGTACTGCTTCCCAAATTTAAACCCTTATTCTCGTGCTGTTGCTACTCTCTCTCTGCACCTAGTTCTCCATTCCCATAGCTTTAATGATCCTTAACGGTTAGGATTCCTGATCGGTAGTCTCAGTCTTTACCCGTCTTCCAAATTCTCGTCTTGCACCCAGAATCATCCCGTGTGCTCTTGAGCACCTTCCTTTCTTGTCTCTTGTCCTTGCAAACACAAAACGTGTGACCTCTGACTCTTCCTCCTCATGGGTTTTTAATATCCAGTGTGTTTCTAAGTTCCATTCAAAATGTCTTACTGGATGGCCCCTGCTACCATTTCAGTGAAGCTCAGGATGCCTAAGCTCCTGTTGACCATCTGGTCCCCTCTCTTCTATCTTCTCTGGCTAGCGTCACCTCCTCAACACCATTCTCGGGAGGCCCATCCAGTGCTCAGGAAGCTACAGGGCCTGCAGCATTCCAGGGCCTCACTGTCCAGGCCCAAGTCTTAAAACCCACACGCTCGCTCCCGCACTCCTCTCCTCCCTCCTCCCCAGCCCCTCCTCCCTCTCTCTCTCTCCCTCTCTCTCTCTCTCTCTCTCTCTCTCGCCGCAGCACCAAGTCGGCTGCACTCAGGCTAGGCTCTGGGACCTGCAAGCTCCAGGACCACTGTGAACCAGAGCTGCTCACTGAACACAGATCGACTAGAGGATGGGCAGAAGGCATTGGAAAACCCAACTTTACAAGGAAGGTCAATTCCAAAACATTATTCACACCAAGCAACCCACCCTGGTAAAAAAAAAAAACAAAAAAAAAAACAAAAAAAAAAAACATGTGTTTTTTGACAGAGAGGGAGGCCATGAAATATAAAAACTATGTGTAGGTATTTGACCCCAGTATGTGCTGTCATCTGTTTAAAAGGATTAAAGGAGTGGAAATGGCAAAAGTACCACCACCGTCTGAGGTGTCAGGTTTTATTGAAGGCAGGTGCCGATCAGCTGAATCCCACCTTGGCTGTTCTCTACAACGCCTACAAGTGCCCTTGGACCTGGGGGTGGGGAGGGCACCATCCGGTGGGTGGCAGGGCCTGCGTGCACCCGCTTTCACAGCGGGCACCCCCACGACACCTCGGACTGGACTGAATGCTGCTGGCTGCACAAGGCAGGGGCACCAGTCAGGGAGGCCTGGCATGGGGCTTCCTCCCTGCCTTCTTCCAGTCACTTTCAGACCATTCTGTCATTTCAGAAGTAACAGGGGAAAGCCGTGGCAGAAAGGGAGAGGAGGAGATGCCAAAAAGGTAAAACTCTCCGCCCCCATGTAAAGTTGAAAGGAAGGCGACAGTCTGCCCCTGAATGAGGACTGCGGGGGACAGAGGCCTACTTACCTCTACTTTTTCTACTACTTGCTTCCCAAATGAGCACACTTTGGTGGAACAGGTGACTGTCATATTTTCAGAACTCTCATACTGACTGGTTACACCGTAAAAAGCCCCGGCATCGTCCTGAATACTGCAGTTTAGGTCAGCCTGTTGGGAAGGAAACGGAGGTGGGGGTTATCCTCTTGTGGCCGGAGTCATGGCAGTGACCGACCAGTGAGCGGCAGGCTAGGACGTCTGACCGCTCGGGCCGAGGGGAGGGCAGGTGTGGCTCGAGGAGGTGGTGAGGTGATGCTCATCCAGAAACAAGTTCCATGGCCCACTGGTCACTTTCTGAAGAGCACGCTAACTCCAGCAGTCTCCCCTTGAACAATGGCAATGTGACGCACACCTACTTCAGTTTGCTTTCTTGTGTTCAGTATAGAATAATACTGTACCCTTGTTAGAAAAGATCCATGAGGCCTCTGCAATGTGTGCAGAAAGCAGTATATGAATGGGGTTCATAGTCACTAATCTGTAGATATATTTAAAGATTATTTATTTGAGAGACAGAGGAGAGTGGAGGGAGGGGGAGAGGGAGAGGGAGAGGATCTCAAGCAGACTCTGTGATGAACGCAGAGCCTGATATGGGGCTCTATCCCACGACCCTGAGATCACGGCCTGAGCCGAAATCAGGAGTCAGTCGCTTAACCAACTGAGCCACCCAGGCGCCCTAATCTGTAGATGTATTTAAAAGAACGGGAGGGCGCCTGGGTGGCTCAGTTGGTTGAGCGACTGCCTTCGGCTCAGGTCATGATCCCGGAGTCCTGGGATCGAGTCCCGCATCGGGCTCCCAGCTCAGGGGGGAGCCTGCTTCTCCCTCTGACCCTCTCCCCTCTCAAGCCGTTTCTCTCTCGCGTGCTCTCTAATAAATAAATAAATAAAATCTTTAAAAAAAAAAAAAAGAACGGGAGATCTAGAGCTGACTGGCCATTTATTATAGATGTAAAAACAGCAACTTTTCATTACAAATTACAGCATCCAGAAGGGAAATGGTTCCTAGTAAAGACTGGCTTATAAAGATGCTAAATAATTCGTATTTCCCACTCATTTAAGGTATTTGATGATTACCTACTATGTGAGGTTCATGCTAGACACTATATAGGACTACAAACGGGAGCTATGTACATAAAATAGCAATAACGGAGATACAAATAGTACCACGTCAAAGGTGCTCGGAGTCCAGACAATGGAAGGCATGCTTTTAGCCAGAGGTATTACTTACGGAATGGTTACGATGTGCAGACATGGGCTGAGGGGACACTGGGGGCGGGCAGAAGGGGCCTCAGGTGCCTCCTTCCAGCAGCAGAGCAAGGACTGAGGCCACTGGGAAAAGTGAGTTTGGAAATGCAGCCAGGACCCAGGTTGTGGAGGGCTGAAAAGGGGGTGTGGATTGCATGCTGCAGGAAATGGGGACTCTCGGGAAGTTCTGGCACAAGGAGGCGATGTGACAGGAGCTGTGTTTCAGAGGTAGAGGTCTCAGTGTGGGATAGCGTCCACTGCAGAGGGAGGCTGGGAGGCCACGGCAGTGGCCGGACCCCTGACGGATGGCTCCCTCCTCTCCAACACCTACCAACCTGCTCTCGCACACCAGGCACTGGGTGTGGAGCCGGGGGTCAGAGTGAGCAAGACCTGGGCCAGTCCCTACTGCCATGGGCTCACAATTGAGTAGGAAGGACATCACCATAGGGATAAGCACTCCTCAAAGAGGCAGAGAGGGCCATGAGAACCAACCTTGGGGTCGGGGAAGCTTTCAAGGATGAGGCAGCTCAGATCCAAAGGAAGGAGCACTGACTGAGGCAGGTGGACGTGCCCCGAGTGTGTATAAAGGGCACATAAGCAGAATCGAGGCCAAGAAAAGGCTGGGATCAAGGGAGCAGGGGAGAGAGGGTGGCAGGAGAGGCAGGAGGGTTTGGGTCTTATATCCTAAAACCAAGGCATAGATCTGCATTCCTAAGAGGCACCGTGACGCAGCCTGGAGATGACTCTGGAAGCGCTCACAGGCAGACAGGTCAGGAGGTCAAAAGAGCAGTACAGACAAGGGCCGGTGTCTGTACCGCCGTGGGGACTAGAGAGGGACGGGGGACCTGCCACACGATCGAGGCCACAGTTTGTGAGGTCTGGCACATTCTGACCAGTTGATCTTAAAACCTTGATGTGCACTAACCACTAGGAAGACCTGAGTCATCCTATATATATTTTTAATAAGGATCTGCATTTGAATTTCCTTCTTGAATTATCAAGAAAACGTCCCTTTTCTGAGGCAAAACTTCCCATTTTCTGGCTTCAAATAAAAAGAACCATAGGCTTTATATTCCTCCTTTGCCAAGAAATTCAAAGCTAAATTCAGTGCTCAACTATAGTAATTACCTATCCCGGGTATTTCTAATAGCTACTAACAACCAGTGTACAGCCCCTTTTACTGGATTACAATCTGCTTTTACTTGTCCTTGTCCACTTTTATATTGCCCATAAAGGTAGTAACACTCCCTCACAATTTTGCTTTTTGGAATTATATGGGGCACAAATTGTAAATAAATAAAAATACCCAGGTGTACATTTTTCTCACATTTGAAGGTTTGATGTCGGCTCTCTGAAGAGCAGGGTAGCAAGAAATGATGATGTCTGAGCCTGACTGTGATCTGCACCTCACCTCCCTGGGGTCTACTGAGCTCCAGCTGCCAGAGAAGGTTACCCATGTGTCCTCCATGCACAGGAATTCTGGACTCTGACCCGGCATTGTATCCAGCTTTCCAGGGCAGCCACCACGGGGCGTGCACTCAAAGTGCGGGGCGTGCACTCAAAGTGGACCTTCAAGGGGCACCTGGGTGGCTCAGTCAGTTAAGCATCTGACTCTTGGTTTCGGCTCAGGTGGTGATCTCAGGGTCGTGGGACTGAGACCCGTGTTGGACTCCGTGCTCAGTGTTGAGCCTGCTTAAAATTCTTTCTCTCCTCTCCCTTTGTGCCCCGCTCCGTGTTCGCTCTCTCTCTCAAGTAAATAAATCTTAAAAAAAAAAAAAAAGTGGGCTTTCAAGAACCACTGCTTTGTTCTGCCACCAGCCGAGAACACATGGCTGAGAAGCAGCTCAGGTACTTTTTGGTGGTGAGATTTATGCTCTCATAATGGTGGTATAGCTTGTTAGCTTGTGCCAACAAGTTTTTTTTTTTTTTTTAAACTAAAAACACACATGTGGTAAGTGAAAAAAAAAAAAATCAAACTGGAAAAAGAGTATACATTTTATTTCTACCCCCGAACTTGCTATCCTCCCTACTGGTGACCCATGTTTACTGTTTCTCAAGTGCCCTTTTGGAGATAGTTGGCACTTAGATACACAAGCATCTACATCCCCTCTTTTTTGCACAAAAAGTGGCACTCTTCGAAACCTTGCTTTAAAATAGAGATATTATATAGACTATATTTAGGTATATAGCTACATCCTAGAACTCATATAGTACTGATATGGAATATCAGTTTTGAAAAGAACAGCCATTTAAAAACCTAGGTAGTCCCACATTTTAGTGGCGGCATGCTATTCCATGACACAGATGCACCCTAATAATTACTATGTGTTCTACTGATGAACATTTCGGTGCTTCCCAACATGGATGCAATAATGAGTTTAGGTGCAGCAGGAAAGGTGCATTAGGGTCCTGGCATCGAGCCCCGCATCGGGCTCCCTGCTCAGCGGGAAGCCTGCTCCTCCCTCTCCCACTCCCCCTGCTTGTGTTCCCTCTCTCGCTGTCTCTCTCCCTCAATTAAATAAATAAAATCTTAAAAAAAAAAATACTTCTACTTTTCCTTTCTTTCAACTTTAAAAAGTTTCCAGCATTGAAAGGGTTTTAATGGGCTATAAATAAACGGAGAGTGAATATTTTAACAAACTCATTATTTTTGATACAACCAAGTTGTTTTGAAAGCCCGGTGAACATTTAAAAGCAGTCTGGTGTTTTTGGTGTGAGTGGGGCGGGAAGGAGCATGGGGGGCGGGGGGAGTCAGGGGGAGAGGCAACAGAACAGGATACTTCTTTTAAACCACGAACCTCCACTTATGTCAGTGATATAACCAGGAGGGAGGTTTCTTCAGAACGGCACCTCAGGTCCCTAGGCACAATGCTTTCTTGTTTGCCCTTTTTTCAAATGCTCCATTTTTTTCCTTTATTCAGTTTGGTGACATTAACAATGTAAACTAACTCGGACACTTAAACCCCGAAGCAAGCACAGAAGTGAACAGACAAGATCATCCGTCCCTATACACAATCGGAAAATGTTAACGAAGTTTAGAATGGTATTTGCCGTGATGGGATGTTAGCACAATTGCTGGAAATGTCCACAGCCTCCGTGCTCCCATCTCTCTGAGTCTCCGTGCTTACGTGATGCTGGTGAAAAGCCCCTGTCCCACTGCGGCGGCACACTGCGTAGACACCATTGGACCGGATTCATTTTTAAGACCCTGTTTTCTTTATTTGGCAAAATTATTTCAGGAATAACCAGCGCTCTGTTTCACGGTTTTAAACGTTAAACACAAAAACTCCCAAAGTGGTAAGAGAATGACAGAACTGAAGTAACTTAAGTTCTGTTTTCCCATCTTCCTAATGACTGTGCTATCACGGCTCATTTCCCCATCTACTGTTCAACCGCGGGAAGCGGCGGGAGCTGCGGCTCACATGACTCTAGGGACAGACACAAGGCTGAGTCCCCATGTGCCATTAAAGAGTAAGTAACACAACGGCTAAGTAACAGAAGTGTGCTAATCTGAAGCATATACACGTGCATATATGAAATAAAAACGCTAACTTCACCAACTGTTTAGGACTTAGGTCAACAAGATTTTTTCTAAGAGTATTTTATCAATGGCATTGTTTAGAACTGTGGGCACATGGTGATAATAAAAATGAGAACAGATTTTTAGAGGGCTTTGCCATCTAAACTTCTCTAAGACATTGGCCTCCTTACTGCCTGCACCTGGGCAGACCAGCTCCACCACCTTACCTTTGGTTCACCACTGTCCCTTAGAATTTCCAAAATAATTTTCATTAGTTTTAACTGGGAATGAATGATCTGTAGTTTTAATGACAGGAAGTATCAAAAATGAAGCTATTTAAATATATGCATTATGAAAACCTCAGAAACTAGCTCAATAAATTATGAGTTCTGCAGTTATGGAAGTTAACTTTTTTTTTTACATAAAATTAAATGACATGCATTCAGAGAAATGCACAGGTCACAAGTTTACAATTCGATTGATTTTCATAAAGTGAACACACCCATGTAACCAGCACCCAGATGAAGAAACAGAAGCCCTCCCACCCATGCTCTCTTCCAGTTCAATCACCCCCACATCTCCCAGGGGTGATCTTGAGGCTAAACACTGTACATTAGTTCTGTCCGGTGTTTTGAACTTTAAATAAATGGAATCACAGTGTTGACTCCTTCGTCTTCAGTTTCATACGCTCAGCATCGTAGTATGAGATTCATCCATGCTGCTGTATGTAGCTCATTCACCCTTGTTACTACAGAGTATTCCACTGAATAAAAAATACCATGATCCATTCATTCTACTACTGATGGGCACGGGTGAGGTTTCCAAATTGGACCGATCATGAGCAGTGCTACTCTGTAGAGGCGCCTGGGTGGCTCAGTCGGTTGAGCATCTGACTCCTGGTTTTGGCTCAGGTCACGATCTCAAGGTGGTGAGATCAAGCCCTATGTTGGGCTCCATGCTGGACGCAGAGGCTGCCCAAGATTCTCTCTCGCCCTCTGCCCCTCCCCCACACCGAAAAAAGAGTGCTACTCTTTATATCCTTGCATAGACTTTTTTTTTTTTAAGATTTTCATTTATTTATTGGACACAGAGAGAGAGAGAGAGCAAGAGCAGGAACACAAGCAGGGGGAGTGGAGAGGGAGAAGCAGGCTTCCCGCCAAGCAGGGAGCCCGACGTGGGGCTCGATCCCGGGACCCTGGGATCATGACCTGAGCCGAAGGCAGACACCTAACGACTGAGCCACCCAGGCGCCCCTTGCATAGACTTTTGATGAACACACATATTCATTTCTGTTGGGTGTTTCCTGGAGTGGAACTGCTGGGAAATGAGGACCATGTACATTTTAGCTTCCATTTAGATAAGAGGGACAGATGCTTTTTGAATTATCTTACTTTTCTTTTTAAAGATTTTATTTATTTATTTGACCGAGAGAGAGAGACAGAGACAGAGAGGGAACACAAGCAGGGGGAGAGGGAGAGGGAGAGGGAGAAGCAGGCTCCCCACTGAGCAGGGAGCCCGATGTGGGGCTTGATCCCAGGACCCTGGGATCATGACCTGAGCCGAAGGCAGACGCTTAACAACTGAGCCACCCAGGCGCTCCCTTACTTTTCTTTTTTTAACAGTTGAGAAAACTTTAATTATTAGTATAAATTTAACAGGTTAGTTTTTAAAAGGCTTCTCAACTAACAGTAAATAACCAATTTGCTATTACAACTGCTCTGCAATTACTCTTGAACATGGAAAATAATCATGTAGCCATCCAACCATATCACAGCTGTTCTTCGGGAATTCTCTGGGAGGAGGTATTGATGTGAAAGATAATCATCTGTCAGCTGAGGATGTTACGATTAGCCCAGAAAGAAATGCATTCTCTGAGCTCCCATGGAGCAAAGGTAATATCAAAGAAAGAATTGCTAGCATTGAATCAACAACAAAGGAGGCAAACTCTGTGATGAGCTTGAGATTCGCGCTGAGTTTATTACCCACCCTCTCGACTCATTTTTCCCAACTGAAAACTCAGGGCTAACCTATTTCATAGAGTTCTGAAGGCAAGAAAATAAGAAAGAATGTGCTGGTATCAGAGATACAAACTATTTCTGCCTCATCAGCTTTTATCTGACCACGGGATAGTTTCTAAAAGCAAATTAATAGGAAAACCCAAGAGACAGCGAATCCCAGCAAACTTACCTTCCCAACAAATCCCAAATTCAAACCATATTCTATCCTTTCCTTTGGGGACAAGAACGCCTAAAATGGTTATGAGCCAGGCTCTGAAGTGTTAAACACACGCACGTGCACACACACACGCAAATGTGGCTGGGGAGGGAAGTCCAAACAGGCCCCTCTAAGGAGTCTTGGCCCATTTTGCCTTAGAATAGAGACCCAAAAATGAACTGGGTTTAGAGGCCAACTCTTTCTCCTACTACCAAATGCAGGAATCCTTTGTACAGTATACTGAACTGTGCTGCCTTCGGGCTAAGTATCTTTAAGATACAGGAAAACCACTGACTTAAGAAACTACTATGTGCTGGGCAGACTTGTTAAGCTCTTTCTCCTGTTGTATTAGTTTTCTATTGGCTGCTTTAACAAATGGCCACAAATTAAGTGGCTTAAAACAACACAAATTGATGATCTCACACTTGTGCAGGACAGACTTCAACACTGGTCTCCCCAGGTTAAGGTCAGGGTCCCGGCAGTGCTGCGAGCCTCTCCAGAGGCTCTGGGGGTGGGGGTGGGGGGGCGGTGTGCTTTCCTTGCTTCCTCCAGAGTCCGGAGGTCACCCACATTCCTTGTCTCTGGGCCCCTCCCCACATTTGCATAGCCTATAACAGAAGGCTGGGTCCTTCTCTGGCTGCCCACTGTCATCTCTCCCAGGCCCCGTTCTTCTGCTTTTAAGCAACCTGGGGATTGCTCTGGGCCCACTCAGATGATCCAAGATACTCTCCCTAGCTGCTGATAAGCAACCTTGATTCCCCTTTCTGTGCAATGTGACATATTCACAGATCCCGTGGCTAAGGTCTTGGATGGGACTCTGCCTCCACACCCCTCAAGTTGCAACTGGCTCCCCTGTAATTTGCATCTAAAGCTCTGCCTTCAGACCCCAGAACCCCTCTGTTGGACAATTCTGCAATTTTCGTTCATTTCCCCCTCACTCTTACCTGTCCCCTTCCCCTTCTCACCGACAAGGTTCTTCGGGCCCTGTCTGCTCCCCCAGATTCAAGTTCTACATTTCTCTTGATTAAACCCCACCCTGGTTTCAGACCTCCCTTCTAGCTAGTTCAGATATTTGTGAATTCTGACTTTCCGTCTGTCCTTATTGTCTCCCAGCCCTCTGACCGACCGCGTGGACAGCAGAGACTTCCTGGAGTCTCCTTACCCACAGAGAAGACCTGCTTCGTGAAGCCACCCGGTGACGGGAAGAGATCATGCAGGGGAGACACGGTGGTAGCCGTGAACAACACTGACGACCGCTCCTAGTAACTGGGTGATTTAAAACGCACCCCAGGAAGATACGGCCATCAACAGAGATGTGACCCCATAAAAACGGTGGTTCATAATCAATAAACAAAAACAGTCCCCACAGAGCCTGTGTGAGCATCAGCCCACAAGGATCAGGTGTGCAGACGGCTACAATGATGGCTTTTTCCAAAGAGCAAAAATCAGCACTTTTTCTGATCTGTGAGTTTATGATCAGTCTCATGTCTTGTGTATAACTGCTCAAACAAGCACAAAATTACCATCTTTCCCACAAAGAGATGATTAGAGAGGTTACAGAATTCTTTCTGGAAATAAAAAAGAAGGCAATCGTTAATACAAGTGTTTTGAATCAATTAAAGACTTCAGGGTCTACTTGCGGGCAAGTCCTGGAAATCGATACAAGGTCAAAGTAGAAGCGGGTCCCAGTGCCAGGCAGAGAAAGCGGACTGCAACAGACAGCGAAGAACCAAGAACAACAAAAAAAGGCAGCATCAAATTTTCCCGAAACCTTCCCTCAACCTCCTTGTCTCACACTCCTCAAATGCAGCGGAAACATGTAAGTCACCAGATGAGACTCTGGATTTGTTTCTTCTCTATTACTTCTCATTCCGTGAGCCCATTTATTCACATGTCTGTTCTACTGTTTAATTTTATGTTCCTGGAATTTGAAATAAAAAAGCAATATACTTCAAAGAAATGATGCTTCCCATTTTATGGGTGAGGAAAAATGAGGCTGAGCCCTGTTAAGCAGGATGCAGAGTCCTCGGAGGGGAGGGCGGGGCCCGGGGGGTCTTCCGTGCTGAGCCCCAGGGCTCTGGAAACCGGGCTCCTGGTGGTGGCTGAAGGCCGCGGCCCCAGTGGGCAGCACTACAGCTGCCAAGCCAAGAAGCCGAGCGCATGGCTCCCACAGGAGCGGCGCTGGGCTGAGGACAGACACTGTGCCATGGGCTTCAGAGGGAGAAGGCGTGCCGGCTCAGAGAGTCAGCAGATAAGCCCACAGGCAGGGGAGAAGGCAGGGGCAGCAGGTCAGGGAAGGAGGAAGCAGCTGGACACCCCCTTCCCACGCAGGCCTCCCTTCCACCCTGCAGGCTTGGAAGAGCTGGGTGGGAATGGCTTGGATGCAGAAATGAAAACATCAAGAGGACCGTCCCTGACAAGAGACAGTCTAATAGGCACTGATGGAGGCAAGGAGACGCGGGCCTTTTCAAACCACCACTTTGAACCTCTCCTCTTCATCCTCTCTGAGCTATGATCAAAGGACCAAGACTTCAAATTGTGAAGCAATTTTTTCCAATGGCAGCATCTGGCTCCTTGGCAGGCGGCACTGGGAGCCGGGCCTTGTTGTGGGCGGCCGTCCAGGCCTGCCACATGGCCAGGCTCGGCCAGGCAGGGCACCACGTGGGCCTGCAGCTGCTCCCACAGACGCCAAAGGACAATCGCTCTGCACTGGGCAGTAAGCCGGCGGGCAGGCGGGCAGGCGGGCAGGCGGGCAGGCGGGCGGGCGGGTGGGCGTAGCCCGGGAGGCAGTGCTGGGCGGTGGGGGTGGGGGGCTTGAGGACTCATTTGCATGCATCTGCCCCCCTGGCCCAGACCCCTGAAGCCAGCCTCCCCCCTTGGCATCAGAAGACTGGGGTGGGGGAATTTCGCTGGGATGACCATGCGACAACTCCCCAACAAGGCAACCTGCACTGGGCGGGGGGGGGGGGGGGGGGGGGGGGGGGGGGCGGCGAGCGATGAAGCAAGTCTTTGAATACGTTCAGCTCCGACCATTGTGCCCTTGCCCAGCACAACCGGACAGCAGCTGTAGGGCTCCTGCCACAGCTGTTTTAAATAAGAATAATAGGAATAAACTCAGCCTCGCTCTTCAAGTTACTTTCCACTAATTATGGCATATATTTACATCTGCAAAATAGAAGATTTTTAAAAAACACCACCAAGAGCCCCTTTATTGTGCAGATTGGCACCCCTATTTGAATTTCATAAACATTTAGTACTTCAAAGAATCTTAAAAGCTTGCTTTAATTACAATATGCACTGCTTGAGGGGCTGGCTGTTTGCATTGCAAATTCCTACAAATACCAGCATTCATTTTTTAAAAAATTCAATTGATATCACCCACACAACTTCAGGTAACTAGTACTGGTGACTTCACACAGTAGCTGGGATGAAAGAGGCAAGGTCTCAGCCCCACGTACAAAGCAGCTGCTGCACGGGGCAGTTCTTTCCAATGGAGGCAGTCAATGAGTCCTGGGCTCCCAGCTGAGCTAGCCCTGCACACGTCACATTCACCAGGTGTGTGAACACTGGCTGCCAGACACCACCCTTTCCAAATCGGAAACAGGACCTTTTTCTGGCTTGGAGGTTCTGTGCAAGAAAAGTCCTATAGAGAATGACAACAGATCAATTAACAAGTGTAGAGTTGCCAAATAAAATACAGGACACCCAGTTACATTTGATTTTTAGATAAACAACAAACTTTTTTATTATTTGTGTGTCCCAAAGATTGCATGGGGCCTATGTGAACTAAAATAGTGTGTGTTGTTTACCTGAAATTCAAATGTAACTGGGTGTCCTGTATTTTTATTCACTAAATCTGGCATCTCTAACTAACAAGTCATGTTTACCAAAAAGAATAACAAAAATTGGGACTTACTCTCAAATCTCATCACTGTAAGAAGACATTTTCTGCTCAAGATATTTGAAGAGAAAAATGAAGTTGCTAAATAATACATGGAGCATGATGTGGAGAACAAAGGCAAAAGAATAAAACTAAATTTCCCTAAAACTCACAGCCCATTGAAAAGTCCTTTTGACAGGTAGAGTGATCTTTCTCTAGAAACTTAACTGCCTTGATGTTAATACTTGGCTAAGAGCAAAAGGCAATCTTAGCCTAACATTCTTCCGACTTCCAGGATGCTGTAAATCTACTTTATAACATGTAAAAATTCCTTTGGAAACTTCCTTTATCTCTACCCTCCCTCTCCCCGCAAGATAAATGTTAGCAATCATCCTCCAAGCATATGGCCCATTGCTACATATCTGGAGGGTCACATGACTAAGGTTTTATTTTTTTTTAAAGATTTTATTTATCCATTCATGGAAGAGAGAGAGAGAGAGGCAGAGGGAGAAGCATGCTTCCCGCCGAGCAGGGAGCTCAACGCGGGACTCGATCCCAGGACCCTGGGACCATGACCCGAGCCGAAGGCAGACGCTCAACCATCTGAGCCACCCAGGTGCCCACTAAGGTTTTATTAGACAGTAATAAATGGCCATTTCCTAACAAGAGCTAGCCCCTCAAGGTCCTGGAAACCTTCCAAAATTTCTTAAGAGACTTTCACTATCCCTCACCCCCTCCCAAGTTAAAAGTATGTAATCGGCCATCCATCATAACCTCAACGCAACTCTTCCTGCCCACGGGTCCCGTCCCTGGGCTTCAATAAAACCACCCTATTTGGAGCGCCTGGGTGGCTCAGTCAGCTGGGTGTCTGACTCTTGATGTTAGCTCAGGTCAGGATCTCAGGGTTGTGGGGTCGAGGCCTGAGTCACTCAGCTCCATGCTCAGCAAGGAGTCTGCTTGAGATGCTTCCTCTGCCCCTCCCCTGCCCGTGCACCTGCACACACACACACGCAGGCGCCTGCGCCCTCTCTCTCTCTCAAATAAATAAAATCTTTAAAAAAAAAAAAACAAAAACCCTCCTATTTACACCCAAGACATCTCAAAAATTCTTTGACTGTTCACTCCAAATCCCAACATTTTCACATCAGAGCATAATTCTTTTTAGTAAAATCAAATGATGTACAATGTTTACAGATACAAGTAAAAAGTCCAGAAGGATACATGCGGAAATCTCAGTTTTTCTTCTGTGGTCTTTTGATCTCCTTGGACTATTTGTAATAAGCTTATATTGCTTTTGTAAGGTAAAAAGAAAATGAAAATAGGGTGGGTGGGTCGGATGTACTTTGGATCCCCACCTGCACAAGGAGGAAGGATCTCATATACCACCAAGGGCCTAGGTCTAATTTTAGACAAATGACCAAGACCCATGAGGGGTTTATGACTATGTCCAGATAATCCACTTATTCCTTGCAAACCTGGGTCTGGAAATAAGAACCACCCAGAGAGTGCTACCTTGGTTCTTTCCTTCTCGGGCTTTTCTTGAGGTATGGTTACAGAGGAGCTAATCATGCCACCATCAAAGGGCAAGTACTGGGAAGTGCAAATGCATCATTATGTGTTTGCTTGCCCCTGGACCATGGATTAGCAAGGACAGTAGCTTAGCATCTCAGCCTGTAACCATGGCAGGGAGTGGAGTTAAACAGCTCCACCCAGGAAAAGATGGAGCCCTGACCTTGGCTTTGTTAGCAACCACTGAGCCAAATGACCCAGGACAGAAAGCATTAGAGGAACAGCTGTCAGATGGATTTCTCCCAAGAGGTTAAGCGAACTTCCAATTTACATTCTGCCTAGGTATGTGCAAGCGTTCAAGTTAAAAAAAAAAAAAAGGTATCCATACTGTGAGTGAGGTTAAGGGATTAGGGGAAAAGCAGAGTGAGCTTCTGCTCCCACTTTCTAGGTTGTCCTGTTCTGCCTTATGTCTTCAGGTGGATTCGGAAAGTCTTTCAAATACAGTGATGGCCACAGAGATCAATGTTTCCACCTCAACCCTCACCATTCTCCAAGTTCTAGAAGGCCCAGCGGCCATGGGACCTTCCAATGCCTCCCAGTAGGATTCCTTGTCTCTGAACATATGTCCACTTCCCCTGAACTCCTTCCCACTCTCCTTCCACTGACCAAATTCTTTCAAGATTCCGCTCAAATGCCAGGGCTTTGTAAGGCCTTCTGGAATGTTCTCAGGACAAAAGGGTTCCTTCTACCTCTGTGCTCCCACCTTTCTGTCACAGTGCTGTCACTTACCCGCCTGTGTGTCTGCCATCCCCTACAAGACCCTAAGGTGTGCCTCTTACTCGGGTCTGTTTTCCCAGCTCCAGCTCTCTAGGATCAAAGTAGAGTTCACTGAATGTTGACTGAATGACTCACTAGTGATATGTATGTTTATTACTAATGCAAATGATGAAACTATTTCTATAAGAAGCTAACGAACTCCAGAGATAGCCTGGAAAAGCTCTGGTGTGAATCTCTCAAGGTGTCCTCCCTGGCTTCAGTACACTCCTTCAGAAGCATCACTCAATAAATTATCAGGTGCTTCCTCTATCGGCACATGATGTCCGAGCTGGCTACCTGGGGCAGGTGTATCCTGGCACCTGATATAGGGCAATTTCTCTAGGTGAACTGTATGAAACAAAATGACTTTTCAGCCAACAGATTTTTTTAAAAGAACTGTTAAAAATCTACTATACACACTGCACTGCCGGATAAACAAAAGCTACACATGGGATCCCTGCTCCCTGGGGGAGACCTACAAAGAAGTTTAGGATGCAGGGCTGGGAAAACAGGAAGGACACAGTAACAGATAGCAGTCAAAGCAGCAAATGCTAACAAGCTTCAGATTATTTTTCTTATGAAATCAAACCAAAATGGATGCATGTGCAGGTTTATTGACTCCCCTGTCCCCCAACCTGAAGTATCAGAACCTGTCCATAAGAGATGGCTTAAAAAACAAAACAAAACAAAACAGACCACTGGTGAAGATGATCATATAACCACAGTCTATCCAGAATATTTATTATGTATTAGCCTTATAAATACTTCTGAACATAGTGGTTTTACTTGCTAACCTTCCTTCCACCTACATCATGCCACTGCTCGATACCGGTCTTGTAATTTCAGGACTTAATGCTATTTTGAGATGAGACCAAAGTACAGACACACAGAAGGCTCATTGAACTGAAAGGCCCTTTCCTTGCTGATAGCAGTTTAAGACATGTGGGGAGCAAATCATTCCATTTTGCTAACTTCCTTTTCCATGAATAGCAACTGGCAGGTTTGGCTCCAAATGACAGACTCAAGTCTACAAGTCCAATCAAAATCATGCGAATCCAATTAGACACAGGCTGCCACTCCAGAGGGGGCCATTCGGGCATCTTCCATGTGCACCCGGTGTCTCCTTACATAAAGCCCAGTTGTTTTATTTATAGTGCCTGTCATTTTGTCCAACAAATGCGATTTCACTCCTACCAAGATAAAAGCATCTTCTAAAGGCTGCCCTCTTTCCAGATAACTCTCTATCCCTCTCTCTGTTTTCTTAAAATCTTCTCATACCTGCTCCAGTTAGTAAAACTAGCCTTTCTTTTCCTTCCCCTAGAAAAACAGATTAAGAAAATTGAACAACTATAAATGTATTTATTGTTAATTGTTTAGACTGAATGATCAAACTTCCAAGAATTTTAAAAAGCAAAACATTATGAATGACCACAGGGTAACATCAAAAATCCTGGCTTCTAAAATAACACTAATGTAATCATAACTTGAGAGAAAAAAGAAACATTATATAAATGTGTATAAAATTTTTTGTTAACCACAGGATCCATATCCATACAATTTCATTTTCATATTGCTTATTATTCCAATCAAAGTTTAAGACTAAGTCTTCCTCCTACTAATTATTCTTCTATATCGATTTTGGCTATAAGGTTACAAGTAACACATGGCTTTCTTTGAACCAGTGTCCCCAAACTTGACACTTTCGAACATCCTGGTAGAACAGAGAATAGAATTTTGAGGCCCCTTCAAAAATATTAGTTTCACTATGTTTCTTATTTGGTTAAACCCATTAATTCTGTTTATTTCCTTCAGTAAACCACAGGTGGCTGGAAATGAACTTCTTTAGAAAGTCAGCTTCAAGTGGGACTTGGGTTTCTGTCTTTCAGGATTCATGAAGGAATCACACCCACACCTTGTCTAGCTTTGGGAATTCTATGGTCAATTTCAAGACAGTTGGCATTTTATCTTAAATTAGCTCCGTCGTCTGCCATAACGCCAGCAACCCATCTGCATGAGTCTCAGTGCTGAAATGGAGCACGACTTTGTTTGCAGGTGGACCTCTTCTGTTCTTAGGGCCTATGTAGCACCTGATTGATCACTGTTTTATAAGGGAAGAAAAGAAGTCTGGTTTTCTGCCAGTGCAAGTGTTTGTCTCATTTATCACAGATCTGGTTCCACACTCCTCCTTGATCATAACTTCAATACTGGATTCAAACTGTAATTTTTCTGGGCCATTTTATGTAGGGATTCAAATTTAAGCTAAAATGTGCACTAAAATGTCATCTGTAGTACTACTAGTACAAACAACTCAACTAAGGCGACGGGGGCGGGGGGGGGGCTGATGAGATGCCTTCAACTCTGGCTCAGGTCCCCAAGGGTAGACGATGAAAACCCCATCTCTGGAGGGGCAGGCAAGGCACTTACGGTGTCAGCTCTAAGAAGCATCCTATTTCTAGAACTGCTGAGATAGGAACATGTATATGTCTTAGGATTGAGGGAGAACAGTACATTCAACCTTATTAATAGTTTCTATGGAGAATGAGGAAGGATTAAAGTCTTTGAGGAGAAAGACAGATGAAGGGGGATTCAAAAAGCAAAGTGACAAGAGAAAGTTGTTTTAAATTATGCCACGCCAGCTGATGAGGATGCCTGCTTTACTCACTCAGTGCCTGACCACCTTAGAAAAGCAGCTTGGTTATTTACACACCACACAAACACGTGCACACACACACACATATGTAAAGTACTATTATCAATATTTAATAAAATAAAAACAGCTAAATTAGAATTTACCCAGTAAATAGGACATCACATAGTCATTAAAAATGGTAATTAGCGATGTAATGGCATATGGCTGCATGAAAGGGTTTGATAAGGAAGAACAGCAGGACACCAGACTTAATGCACTCCTTGGTTCAAACTACATAAACATGTATTACATTTGTGGTTATATACATGGTGCATTTAGGAATCAGTTACAAATTATATATTTCCAAGACTGTCTAGAATACTATGATGTTGCCTTTGTAATCGTAACATAAACACGATGCCGCTCCTCTAACCCCACCCCAAAGGCAGCTAACAGCATTGTGTGGATCTTTCTAACAGTCTCAGGATCCGACCTGAACCTGCTGGTACCAGCAGTCTGTTCACTGTAGCCCCCACGTAAATACGCATGAGGGCATCCCGTGGTGACGGGACCTCAGAAAGAAACCGCTCTGCTTCCCCTTCATCACCATCACTGACTTCAGGTGGGGCGGGGGGAGGGCTGGGGACATGGCTGTGCTCCATGCAGAGGCCACGCACAGATTTCACAGAAAAGGCATGGATTCTGGAGTCCAGCCCACCCGGCCCGGATCAGCTGTGTGAATTTGTGGAAGCCACTCTGCCTCTCTGTGACTCGATTTCTTCTTGTGTAAAGTGGGGATAATCACATGTGGCTCACAAGGATTAAATAATATCAAGTATGTGCTTATGCTCAAAAAAGACTCCTTAAGTCAAGTTCAACTACTGAAAGAGAGAGAAGCCCCTTCCCTCCCATTCCCGCAAAATCCTTTTTCCTCTCTTTGTAATTAAATATGATGTAGCATTAAAATGCACAAGAGTGAATGAAAAGTAGGCAGGAAGGAAGAGAAAGGAAATAAATAGGAGGAGGTCATGAAAAGAAAAAGATAAGGAATAATAATAGAGAAGGCAAAATGCAAATAAAATCGCTGTAACAGTAAGAAGAATCCAAATACTCTTGGCTCAAAAGTTGTTAAAACCACTGACTGTTCCCTACTGCTGACACAACCAAACCCTGATTCTTTGTCTTTCCTAATTTTCCCACCCACCCGTGCTTTCCATACAAGCCAAGACCCAGCTGCAAAGCACCTCAACTCCCCCGCATGGGCCTCACCCTTGTATCTTGGTGCTCCTGCTAGCCAGGCCCTTAGCTACCCTGCTCACTGTCATTTCTCCCTACTCTAATACTGGCAGCCACGGTGGTCGAAGGAGTTGGTGAGCGACCCCTCAGGTCTCACCAGCAGGGAGGTAAAATGGTAGAAACCACTTACGAAAATAGCTTGGCAGTCTCTTAAGTTAAACATGGAGTTACCATGTGACCCAGCGATTCTTCTCCTATGGAAAAATGCCAGGAAAAATGCTGCAAATGAAACCGTATGTCCCCACAAAGACTTGTACGCAAAGACTTCAGAGCAGCATTACTGGGTCAAAGCCTAAAGTGGAAACAATCCACGAGTCTATCAATAGTGAATGGATAAGCAAAACGGGGTATGTCCATACGACGGGCTAGTCCTAGGCAATAGAAAAGAGCCAACTAGTGGCATGCTGTAACATAAATGCCCCTCAGAACAATGTAAGGGAAGAAGTCAGGTGCCAATGACCCCACGCCAAAAGATTCTACTCACATAAAATGTTCAGAAAAGGCAAATCTGTACAGACAGAAAGTAGATTAGTAGTTGTCTGGGGCTGGGAGTGGGAACAGGGATCGCCTGCTAATAGGCACAGGGGATCTTTTTGGAATGACAGAAATAGTCTAAAATTTGATTATAGTGATGGTTATACAACTCTGTAAATTTTTCTAAAAATCACTGAATGTTAAGGAGCAAATTTTATGGTTTCTAAATTATACCTCAATATGGCTCTTATAAAAAAAGATCTCACCAGATACACAGCCATCCACAGGGGCCTCTGGGTGTCCCCCACCATTAAGGCATGAGAGAGGATAAGGCTAACAGGGTAGGGGCACCCCCACTGGCTTCCTTGCCTCTGCCAGTCACTTCCGTGTTGGGGCCCGAGGCCCCGGGTGCCATTCGGATCCTCCAGCCTGAGAACAGCGGAGTGACTGCGACTTGGTGCCACCACGCCCTTCACCTTGAGGTGCAGGCACTGACATGGGGTAGCACTCAGTACATCCTCCACAGCCAACTCCTGACCTTGTCTAGCCCGACTGAGCCCAGGCTGCACGTGGCTGCTCTTCGGAAAACAGTTTCAGGAGCAATCCTAGGAGCAAATCAAGAGTCAGCCTGATTTTGACAACCTAGAGACTTCAGGAACTTTGAGACAGAGGAAAAAAGCGGGGAGAATAAAGATCAGGTGTAGGATCTCTGCTGAAATTTACTGAATTCACACAAAACCAAGGAAATCTGCTAAGCAAATTGCTGATACACAGAATATTTCAAAGGGAGTGTTGAATCTACTTAAGAAACACCCGTTCCTGATATCCAAGGATAGATATTCTAAGTATAATTTATTCTCACTGAGGCATTAGAGGAAGCCAATGAGATGTCAAATTGCAGCAAACTGTAAACCTAATTCAAATGGCCTCTCCTCATCTAACATTGTTGCGACTGAATGTTTTTATAAAGGCTAAGTACCACTCACAATTATACTGAAGGAGTGAAGTCTTCCACCACATTCATCGAAGTGCTCAATTTTAATCCTTCGAATGTTAATAAATATATATCTAATCTCAGGGCAACTGTTTCTACATTTGGACACTTTACACTAGCAACCACACTCGACACATCTGCAATCTAGACCTCATTACTTGGGGATCCATGACCAAAGGGCCCCGTCACTGAAAGCATGTATTAAGATCATCCCAAGCAAAATGGGAAATTTTGGAAGCAAAAACAAGAACAACTTTCTCAGGACTTTCCATTCCACTTTATATCCAAATAACATGCTAATTATAAGAAATTTTATTATCACTAAAAACCAATACCGTTTCATTTGAAAATACTGAAAATGGTTTCCTTTCATCATATCCTACCATTTCTGATTAATTATAATTCACTTGAGTAGAACGGCCTCTTTTTATATCCTTCACAACAGTGACTCTCAAACTTTTTGATCTCAGGACCCCCTTCTGCTCTTAAAATCTACTGAGGGCCTCCAAGAGCTTTTGTTACTGCAGGTTATAGCTCTCTATACTTTCTGTATTGGAAATTTAAACTGAGAGCATTTTTAAAATATTTATTACCTACTTAAAAAAAACTCATTACATCTTCTCTTTTTTTAAATTAGACATACCTATACTTTCAAAAACAAAAGAAAAATTGGAAGGGTTGTACTGTTTGACACGTTGGAAATATATTTAATGTGTGCCTTCATGGAAAATACCTGGATTCTCAAACATGCTTCTAACTGTTTGTCCTGATGGCGTTGTTTGGCTGAAGTAACATGAAGAAAATCCAGCCTAACACAAATCTGGAGCTAGAAAAGGGAAGTATATTTTAATAGGCTCTTCAGATAACTGTGGTCATTTTTCTCTGATACTACACCAAAACTTAACAAGTGATAGTTTCTTAAAAATTAGCTGCAGTGTAGGGGTGCCTGGGTGGGTCATTTGGTTAAGCGTCTGCCTTGGGCTCAGGCCATGATCTTGGGGTCCTGGGATCGAGTCCCCCATTGGGCTCCCTGCTCAGTGGAGAGTCTGTGTGTCTCTTTCTCTCTCCCTCTGCCTCTCCCCCAGCTCATGCTCTCTCTCTCTCTCTCAAATAAATAAAAATCTTTTTAAAAAAATTAGCTGCAGTGTGGAATCTGAAACTGTATCAATGAACTTTTCAAACTCTATTACATGAAAATCCACTGGTTTATCTTACATAATACCAAAAAAAATAAAATAAAATCACTCGTTAATATGGCTGTGGATCTCACCAGAAAAGTCTGTTAAGTATTGGGAAGCTGTCAAGTTTATGGTGGTGGATACGAGTTTTCCAAAATTCTTATTTTTACTAGAAAGCTGGAATTTTCTCTTTGGTCATAGTGTCAGTTGCTTTCCTTGAGGTGGCAGGCAGGCAGGCTCAATGCATTCATTTGCAATGTGTACTCTAGGTCCAAGATGTCGTAAAATTTATAAAGGGCATTCTTGGTGTAACTCGTTCTCTCTCTCTTTTTTTATTAAACTGTGTGCACACACCCGCCCGATTAAGCTGAAGCTTCAGCAGTTTCACCCTTCTGCTTTTGAACTACTGGCGTGCATATCAGCAGCTTGCACAAGCCAAATAATGTCTCAGGGTCGTGGTGAAAATATTTCTGGCCTTCTCAGTCCTTTGAAGGGCTACTGATGCACTCCCTGGGGGTCCCCAGGCCATATTTTGAAAACTGCCCTGTTACCACATAATAACTGACCTCCAAACACCATTCAAATCACAAGTGGCAGCCCCCAATTTAGAAAGGTATTATTGCTTGTTCAGGTTACCCACATGTATTACCCATCCCAAGAACCTTAATGTAAGTGGAAGGCTATTTCCACAATCCAAATTCAAAACAGAACCATGAAAAATGAAATCTAGTTACCACGTAAGAATACAAGAAACTAAACAAACTAAATTTAATATGGAAGTTCTCCAAGAAACCTAAAACATATATTTTTCCTTCATTTATCCACTTGTTGGGCTTTCTTGTGGAAGGTGTTTGCTTGGTATTGGAGAAATGGAGAGTCCTCGGTGGACAGGACTCCCCCCCCCCCCCCCCCCCCGCCCCAATAGCTGAGTTCACAGGGTGTGAAGCAACCAGAAAACAAAGCAGAGGCACTACCGCCAAACTTATCTAATTACAAGGTCCGGAGCCCCACCCTACAGGTAGCCTGTCCTTTGTAATCTCGGAGTCTCTGTTTTCTTAGCTGGACACAAGGCAAATTCCATTTAACACTGTGAGGAGTGGAGGAAGTACGTGGAAAGTCTCAGCACGGCCCCCAACCCCCAGCAGGTCAATAAATGGTAGCCACTGTTAGGAGTAAGGTGCCCCCGAGGCAGTCCTGGGTCCAGAGGGGGAGCAGGACACACACAGAAGGAATGACCCAGCATGGGAACTTATTAACTACAAAAGGCACTGGGAGTAAAAGGAAAATCAATGGTCTGCCTAAGGGATGAAGGTGCAAATAATAAAGGAGCCACCATCTCAAAGGAAGGAGGAGCTGGCCCCATGGGAGAGAAGGAAAGGGAAGAAGTCCATCAGACACACAGAGCAGCTAGGCACAGGGCAGCTAGCAAGGAAAACACCCTGCAACCAGCTCACTTGGGGCCTTTAAATGCTATGCTCAGGGGTGCAAACACTTGAAGAGATTTTCTTTCTATTTTTCTAGAGACTGAAGCCTTAGAAACACTCATTGCTAACAGGTCATCTGTTGTGCAGCCTTGGTATCCTCACCTCCCATATACACACGTGGTACTTACGCCTGTGACCTGTTAGCCGTCCCCTGGCCTGAGTGTGACTAGTGGAGAAAGAACAGAAAAGCTCCTCTCGGAGGCCGTGAGACGGCAACAAGCCCCAGCAGCTGGGGGAATCCACCCTTGCTGTTTTAAAGCCCAAATGAGGCACATACTGGGTGAAGCCATTTTGTATTCTCTCTGCCACGTATAAAATCTGGAAGCATGAAACTTTATCTTCATCCCAGCCCCATTCTGCCTCAGGTCCTGGGCTCCAGTGGAATTTTATAGGTCTCTCGGCTTAATGGAGTGAGAACAGAAAGAGGGGCTAGTGCCCCGTGTCTTCCATCACAATTGCAGCCGTGTGTGAAGTCTCCAGCCATTGCAGGAGTGAGCCCTGAAGCCCACAGAGGCCTCCGGGCTCTCTTGTTCTTGGGCAGGGACACCAAATGCTGCCTGGGTGCGTCTGTACCTGAGGATGGACCACAAGGCCAGCCTGAGGACAGCCCCCCAGGTGCAGTCAGCGAGTACCCATAACCAGCCGCGCTGCTCCACGCTCACGTACAGGAGGTGCCCATTCAGACGAAACCCACCGCCACCACAGCAATGTCTTACTCACCCAGAATTTTACGAGGAAGAAGGCATTTTGAGGGCCTTTTCCAAACAGTTCCTTTAAGCCACCTTTCTTTTCAGGAAATTTGTCATAAATCTGACGAATGTCCACTGATTCGAGCAATGGGTCACTGTAAGAATGGTTGGCATGCCCAATGTGCACGAAGAGGTGTTTGTTGTACTGTAAGAAACCAACAGAAACATTCCCATTACAAACCCTTTGGTCAACCTGGGGCACATCCATCTTGAACTGGAAGGAGAGCAGTGGTCTCAAAATCCCGGACTTACACCTTGAATAGCCTAGGGTCTGTGCCTTTGAAAAAATGAAGATGTTCAGAAAAGCCATTATAGGGGCATCTGGGTGGCTCAGTTGGTTAAGCATCTGCCTTTGGCTCAGATCATGATCCCAGGGTCTTGGGATTGAGCCCCACATTGGGCGCTCTGCTCCGCGGGAAGCCTGCTTCTCCCTCTCCCACTCCCCCTGCTTGTGTTCCCTCTCTCGCTATCTCTCTCTGTCAAATAAAAAAATAAAATCTTAAAAAAAAAACCCATCATAGCTCAGGGTTAAAACCATCATTGTCTTTTATTGACAGGGGTATCTATTCTCCCTCAAAAAGGCTTTTCGTAGACATAGTAGTAAATAACACCTGAAGTTACCTGACTACCAAACCAAGAAACTATTCTATCACCCAGTTTCACCTAACTCAACTGAAAATGACAGCAACACCCTTAGAAGCCCAATATTTACAGTTCAGCCCAATGAGGAGCATGTGTGTAGTCCACTAACATCATCACCCAGAATGCACTTCTTGCTCCAGCTCCCCCAGCAACAGCACGGATGCAATGCTCTGGGCAATGGTACCCACGTACTCCCTCCAACAGGAGTAAGAGTGCTGAGTCTCTTTCTCACCAGTCTGCTTAGTAACCAGTCTAAAGCTTCTGCATAAGGGCCGGTCAGCACATGGTTGTCAGTGCAAAGTTAGGGTCAGGAGAACAGTTCATGGAGAGGATTCATGGTACAGGTCATATGGGGCCCGTGATCAGAGAACACAGGTCACTCATTCACAAACCAACCAACCAAAACCCGGTTAAGTCACTTAACTTACAAAAAAAAACCCTTTTTTCTCCTTGCTTTGTTTTATACCATGCTTGGTATAAAACATGTTAACTGGACCACAAAGGAGTTATCCAAACCAATGGTTCTCAAAGAACATTTAAAAATCACCAATGCCTGGGGCCATCCAGACTACAGGGGAATCCCAGAAAATGAGGCTAGGCATCAGTAATTTTTAATGGGCATTAAATGAATTCCAGTATGCAGCCAGGTTAGAGAACCACCGGCTTACACTTTTTACTCCAGACCCTCCATGCCTGCCTCTCGGGCTAATTAAACTGTAACACCAACCTAACGAGACACAAAGACATCTGCGGCTTTCGGGGCCGTGGGGAGATCAGAACCCAACAGGGCTCATGCAAGAAATTCCATGTCCCAAGTCACCTGGCAGTCCCTACTTACTTTTCAAGTTTAAATGGTTATTTCCCCAACTAGAGTCCTTCAGAGTACTGACTCCATTAGAAATGAGAAGTCCCAAATAAAAGAAAGCTTGGTCAAAGCTGCCTACCAGGCGAGTACTGTATCCTGGTTAAGAGTTTGGGGTTTGGACTCAGCCTGCTCGAGCACAAAACTTTGTGCCCACTGAAAATTAGCTAAGACACTGGGCAAGTGCCTCCCCTGTCTGTAAAATGGGGAAAGTGCTGGCGTCTGCCTCCTAGGGATGCTTCGGGATTTAAATGAGAAACTAAATATAAAGAGCTCACAGATTCAACGGACAGCAAACAATAAATGCTAGCTATTATCATTGTTTTGTAAAACCCCCCTTCTTTGAGCATAGTTAAAAAACATTTCTTAACTTGGTATAACCCAAAGTTTCCTAAGCTCATGTGGTCACAAAAGCCTACAGATGTATCCTGAAGAAATGCTGGTTTAAATCCATGACTTGCTACACAGGCACCAGATCTCTGGCCACAGGACCAACGGGCAGGAGGCCCGACACCCCATCCAAAGTCAGTGGTCCACGGTGTTAACACCTGGGGATTGGAGCCAAGGCCCAGCATCTTCTGGGAGAGGGCTAAGCCCCTCTCCTGCTCAACATCAGAGTGATATCCCTACAAAAGCTTCAAAACGCCTAAGAGGTATCAGGTGAAATGAAGAAGGGGACCCTGTCAAGCTCTGCCATCGACCCAGCCTCTACCCAGCTAGCTGCTAGCTTTCAGGTGAAACTGAGGGCTGGGAAGCACTCTGCAGGGACAGAGTATGCCTATGACGGAAGAGAATTTGTTTTAAAATGAAGTCAAAGCCATTGACAGGTTGGGGAGCTGAGATTATGGGGTACAGTGGAATGTCTTTGACCTTTTCGTAAATGTTCCCAAATGTTGTTGTCACATCATCTTTTCAACAATAAGCAAACAAAAGCCCACAGAGATGTATGAGGCACTCCTGCTAATGAGCTTCCATTCTCATTAGTGGGCAGAGGGAGAAAAAACACAGTTGGGGACACAGACACTGGCGTAAAGGCCGCCAGAGAGGCAAAGATGAGTGAGTAGTGTGTGTCTCGTGTCTAGCTCCTCTGCTCATTCTCCACTTACCCACCATTCTGAGAGCTGAGGGCAGAAGTCCTCGTTCTTTCATTATCGGGACGACTGGCCTTCTGCAGGTCCATCCATCCCACCCTTGTATTACTAACCTCTGCTGGCAGCAAGCTCCTGGGCCCTCCCAGCTCCATTGGGGAGGTACCGTTTCTGTCCTGTCGTGTGCCACCTGCAGGCAGTGAGTTTATGGGCAAGGAGGCAACACGAGCAGAGCTATGGGGACACCTGTAGCCAGAACCACAGTCTGTCTGCTGAACACCATGCTCTCAGCTCCTCTTCCTTGGCAGCCGCCCACGGGCAGGCAGAGCTGGGGACGGAGGTAAGAAGCTGAGACTTGCGTTTTCTTTTTGCTCCTGACATCCAAAGGCCCCTGCAGTGCACTGCTGGAACGCAGGACCTCTACATGTCAAGAGGACAGGAAGGTGAAGGGAGGGCAAAAATTTATCACACTTTAACAGGGGCCTTGAAGATATGATTGAAAACCAAAGGGCTGAGCGCAAAGCACAAAAACTCTGGAGCCAGATGAGAATCTGAAATCTCAATTTTGCTCATATGTGCAACGGGGATACAGTATGTATAATACGCAACAGGACTGAAGATGAAAGGGAATAATGCACAGAGGGTGCTCGGCATAGGGCCCAGCATATAATTAGTGTTGGGGAAATCGCAGCAGCTAAGATTACTATTGTTGTGGTTTATTATTATGTGAGATTACTAGATCCTGGGGGAGAAGAAAAGAACTTTCCTGCTTTAGCTACCCCTCCTGCGTAGCAAAGAAAAAATAAACACAAGTAAGCCAAGAGCTAGGAGCAAGTTGTGAAGCCATGTGACTGTTCAAATCCTAGATTCTGGCCCACTCATAACAAGCTTCTCGGGGTGTGGGTCTCTCCTGTGCCTGAAGGAAGGAAAAGAGCTGTGTCCACTCACTGCTCTGTGCCATGTGCTTTCTACATACGTGACCTCAGGTAATCGTGGCCTTGCAACGACACCGTAGGGACATTTTATTAAAGTCATTACACATGGGGGAAATGGAAGTTCAGAAATGAACAGACTAGCCTGAGGTCACACTTCCGGGAATAGTCCTGGAGTTAAGAATAAAACTTGGACCTGTCAATGCCACAGACCGTGCATTTGCTGCAAATATCAACCACACTGTCTCCCAGCAGAAAATGCCTCGACCCTTCTCATTCAGATCTACTTTCTACTTTTTCTGAAAGCTGACTTGAGAAAAAAGAAGAAGGAGATAAAAAAAAGCTAACTAATGTTTTCAAAATTCTAAGAAGCTAAATTAGAATTCAGGATAAACACAATGATTCGCAGATACAGCAGACAGACTCTTCAAAGGTTTCTATTTTGAGGAAGTTACCTTTGTGCGCCAGTGGCTGAAATGAACTGAGAAGGGCAGGCTGTCTTTGCCAAAGGAAACCGGGCACTGCCTCTCCCAGGCTGGTGACGTGAAACCAAACCCTGACCGCTGGCATCTGGGTGCCTTTATTCCTGCCAAGAGGTGACTTTGTTTCTAAGAATACAAAGGACTAAAGAAGGTATCCTGGAGACCACAGCAGTGAGACAAACAGCCCTCCCTTCTCCCCTTAATTCAACCTGGGTAGGTCAGGAATCCCTCTGCCCCCAAATCCAGAAGACTGAAAAGAAGAAATCTACCTGATATGTTTGGGTTCAAGTTTTGATAAAACCCAAACTCTAAAAAAACCATTTGGTAAGACTCTAACTACTTCCCATCCCGTCAGTTCTCCTTATAAGGGAAGAAGGCCAGGGTGAATACCTTACTTCCCTCTCTCCTTCCCAAATAAATCCCATTTTCTTTTCAGCAATGGTGGTTTCCCCAAAACTAAAGGTGAAGCGCAAAACCAAAAAAGGGCAATTCTATTTTATAGGGCAGGAAACAAATATTTGCAAAGCAACACCAACAGCAACAACTAAAATCCCAAGTATTAGGGGCAATACATAAGCAGAAACAGGGTAAATGTCAAGAAGTCATGTATACTAAAAGCCCAAGACTAAATTTCCTTGATATCCAAAATAGAGGTTAATGTTGGTTTGTTCAATTATAAAAAAGTCTCCTTAGGCACTCAGGAGATATGTTGATGATTAACAGATCAATGACAACAACAAAAAAGGTATTCACTCTGCTTACTTCTTTTATGGATTTCAGTAGAACAAACCGGCATTCCTATGACACATTCTATGCTAGGCACAGGGAATCCATGACCTAATAAGTACAAAATCCCTCCCTTCAAAGAACCTATAGAGTTGAATGTATGGAGCTAGCTTGTTGACCCTACAGTCAGAATCATATATTTTCCCATGTAAATATATGTTCTCAATGATCCCAACGGAGAAGAGTGGTAATAAAGAGTCAACATCCCCTCTCCTATACACCACATGACTTAAGTCAGCATTCACCTGCTCTTTTTATATGAATGGCTGTATTCTCCAGCACTAAACAGTGTTATTCGTTAGCAAGGAGAACACATGTGGAACTCACTTGAAAATGTGCATCAAGTTTCACAAGTCTAAGGTGGAAAACATGATGAGAACCAAGGTACCCATCACATCTGAGAGTAGAACACACTCAGATTTGTAAGGTTTCAGAAAATTAACCCTTCTTGCAACTATTCTCAGCTAGGCACAGGAGGATGTTTTCACAAAATGAGGGAATACATCACAAGAGGGAGATGGGGCCCTAATCCGGAAGAGGGATTAAAGAACACACTGGCCCAGTAGCTGGGGAGCTGACCTGGACAGCAGCCAGTCTGGAGTGGACAAGGAGCTGGAGGGCTCCTGGAGGGGTGTCACCAAAGGGACAATGGACCTGAAAAGACTCCCTGACTTACCTGACCACCTGGAGAAGAGTTTGAGAACTCTGTTAGAAACACTGGAGATGAATTTGTACAGGCATGTAAAAACGAGATAAAAAAGAAGCAATAACAAATCCTAGGAAAAAAAGTTTTACAATCAAGAAAATGGTTCTAATACATCACACATTAACCATGCTGTATGTGGCATTTACAGGCTTGTAATACAAACACTCAGTGTCAATTAAACCAAAAATTGTGATATAACCAGACTGGGGGATAGGGAGGGGAGAGAACGAGGGCTCCACGTATTCAGAGAGCTAAGTCCTGGTCTCCCATAGTAAGAAGTCAACAGAAAATGTCTTGACATTAATGGATTGAAATATACAGTATGAACAGGTTATTTGGAAATACGTAGATAATACACGAAGAAATGGCTGAAAAGGCTGTAAGGAGCCGTCGCTAAGGAGTCGGACCAGGAGGTGGGGAGACACGGGGCAGAGGACTGCTGCTTTTCTTTACCGGCTGTGAGTCTGGTTCAATTTGGCTTATACACAAAGCACATGTATGACTTTATTAAATTAAATAAACAGCCAACTGAAAACTGTCTTGGAACATCACGGGAGTTTTTTGAGGAAGAGAAAGAACTATAAAGGGAAACAAAAATATTAAGAGTTGTATTTCAGGATGTTTATTCTAGTTGGTCACAAGTTCCCTGGACTTGAAAGGAACTTGGTCAGATCACAGAGCCTTCCTATGGCTCGAATACACAGGATGACTGAGCAGAAGCTGGGACTCTTGCCTGCCTGCAGGGTTCACCAAAAACACCAACGTTGCACCAGCAAAATCCCACCTGGATCAAGACTGTCCCCCGGCTCAGCGGCACCTGACACAATCTTAATACACTGATTTCTCTTTTGACTTGGGAAAATGCTCATGTTCTCTTTTCATCGTTATAATCCTTCCAGTTATTCTTCACAGTGGTTGTAAACAGGGACAAAGGTGAATGTAATTCTAAAAACTCAAACAGTTACTTGCAATGGCTTATTTAGCTACCCTGGGGGTTTAATGAAGGACTTTTCCTCCTCTCCCA
Organism: Zalophus californianus; assembly: GCF_009762305.2. Taxonomy (NCBI): domain Eukaryota; kingdom Metazoa; phylum Chordata; class Mammalia; order Carnivora; family Otariidae; genus Zalophus; species Zalophus californianus. Next base: position 68,067,830 of record NC_045605.1, on the reverse strand, counting down.
AATCTGTTCGAAGGTCACTTTCTTTCCCGCTCCCGCCTTTCCTCCCCTCTCTGTTGCTTGGGGAGGCTGCAGGGAGGGGTGAGGAGGACCGGGACTCTGGAGCCTGCTGGGGTCCGTGTCTGATTCCTGGTGCAGGTGCCACTTCCTGGTGGGGTCATCTAAAATGGGCAAGTTCAGCCCCCGGGGGCAGCTTCCACATCCGTAATGCAGGGGTCAACCTAGTACCTATCTTGAAGGAGTGTTACAAGCATTAAATGAGATAATGTGTGGAAAATATATAATGCTGTTGCTTGCACATAATTTGTTACTATTACTGCTTTTATTGCCAAGTAATGATAATTCTCTACTTCACATGAGATAATGTGAAATTAAGCTTGTCCTTCTGATGGCAGCGAAATGGAAATACCAAAATTCAAAGCAGAAATTGAGAAGAACATTTGAGACATATAGGGTGATTCCTACTAGTCCCAAACTGCCATTAGCCACTGTAACGTAGGGTGACTGAGGTGGGGGTGATGTGCACCCAGAGCCTGGAGTGATCTGGCCCCCGAATTTCCTTCAGACACATCAGTGCCTGCTCTCTGAAGCACACACAGCCTGTCCTTGAAAGTGCCCATCACTACCCATGAGACAAACCGGAACAACACAACTCCCAAAAGCGACCACTGGGGTTTTTTCTTTCTTTCCTCTTTTTTGAAAGCACGGCTAATAGATTCTATTCCAGAGACGTCTGGTGAGGCAGCTCACTTCTGTGAAAAAGGACAGAGAAAGCCGACAAATCTGCAGGTCCTTGGCATCGCTGCCGGTTCCTGAGACACGCCCAGAGCTGCACTACACAGTCTGACATGAAGAGGGCGGTCTTTTCCCAAATTTGTTTCAAAAATTCCAAGTATTTGAAGAACGCAGTAAAACCTTGAAAAATGACTGCTGTCAAATAATACCAAGAGAAGAACTATAATCCACTTAGGAATTTAAAGAAACCAAGACAAATAACTCCTGTCAAGGGATGCTAATGTACAAGTTGGAACAGAACAGGGAGGGACAAATCACCTACAATTGCTTCCTGTCCCTCTCCTGCCTGGGCTCTGTCCAGACACCCCCAGGGCAGCCTGGGCAGCCTGTGATAACCCCTGGGCCCTGCAGGGACAGGGAGTGGCTGTGGGGCCAAGCCAAGGAGAGGGACCTGCATATTCAGTGCTTGGGGGGAGCAGGGCGGGCTGTGCGGTGGGGCTTGCCTGGGCTCAAACTTCAGCAGGGCCTCTCAGCTAACTGCTCAGAGGCACCGGCCCTGTTCTGGCTACTTGGCACCTGGGCACTGCTTCATCCCCTCCCCTGTACTCTTCTCAGAAACAAACAGCACCGAAAGCAAAGAATAAGGAGCAGGTAAGTCCTTCCTGCCCAGATCTCACACCAGGAGGCACCACCTCACCCCTGCCTCCCACTTCCACCACCATCTTCACAGAGGGGCTACTGTTTTCTCAGGAAGTGGGTCTCCCCACCCCCCCAGAGGGGCAGCTGTAAGGGCCCACGGGCCACATGCAGGGACAGCAACTGGGAAAGCAGGCTCGTGGGGTGCCGACCTGCCAAGGAAAGCAGATGGAGCCTGGCTGGGCCTCTGTGAAACATCCATAAAACCCAGATTTCCAGATGCTTTCAATTGCCTCATCCCTCGATGGCAATGAAAAAAGAGGGTGAGTGCCCAGAGCTGCTCAGACACAGGAGTAAACCAGGCACCACCGTGAGAGGGTGCAGCTGGGTGAGGATGAGCACCTAGGATGGCTCAGCCGCCGCGAGGGACAGAGCAGGAGAAACCACACCACACCACGGTTGAGCCACCCCTCCATCACCCAAAAACACTGCATTGCTTGGGTCCTACTCGAAAAACCTGGGGGAAGCCAACCGCCAGACCAGCTGTAGCCTTCCTCTGAGACCCGGGAAGGCCCAATGTGCTTTCTGACCATCCATTCTAAGCATGCGGAGCGTACATTACCGACACACGGGTTAGAAGCCAGGCTTTTTGCTGTTTCTGAGCTGTGTAGCCTGTGGCAAGGGGCTCAACCTTTCTGGGTCTTGGCTTCCTCATCTGAACACAGGGCTGACACCGGGCCTGCTCTTCTCCAGGGGTCCACGTGAAGGTTAAACGGAAGAGCAAACACGACGGTTCTGTACGCGCCCCAGGGTGCCACAGAGATGCCGGTACGCAGGTGTACTAGTAAGGAGATCCACCCGCGAGCTGGGAACAGCGGTGGGAGAGGGGGCCTCTTTTCAGAAGGCCCCGAAACCAGATCTGCCCAAACAGCCATCTCCCCACGAATACATGAATACATTGCCTCAGAAGCCCCAGCAGGGCTTGGAAGCTTCTCCAGAGAAACCCCATCCTCTCCACCCTGTCCTGACACAGGCAAGGACTCTCCTGGCGCTCTGTGGAGTTTTCACCCTGCCGCTGACCGTACTACTTTACTTCTCCAATCTAGTCCCCACACAAACTACCTGCCCTTCATTTCGCCACAGGCCTCATCAACTTTATACTTCCTGAGAGCTGCACTGGTCACATTTTCCAAACCAAAACCAGGTTCCGTGATCTAACAAAGGAAATTTCGTTGAACCGTGACTTTAGGCCTTGGAAAGGAGCTATAAAAATAGGAAAATTAAATCATTCTTGGGGCCACATTGACCAACCACCTTTACGGAGAAGAGTAAGGTGATCTGTAGGACTACAGGGTGTTCTCCCTCAGAGGCCTGCCATTTCTTTCCCCAGAGGGGAGGTGCTGGGAGAAGCATCCTTCTTCTCAGATGATCACTCCACTCCTGGTTGGTCCCCTCCACGTGACGCTGGGAGGGAATCCACGAAAAAGCACTTGGTACATAAGACCTCCCCCAAAGGGTGTTTATCGCTGCCACCTTCCCTCCAGCTCCTCAAACCACAGGCGTTGGATTCAGACAAACTTCCAATCTCCAGCCCTGCCATCGATGGGCTGATTCCTGGGCTCAGTTACTTAAACTCTCTGAGCCTCTCTGTTTCTAATACCCATTTCAGCAAGTTTATTTCAACAAGAGGCGAGAGCATCATCACACAGGCGGCTCTTTGCAATCCTGCTTCCTTCTCTGTTCCACGGCTCCTCAAATTACAGCACCATCCCCGGTCCCAAAAACAGTCATCTCCACTACACTCTTCCTCCCACAGCTAACCAGTCCCCAAGGCCTTTTAGTTTTCTCAACACAATGTCTCTCCCCCGACATTCCCTATTTTCTGTCCCCCTTGGGCATGGCCAGGCCGCTGCCCTGGTTTGGTCCTTGCCACCCAACACCTGGACCAGAAAGTCACTTCCCTACCCCAGCCACTTTCTGACCCGTCAGCCTCCTGAAACACACATCAGACCACAGCTTCTCTTTCAAAAGGGGAGTGAGATAGGAGAATACAGATTCACGTTATGCTCTGTATGTATTAAAACCTCTGGGAAGATTCATAAGAGAGGTGCCTGGGTGTTCAGTCCACTAAGCAGCTACCTTCAGCTCGGGTCATGATCCCAGGGTCCTGGGATGGAGTCCCGCATCGGGCTCCCTGCTCCGTGGGGAATCCTCCCTCTGCCTCTGCCCCTCCCCCGCTGGCTTGTGTGCGCGCGCGAGCGCGCGCTCGCTCTCTCTCTCTCTCTCTCAAAAACAAAAAGATGCATAAGAATCTAGTAACAGTGGTTAGAAGGAAGGGAAGTCTCTCTCCATTCTTTTATGCTTATCGATTTTGGACTGTGTGAATTTACTACATATTCAAATCATAATTAATTAAAAAAAAATATTCTGGTTTCCACCTGAATTTCAATAGGGTCCAAAACACCTGGCGAGCATATCCTCTCAAGCCTGGTTCCTTCCATGTCTCTGGCCTGATTTTCAGCTACATTACTACAAGATGTTCAGGTCGCAAATACATTTGCGGCGTCCTCGGTGTGGTCCAGGGACGCTACTCCCCGTAACTGTCAGAGCAATACCATGAGAACATTAGTGCCCACACACAGACCAGAGTCAGGCTGAGCGCCTCTGCCCCAAATCTCACACAGCTAGCCAGATACCAGCCTTCTCGTTCCACTAAAACGAACATGCTGCCACTACAGGGCGAGGGGAGATGTGTTCAAAGCCCAGGTGGAAACCTTCTTTGCTTCTTTCCCTTCTTTGCCCCAAACCCTGAGAAGAATCACAGCAGCAGAAGTTGGAAAAGGAGCTCAGGGAAAACCCAGCCCAACTCTCTACCCAAGGCGAAGGGCACTGTGACAGCCAGCCTGTGCTTAGGGAGCTCGTACATTGGAAGGCAGCTGTCTTTCTGTTTGAAGAATTTCTTTATTTCTTCAAAAGTACAGGTAGGTGGTTAAGAACACAGAGTGGAGCCAAACCTTGGCACGGCCACTTCCTGGCGATGGATCTTGATAACATACCCTCATGTTTCTGAGCCTCTGTTCCTTTACTGACAGACTAGAGAGAAGCACAGGATCCACGTCAACATACTTGGCATACGGTGCTTGTAACACAGCTCAGGAAGTGCTGGTGGCTGTCACTACTATGATATATAAAGGTATTTCCTAGAGTGAGCTGAGCTGTGCCTTCCCTGTTCAAGTTTGTTCCTGTACCCCTCACAGAATGCACCTCCTTTTTCTGCAAGACCCCGCTGCTTCAAAATCTAAAGAGAATCACCACCTTGTCCCTCCCTCTCCATCCCATGGTCTCCCCCTCTCTGGCTGTAGGAACTCCTACCTAAGGAAACGCACACTCGCCTCCTGCTTACGGAGCTGCTCGCTCCGGCATCCAGCACACCACAGGCATGAAATGTGCAATGCTGTGCCTGGGAAGTCTGAGCCAGCTGTAGAGCAGAACGTGGCCGGAGGCACCTGCCATGGCCCCGGGTAGGGGTGGTGGAAGGCTGCTAGGCTTTATCAGGAAAACCACTCCCCGTACACACACGCAGAGCCCAGATTTTCATTGGCCTAAAGGAGCAGCTGCCTAACTTGGCCACATTTCAGGCAAGGTGCTTTTAAATGGCCCACGCTGGGTGGAGGATCTTGCACCGAACACTTGAAGTCCTTTGCTATGTAACACTGAAATCATGTAGTAAAGCGTTATTTCCAAGCATTACTAACCACTTCTAAAATAGTCTCTGTTGTTTAGATTCTTCCTTCCTTTCTTCACCCTCTGCTGTTTTTCTCTTAGCTTCAAGTGGAGCCAGAGGTAACAGAGGGACTGACTTGCTGGTTTTCTACCAATGTAAACAACCCCCGATTTGGGGGGCAATGCTACCGTCTGGTTCGTACACGATGCAGAGCCAGCAGGGGGCGCTCATCCCCCAGACGACTCTTCCTCAGCGCCTTACAGATTACAGCGGGCCACAGGCTGCATCTCGGATACAACCGGCTCTTGCAGCCTTTTGGTCATCATCTCGGGTTGCGGTCAACAGACCTGGGCCGCAATCCTGTTTCCAATGACAGCTGACGGGCTACCATGGGGCACGCTGTCTCCCGGGATTAAATAAAATGATGCACGGTGCCGCGGTCGCCACTACTGTCCTGCGGGTCTACCGGTGTTAGCGCCACCAGGGACAGGGGAGTCGTGACGACGTCTTCAGTGGTGGCGATGGGCACGTACGTCGTCAACCGAAGAGTGACTTTCCAGAATGGCTGGTACCAGGGGGGCCACCCTAGCCTGGGGACCCAGCGAACCAGGTCCTCCTCCTGCCCTTGCTGCTACACAAGCGTGTGTTCGAGCCCCGGCCGCGGACTAGCTTAGGCCATCTCTCCAGGCCTCTTCCATAAAAAGGAACAGAATTACCTACCTCATGGGGCTGTGACAAAGATGAAAGAGATCACTCATGAAAACCAGCACAGCACCCTGCTCATTAATTTGTTTGGCGTTTGTCACCATTACCTATAAGCTCCCTGACTCCAAAGAGCCAAAGTCTTTGGAAGCAGGTAGGGGAAACTGTGTATCTATGTCTGTATGGAGACAAAGATTTGGAGAAAACAAACACAAAGTTGAAATGGTTTGGGGACCTTTAAGTAGTTGTCACTTTGCTGGCTCCCTTATCAAATTAACAAGCTTAAGGTCTCATGTTGTATTTTAAATACTGTATATCCAGCTTTGTTAAAAGGCAGCAGTTGAATTTACTTTAGATGGCTTTAAGTTCTCCTGTCGTTGGGAAAAAAAAGAGTAAAATTAAAGTCTGAGAAGCCACAGAAAGTCTGAGAACCAAAGAACCCATCCACAAGCTCCAAGTTTTTCAGTGTGACGTTGGTCCTGAAGTGCCATTACACACTCATTGTATCAGCACCCTGTGTTTGCAAAATAAAGCACACATTGTGCAACTTGAGAAGCTGGTGCTTGAGACACTGTCACAGTGCTTTAAATAATTTTGTAAATTATTGATTTCGATGAATCCCATTTCAATTAATCACCTTTTTCTCCCAAGGTCCTCTCACTTCCTTCTCACATGAGAACCATCCTTCAAACCCTCACATTTCTACTTAAATAAATTCATATGCTATTATTCACAATCCCCCATATATTCATTTGTATCCATTAAATTGTGCAAATGCACTGCAAAATAAGCGTTTTTGTGAAAACAAGTGTATTCGTGCTGCAAATTAAGTGTTTATGACATAGGAATGTGGGAAGCCACATCAAAAGTGACACACATGTTACAATGTAACAACTTGATGTCACAACAGTGATAGAGCTTTGGTTGGCACGGTCTGATAGACCTAATTTTAAAATGACATGACACAGGGGCGCCTGGGTGGCTCAGTTGTTAAGCGTCTGCCTTCGGCTCAGGTCATGGTCCTGTGGTCCTGGGATCGAGCCCCGCATCGGGCTCCCTGCTCAGCGGGGAAGCCTGCTTCTCCCTCTCCCACTCCCCCTGCTTGTGTTCCCTCTCTCGTTGTCTCTGTCAAATAAATAAATAAATTCTTAAGAAATAAATAAAAAATTAAAAAATCATGACACAAGCCAGAAACACTAACATATATATTAGAAGGTATTATTACTTTCTGAAATTATACATTTTTAATCTAAAGAGCAAGTAATTTTCAAATGGTGAAGAAGGGCCGTTACTCCACAGAAGCACTTAACATCATCTTATGTAATGGGTGCGCGTGCGCACTTCTCACGTCTTCTCCTCTGGAACACAGGCTCCAGGAGAATGAGGATTAGTTCCCTCACACCTGGAACAGTGGCTGGCATGTAGGAAGTGTTTAAAAAGTATTTGTTGAATGAATTCCAATTTTTTTCAGTCCCCAACTCATGCCCCCCATAAAGCGTAGTTATGTTCTCAAGAGGCCCAAGGGTGTCGACTCACAGCAGGCCTTGCATTTACTTCAGGGCCTCTGAAGTCATGTGCTCAAGTCCAATCTTTAGAGCCAAACCTTTCCATTCATCAATAAAAGGCCAAATCCAGTTGAACCAGTCCGATTATCATGCGTAATCCTAAACACGGAAGAAACATGATGTATCTCTGGACTTGTTCCAAGGGGGCGGGGGGCCCCGCCTTTACGAAACTATTCACCAACTTTCTTACTGCTTTCTACACTCAGAGTCATCACCTCTGGAATGTTCTTCTCCCTTATTCTCCTTACCTTCCAGGGTAAGGGTGACTTCCTCAAGGAAGCCTGCCCTGTCCCGTTAATCACTCACAGCGCTCAGTGCTCTTCCTTCATGGAAGTCACCACACTTCACAATGACCTCGTGTGTGTCTTCGTGCTACATGTCACACCCCACACAGGCAGACACGGTGCCCGTCTGTGCCGCGCTGTGCAGCGCCTTACACGCACGTGCAGGTGCTCCTAAGCATTTACGGATTGGACTGAATGAATCCAGTGGTTCTCAATGTGAAGCCCAATAAACGCTAACAGCGGAAAGAGGAACTGGGCATTCCTGGCCCTAATAGGTCCATAAATGGAGAGAACAGTCACAAGAGGGGGCTGCCATAGGCTTTTTTAATTAAAAAAAACAAAAACAAAAATAAAACTTTTGTGATAAAATATTCTATCGTCTTTTAACCAGGGAAACAGGGAAGAGCTCTGTTCTTTAAAAAACGGTCAAAAGCAAAGAGAGAGATTGGCTCACACGGGAGATATGTAGACTGGAGAGAGAGAACTTCAAAACGGGGTGGTTTATAGTAGTGAAAAGAGTATAATGAAATCGATTTGGGCTCCTGATCCCTCTGCTTATTCACTAACCATCCTAAATTGTTTAATGTGTCTGGGCCTCAGTTTCTTCAGCTGTAAAACGGGGGAAACAGAATCTACTCATGGAGCACTACAAAGACAGAATGAAATAATCAACTACAGCGTACTCTGTAAGCAACGAGGTGTCCTACCAACCCGAGTTACGCAAAGCGAAAAGCATCGCTGGGCTGAAACCCAGTCTTCGGCCAAAGAACCCCCTATGCTTTCCAGAAAGAACAAGAAACAAAGAATCAGGAGGGTAATCGTTTTTGTTTATATCTCAGTGCCTCTCACAGAGAAGGATTTTATGCCATCACCATCACCCTTCTTATAAAACCACTCAGCCACACGAGAAGAGCGATCGATCCAGCTGGCCTTTCCCCTCCTCGTCCCAATAAGCTGCCTCAATGGGCCTAATGACCTACTTTCCATCTCTTTCTTCATTTTTTCTCCTAATTTTGGAACAGGCTCTATTTTTCTACCCAGAGTTCACAATTCATAAACAGAAATGTCAGGGGTCCACTGAGTCTCCACTATGGTGATGGCTTGTGGCGTCTCCCTAGTCAGAGGCTTTCCACTGAGCTACAGTACAAAGACCCCAGAGAGGTCAACTCCGACTGTTCAGTATGTCGGTATTTACAACAGATGGTGAAATCATCCATGACACTTTCTCCTGATGACAGAACGACAGCAAAGCAGTGAACACATATAGAGCGTGGGACCTCTGCGCGTCGGGAGCCCCAGAGATCAGGGCGGTGGGGTGAGAGAGAGCTCATGGAAAGGAGTTGGTGAGGATCCTGAAGACAAACTCCTGATTCCTGCATTTTTGCCTAGGGCTCACCCACACACAGATGCAACGCACAGATGCACAGCAAAGGAGTGGGAGTGAAGAAAGGGTCTGGGGATTGTTGGGTGGGAAAGAAGGGGGGCTCACATATGTATGGGAAGTGATGGGCCGGGCTGGGAAACAATGGCGTGATGGGAACTAGACGGGGCAGGGAAGACAGCAAAGAACAAAAATGACAGAGTCCAGATGCCAACGTGACTGGTGCTTATGTCATAAAGCATTGCTTTCTGTACCGAACTGCTAGAATACCAGCTTGTTACTTCTCCGTAAGAAGAGAACCACTTGCTATCTTGAGCAAAGATAGACTTGCAAAGGCAGGACAGAGCAACAGCTAAATGCTTAAGGCTTGAGTTTTAAAGACGTGAATTTGAATCTCCAATCTATCAGATATTAACTGTGTGACTTCAGAGAAATTCCTTAACCTCTCTGTTTCCTCATCTGTCAGACGGTACCGACACTTTAGGGGTTTTTGTGGGTGTAAAGCGTGACCATATATATAAATAGCTTTCCACGGTGCCAGCCACATGTCAGGGTTCAAGAACCGTCACCTGCTGTTAATCTTCCTAAACACAAGAGCCCTGTTAAAGTCTTTCCCTTCAAGCTCCAGCATTCCCTGGAGTTTGAGGTCCAGAGCACTCATAAATATTCGGCTCTACAATTCTATCTGCTTGTCAATAGAAATACCTTTTTACTTAAGTGAAAGTCTGGCTCTTCTGACCCAGGTTGTTTGGCAGGCATGAGCGAGGGGGAAAGGAGAAGGAAGGCAGAGGAGTGTGAAGGTGAACAGGAATGGGATTCAAGGCACACCTTGCAGCACACTCACCGAGTCTGGGTCTCGCTGCTGTTCAAGGAAGGCTGAGAATTCCACCAGGCGAAGTTTGGTTGTGCCAATCGAGCGGCCCTGCCAGGCAGGGACCGAGGGGGCTGGGGCTGACGCAGGCTCGAACCCTGAAAGACCAATCATCACCTTTAAAGCAGGCCCCGTGCCTCCCCTCGGGCCTGAGGCCAGTGCTGGGACCGGGCCCTGCAAAACGGCTGCCCCCCTCCACCAGAGTCCAGGGGCAGAATGAAGTCAGGTGGTGGGAGGATTCTGGCCAAGGACCCAGAGGCACAACGCTAGGGGGCTCCTCACAATGTCAACTTTGGCCCAGGTTAAGGGCTGGAGCACCCCCCATCCCAGACAAGGGGCCGGCTGGGGTCCAAGGCCAGAGTGGCTGAACAGCCTGAAGTGAATTCTGCAAGGATCCCCCAAGAAATTTCTTGTGTTTGCCCATCTCCTTCCTTAAGACTGTGGTCACCAGCACTACAGAATTACTCAGAATGCTCCGTGACACTGGAACAGAGCACAACATGTGAATGCATGTCCTTTCAGAGGACTCAATAACAGACAGCAGTTCAACGGAGTGACTCCACGTGCACACGTGTTGGGGGGGGCAGGTGGGCTGGCCAGATTCCGGGTTGCTAGTCAAGGCTTCCCTGGAAGCTCTTCGTTAAAGAGAGGGTACAAGGAACTGAAACCTACTTATATAATAAAGGCTGGCTAATCCCCTATCACCCTCAAGATCTGAACTGTCCCATTCAGCCTGTTTATGACGAGGAAGGAACCATAGCTACTTCCCCTTCCAAGGGTGACCCAGGGTCCTTGGTGAAAGTGATCGGGCTTCCCTTTTTTTTTTCAGGTTTTTTTTTTTAATTGAGATATAATTAACATATCCAAATCCTTTTCCCCCCCTTTTTAAGTAAACTCTATGCCCAATGTGGGACTCGAGCTCACGACCCCAAGAACAAGAGTGGCATGCTCTACGGACTGAGCCAGCTGGGCACCGCTGGCTTCCCTTTCCTTTAAAAACCCATCTGAAGAACTCCGGGGAACTGGCTGGGGGCACTGAACACGTCTGTGACCCTTCTGAGTTCCAGGCTTAAGGAGGGTAGGGGTGAGGAGGGGGCGCCCAAGGCACTGCAGGTACAGCGGACAGGCTCTGTGGAGCAAAGCAACGGGCCCAGCCACCAGCTGCACAGGATGGTCCTCCGAGGGGGACTCCCTTGGAGACTCACCTGGAATGGGGGCTGTGACCGCTGGCTGGATGGGGTAGGCCTGTTGCACGAAGGGCTTGACGCTGGGGAGGGAGGGGTGGAGAGTCAGAAGTCGAGCCTATAGCAGTGGCTACTCCCCAGGTTTGGCCTTGGCCTCCCAGGGCTAGGGGCCCAACCTGCACCCCACCCCACCACCCATAAGGCTCCCGGCCTGCAGGTGCTGACACAGCCCAGGCAGAGCTCCGCCAAGACAGAGATAGTTACCCTCTCTGCTTGAGAGGAGCCAGCAGGTGCTGGGGACCAAACCATCAGGCCTCACACCACTTCAGCGGGATGAGCTGGAGAGACATCAGCCTGATTCCCGTATGCTGTGACATCTAATCAAATCTCTCTTCTCGTCCCTGTGGTGACCAAGGTCAGGGGTCACCATTCCCAGGCAAGGTTTGGGACATGCTTCGGGCTCTCCCTCTCTTGGCCGAACAGCTTCAGTTCTTTTGAGAACAGGTGGGCAGGACTTCCTTTCTGCTTTTATCTCCAGATGATCCTCAGCTTCCCCTTGCCCTCAAAGCACCAGCAGGACTGTCGATTAGCTGCCCTCACCCCCCAGGAAAGCCAGGATGGGCCGGGCTCTAGGAGCGCCTTCACTGTCCTCTCTCAGACAGGGGCTTCTCAGGAAGACCCCAGGTTCTGCCCTCCAAAGCCACGAAGGCCCGGGGCCCCTCTCCCTGTTTCCAGCTGGATGAGCACTAATACTTAAGGTGGCAGTGAGCCGTTTATGCCTCTCTAGACCAACTCCAGTCTCTCTCCTGCTGCTGGCCTCAGTGGATGATGGGAGATGACTCTGGGGACCTCAGATTCAATCTCTTTTCTCCCACAAGCTCCCAGGCAGTCTGGTCCTGGGGAAACGCCACCGAGGCGGTGCTATGACCAGACCCTTGTTGTGACTGCTAGCCCCTCCCCAGACTTACTCTTGTGAGGATCCTGGCTGCCCTGTTTGTATCATTCCTGGCCAGAACTGGAAGGCAAAAGGCAAGAGGCATCAGGATTGTGAGTTCACACAAAAGCACTGTTCAGGACATCCACACATTGCAACCCCTGCTAAAGACAGTGGGCTCAGATCGTTCGTCTGCTGCTGAGTGACCCTGTCTAGATGCAGATGTGGTTGCCGATGTGCACCAGAGAGCAACCTGCTTCCTTGGCCTAGCAGCCCAGGCCTCCCCGGAGCTCCTCCTCCAGATGGCTGCCCTGAGGGCAGGCACCAGACAGCAGCTCTTCCGTGTTCTCCTGACACCCACCCGAGATCTGGGCACATGACAGGGGGCTCACAAATATTTCATCCGGCCGCTTTATCCACACACCCACCTGCCCATCCTCCTCTTCCTCCCTCCATTCGCAAATGCTCCCTGTGTGACATTCTGCCTCCGCAGCTCACAGCGCCATGGGCCCGGCCAGGAGAGGACAGAGCTCTGAACCAGAGGCCAAGAGCTCCGAGGAGCAATGCAGACACCCCCTTTGCTGTGCACCTCCCTGAGACTTCTGGTGCCTGCCACCCCCTGGGGACAGGCAGCCTGTGTAGAAGGGGCTGCAGAGCGAGTCACAAGGCCCTGGGTTTGAGTCCTGATGGCACTAGCCATGATCACATTACCTAACTCGCTTTGTGACTCACTAATCTCATCATCCTCAAGACGGCAATAACAATGAGAGGCATTTAAGATTATTGCGAAGATGAATGAGATTATAACATTAACTTCTCAGCCTTTGGTAGACGCAAACTGAAAACGGTAATAGAATACTTTGCCCCTTTAACGGTTAGTTCCCTTAAAGGGGCCTTGAGGACACAGGAAAAAAAAAAAAAAAAAGCAGAAGCAGGTCACAGCCCAGAAGGACACCGGCAAAGTGATACCTAATTCCATGCCTGTGGGGACCCAGGATCCCAGCCTCTAGCTTTCTCTCCCGGCCCCCTCCCTCTCACCACTGTGCACCTGGCATCATCAGCTAACCACAGGTGGTCCTCCCCGCCCTCACACCAGGCCCAAGAACAAGCACCAGGTGGATGGCTTCATGCCGCCCCTCACCTGTAGGGGCCACCCCTACCGGACGGGCTTGTGACTTACCCCCGGCGCCCCCGGGAAGGCGGGGCGTGGAATCCCAGGCAGCCCCAGCTTGTTGTGAATGGCGGTGGCCGAGACGATCTGTGCCGACGACATGGCGGCCATGTGCTGCAGGGCCTTATCCTTGGCTGTCTGATCCTTGAAGGTGACAGTGACACACAGACTTACTACGTAACACATAGCTACCAGGCAGCTTCACTTGCACAGCCACGAGCACATGGACTAAACCCAGAGCCACAGAGGAGGCCGGAGAAGCAAACATGCACGGATGAATAAACACAGCCAAAAGGCTAAAACACACTCAGCCTACCGTACTCTGAACCCTTACGGAGACTACCCAGTGGCAACATTTTTTTAAAAAAATGTTTTAATCCATTTTCCAACAGAATGGGAAGCCTCTGAGAAGAGTGGGCAGTGTATTTATTTTTCCAGCTTCCAAAGGGAGGTTTCTCCAATTACTTAACACACTCAAGGAAAGGGAGAAAAAAAACCAAAAGGCCCTGCACTAAAGCATACAGGTGGAAGAGGGAGAGAGGAGAGGGGGGTGGTGGCTCTGGGGTAGGACCGTCCACAGGGTGTGGGCAGGCCCCATCTGTGGGCGCTGTCACGGGGCCACAGTCCCAGGAGCTGCTGGAGGCATGCGAGGCCCGGGAGCCCTGGCAGACACCTGGTGGGGAGGCTCAGAAGCAGCAGGGCGGGTGGGGGGCCATGACGGGGCCAAGCAGCATGCTGGCGGGGGCGCATGCTTTCTCAGGTACCCCCACCATGGAGGTCTAAGGCTACACGGGTTCTCTCTATAGCCAAGGACACAGGGGACGCTACCCGGCAAGTGGTTTCTCCCTTTCCTAAATGGGTCGTTTCTAGAAAAGCCAAGGCTGGTAACACAAAGCTAGCCAAAAAGTCTGCCAAGCACAGCTAAAATACAGAATACTCAATGTGGTGAAAATACTTACCATGCTTGTTACCTGGATACAACAATAAACAGTTTGTTAAAAGAATTGTGGACAAAGGCAGGGGTATTTTTCTTCTTCACTTAAAAAATACACATATTTACACAAACACACAATATGGGGTACAATAGAATGCATAGGACTCTGGGTCTTTTTCACATTTTAACAGGAATGTATGACCCAGATAACCATCTAGAAAGGCAATTACCAACCAGTCCACCCATTTCAAAAACTACTCCCAACCCCTTTGAGCTGGTTCTGTGGCTTCCCCAGTGTAGATGGAGAAATGGTCAGCCCCCAGGTGTGTGACAGATCCTGATGGTGCAGGCAGAGATTCATGCTTGGTAAATATGTCAAGGTGCCTGGCTGCTCACAGAAGGTCTATACAATCTCTACCAGGCCAGACTCTGTCAGAACAGGAACAAAATGGTGGCACCAAAGTAAAGAAAGTGGCCACCACAGCTGCCACTCAGAGTCAGTGCGTGAAGGTCAAGGGAAAGTTCAGGCTAAGACACAGCTGAGAGTGGGCTTCAATGTGTACGGATTTACCCAAAGGTGACTCATAAGCATGCTGAGGTACCAGAGGCTGGGAGAAATTGAAAAAAAAAAAAAAAAAAAAAAAATCCAAGCCTACAAAATAACTACTAGGGGCTTCTAAAAAAGATCAAGTTAGGTGCTCCCAAGGTAGAAACACCACTTGGTCCCATAACTGCCAGGAACACCATTGTGAATTTTCAAAAAGCTTACATTACCCCTTGGAAAAGAGCCTAACACTTGCATAGAACTGTACATTTTATCCATTTCTCTGGCTCTCAACTGACAAAGCAATGGGCCTCATGGAACAGCTTTTGGGGGTTGTCCATGGTCATTGGGATCATCTCGAAGGGCACATGCTGCAGCTTAAGGACAGGGTGAAGGCCCAGGAAGCCTGCAGGATCCCTCGTCCCCAACAGAATGGCTCCAGGCACTAGTGTGGGGCTTTGCTGCCTCGGGTCAGATGGCATTCCTTGAGCTGAGCCCCCATTTGCTCATCTGAATGCTCTACCTAAAGCTAGCTTCCTCTGTTAACGTTTTTGCTTTTTTTTTTTAAACGAGCTGAATCATTTCAGATACTGAGATGCCCAAAAAAGACAAATCTTGATGTTAGTGGAATATACTAAGTGTGCAAATGCCCTAAAGCCAAACAGAACCTGACACACGCAGATCTCAGTGCCAGTCAATCTACTCCTCGCTGGTCCTGTGGTTGCACCTGCCACCTGTCTCATCATCCCCGCAGAGGGGGATCCAGGCTAATGAACAGAAAACCCAGCTCCAGTCCCACAACACCCTTCTCTGTCAGGAGTGCCTTGACAGCAATACAAACTCACTGAGGGGTTCTTTTTAGATCCGTCCCCTTGTACTCCAGCCCCCAAGCCACCTAAGCCCTAATGAGAGGTTATAAACGCCCTCAGGATGACTTCTGAGCTAACATCACATCACAGGTATAACCACAGGTGTCATCCACCACAAGGAACAAGCCTTACCACTTTGCCAGGGGCCAGGCTCAGGGAGCTGGGACAGTGACAGCCCAGTCTTCTTGCTGGTCTGGCTGATTCAAATTGAGGAATAACTAGGAAAAGAGCTGTGGGCTTGGCTCTATTCCAGAAGTCTATCATGGGCCTCCACGTTCATGAAAACGCTGATGGCGGGGTGACCCGGCTCCCCCAGACACAGTGACTGTGCACCCTCAGGGGTAGGGACTCAAGAATCCAAAGTCGGGGTATGAATGGAAAGGAGTCCCCCACATCTCCATCGCCCGCTTTTATTCTATCAGAGGTGCTAGAGATGCTCCCCTATGCTAGGCTGATGGAAAAGTTCTTGAAGATGCTCACAAAAGTTTGATACTTTTTTTTTTTCCTTTTTAAACAATGAAATCAGTCAATGAGGAAAGGAGAAAAGTCACCAGCTTTGCTCTTTAGGTCACCCAGCTTCGGGACAGGGCCATTTCCTTTTGCTAAATAAAGTCAGGTTGGACACTTACAACCCAGCATTGCAGGAGGTACCTGAATGAAACAGATGCTCAAAGGCAGGAGGGCAAATCAGTCACTCCTCTCTCCCCAACTTGCTCCATCCCTGTAAAGGGGAGTCTGGAGATGCAGCTCCACACCTGCCTCAGCCTGATGTTAATGGGCTGCATTACCTTGGGTTAGTCATTTAACCCTCTAATTTTCTTCACCTATGAAATAAAGGGTCGCATTTATGCCCTAAAGCCCTTCTGGCCCTGAAAGTATCAGCTGCTGTGAGTGTGCATTCCACTTATAAGCAAATACATCTTAATACACATAGCCCGAAAGTACTGGTGAAAAGACAGCAAGACGTTAAAATTTGGGCAGCTCTTGGCTGTCTATCCTAACAGAGAGGAAGCCAAGTGTGGAGAGGAAATTTTATCTCACGTAGAGGTTCTTTCTGCACTTGACCTAGCTATCTGAGAATAGGCAATTTTATGCAAATGGACTAAAACGTCTATACCCATGATTTCCTACCTTTTGAAGTGGAGACTCTCTACCTTCTCATTTAATAACATCTCCCCCTTTATCTAAAATACATATTTGAAAATTAAAAGGATTAAAATTTTTTGTTTAAAATCTAAAGCAACGCTGCAGATAATATGGCCTGCCAGCGATATCTCGAGATCGGAACCAAGAGCCTCACTGTAGACCCACTTAATCTGAAATGGGAGAACGGAAGGATGCCAAGCTGAGAGACTTCAACGGAAGGGCCTCAAAATTGTCATTTTCAGCCCAGAGATACACTCCTGGCTTTGAATAAATTATAACTCTAAGTGTCAGACCCGAGGAAATTGCTTCTCTGTGACCCTCTGGTCTAAGATGCTGGACTTTGAGACATTCCACTCCATTCTCACTGCTCACCCCAGAATCAAGGGGGAAGGGAAGTAGTTGTTAATCTACCTGATGCTAAGGTAAATTAAAAAATCTAGGCTGCATTTGTACACCAGAATAATTTTATTCTAAGAGGTTTTCACACCAACACTTCTGAAATGCAGATGAGATTTACAAAGTTTGAGCACACTGTCTTATCTTGAAAAACTGTTATGAAGTCAATACTGAGTTACCGCCTATGATGTCTTAGATTACGGGAAATACTCTCAGTGTGTGTATGTCTCTACACAAACATGTATGAACAAGAACGCTGTGTCCTAGCAAAAAGCCTGGACAACTTCACACGGAGTCCTCAGAACTGATCTGAAGTCCCTCCATCCCTAACATGACAAAGAAAGAGGCTACAAAAAGCTGAATGTTTGGGGAGTGGGGGAAAAAAAGGCAAATCTCCCTTTTCCAACAGAAGTCTAACTCAAGCCCATGACCTGAAACGTGGAAAAATATTTATGGGGCAGGAAACATGAGGGGTTGCTAAGAACAAATGGCCCGTCTGACCTGAGGACAAAGGCAGATAAAGCATGTACCTAGGGACGCAAGTCTCAGCGCCCGCTTGCCTTTCTTGCCTGTCCAATTTCTGGAACGCCATGCTGTCAATGGCCTCCCCACCTCAGCCACACAGGGTCCAGCAGGCTGTGTCACGCATAAACTCCTCAGCCCGAAACCTTTCAAATGGTTATTGTCACTTAGTAAAGAGGCTTTCACATTTCATGAAGCAGAGCACGGCGGCTGCTATGCCTCTGGGCTCTGCAGACTCCTCGTTACGGTTTAAATGTGCGCCATGTTTGGGAAGTGTTTACATGGAATATACAGGAAGGCAGCCATATCAGAAATGCACACGGCTGGAGCAGTGTGCGTCTCAAACTCCAGGACGTTTTATGAAGTCAGCCTCCAGACTGGACAGGAGTCTTATTCCCACCTCCTTCTGCCTCCTCGGCCTTCGATTATCCCGAGGAATCAACTATCTCATCATCTTCCGGCACTAGCCATCAACAAATTTTAAAGAGAATATTAAAAGGTTCATGAGCTTGCGTGTACCATTTTATAGCTGTTACATCTGGAATGTTAATGAACAGCAAACTACATCAACATACTCCAAAAAGCTTGCTCAGGAGCCATCAATTTAACACGTAAAGACTCCAGTCTACTTTATTTATGGGGAAGTCCACCAATACATCAGGAAAAATATGGAACGTTGAAAAAAAGACTATGGATTCAAAAACTCTGGATAGCCCTTAAATGTGTTTCCCCAAATATACTTTCCCCAGCAATACAAAAATATAATACAAAAGAGGAAAGATAGCAATTTGCTTGCAAAATCACTTTTTCAGAAAAAGACAAAACACAGAATACTCTTGTAAAAGTCATCTTGCAGATGTTGTTTCTCATCTTGCACTATGTGGATTCACATGACCTCTGCAATTATTAGCGCTAGCCCCTGAGCAGATAAACATCACAAAACTCTATGATGGTTTGGGAGAAAAGATGGAGGGCACTTGAATTTTTCTAGCCATGATCTCTAATTTGCTTATTATTAGAGAAAGCACGAGTAAATACAAAAGGGGGCTATTTCGGTCGGGCAACAGCTATTGCCAAGGAGGGAAGGCACATTCATACTTCTCCTGACTTCCCATGTAATGAGTAGCAATTAATTCATCTTATTGTATTTCCAAATGCCAAAGACTCCATTCACATCAAAGAAAAAATTTTCAAGGCTTTTACCATTGTTGATTTTTAAATGTACTAAGCTATATTTAGTATTTTATAATTGTCAATAGTGTTTCCTTTAATTCCAATGTGGGGCTTAGCATCATAAAAGATTATAGATGAGGAGCCAGGTGATTTGTAGGTGTCTCTGATGACTCTACCAGGAAGCCTGGCATTCAGGTCAACTACAGCTAGGTCTGGGTGCCGGGGGTGGGGGAGGGTGGAGGGGGAAGGCACCCTTCTGACCACGGCCCCCTTTCCCCTGGGAGGCGACAGCAAGAGGCAAGAAGTCAATCTCCCCTGAGAAGTCAGAGGAACGCACGCCGGCAGCAGGCTCAAGTTTGGCTCCAGACTATCAGCTCCCACCACTCATCTGCTCTGTTTAATTCAAATATGCATGAAGAGGGGGCTCCGGTGAGGGAGACAATGCGGAAGCATCTTCAGTCAGGGAAATGAGCCCAGCCCTCATCCCTGACCGGCATTCTTTGGGGAGGCAGCAGGTCATCATCAGGCAGAGAGTTTGGGTTTTGGTGCTAGCTAGCCCTGGGAGCAAATTAAGACTTGTGACCTTGGGTGAGTCACCTGGCCATTCTAAGCCTCTGCCTCCTCGTTTCTAAGCTGAGGACAAGAACACCCACTTTCAGGACTGCTTTGGGAACTGCATTAAGCACTCCACATCGTGCCCGCAGCCTTGCCATTCAGTGAACGTGGGAGTCTGATGGGGCCCAGGTGACCAGAAAGGCTTAGGAGCCCTGGTACCAACTCCATAACCTTTCGGCACCATGTTCCTCTAGGGCACTGTCTACACTGGAGGCCCATTAACAATGGGATGTCTCTAGAAAGGGATACAAGTAGAAAACAAGGCTGTTTCTGTTGCCCTTAAAAAGCAAACCCAGACCTGGCTCGGTTCACACAGAAAGGTACATGCATTCAGTCCTCTAGTTCACACTGTGAGCTCTGCGTCACCACACCGCTGATGAGTGGTTCTAATTCCATCACACCCAAGCACGAGAAATTACCGGTCTCCCATCTTAGCTTTAACTCAGTTAAACTAAAAACAAGGCAGTGAAAATATCGCTGGGGAGAGAGGGCGCATGCCATGAATGCAAAAGAACCCCGTGAAGATCAGGAGATGCCAGGAGAGGCAGTGTATCATTTCCCAAATCCCACGGCCAGGCCAAGTGTCTCGGTGCTGGCGCTGAGACCAAGGAGGCGGTCGGCTCGGGCTTCCTGGGCTTGGCTACCATGGACAGCCAACGCCTGAAGGAGCAGAGGGGCTCAGGGGGCCGCGGGGAGCCCCAGTGTCTGAGGTGAAGTGTGTCTCCCCTGTGGACAGGCCCACTCCTGGCTGCAACCAGTGGTGATACAACCAGGGAGTAGCAGTGTGGACGGCAGCAATGCCCCAGCGAAGTTCCTGAACTCTTCGGGAGAATTAAATCAACAATTTGAACTTTAAGCTCTCTGCTTATTGGAAGGAATGGCAGATCGGAAAGAATGGCTTGCTCAGAAATCAAATCACAAAAGGCCAGCAGGGCGAGAATGAAGAAAACGGCCCTGGGGAGCACATGTAGCTCGTAAATTGGTCCCCAACGACTGGACACAATTGGACAGTCTCAGGCCTTTCTCTGCTCTACTGGCATGACGCAATGTCAGCAAGTATGGGCTTTTCTTCCAGAGCCTGACACGAACCCGTCTACTGCCCAAAATGTCCCCCTGCTGAGGTTAGGGCAGAATGCAGACCTCCTGTCCTTGGGGTACCGTCTGGACCTGTGCACTCCCCAAAACACACCCCACACAAGTGGCCTGGTCCATCTTCTCAAGAAGATGATGAAGGTCCAGAGTGTGGTGGAGGTCTGCAGGGTGCCCTTCTGCTGGCGTGAGGGAAGGAGGCCACTGGGCACGGGCGGGACAACCTCGCAGGGCAAGCGAACACACACACAGACTCAGCGGGAAAGTCTAAGCAGGAACTCTGAGTAGCACAGAAAGACTGCTTCCTGCGTGGACAACACTTCTGCATTTGTTCTACGGGCTGGGATAATAAATCCCTGGAGCTTAAAAAAAAAAAAAAATAGTTCATGGCCTCTCGGTCAACTAATGGTGAGTGAAATAATTCAAAGGAGGGAACAATTTCTGGAGGGGCAGCCTGGTGTTCAGACCTACCACACACTGCCTTCTCAGACAGGACGCTGTTCCTCAATGCTCGGCCGGAGGCGGCAGGGGAATGAGGGGGGACGAACCTGCTATGGGGGATGTCACTGCAGATGCAGCTGGTGACGCGGGCTCCCAGGGAGAAAAGTCTGCCTCCTTGGAACTGCCAAATGCACGTTCCACAGACCCAGAGGTCACGGGAACGCTAGGTACCTACAAGGCTGTTATCTTCTACCTTAGAACTAGAACCGGGCCCAGTTACGAAGCCACCGAAGACCGACCTCGTGCCTGGAGAGCAGTGGGCCACAGGGATTTTGTCTGGGCAGGGACCACAACATAGCATGCCCATCGTTGAGAAAGGATTCCTCAAAGCTAAGCTCTATTTTAGATCAGCAGTTAGCACTCTGATTTGTCCCGTAAGGCACTTTAGTCAAGAAGATTAAAACAAAAAACTGTGTTTAATGTCCAAATTTCTGGCACACTGGCCACCAATGCCTTGTATTTCCTTATCCATCTTAGGAGGCACCTGAAACTCAACTGCACTCACCGCGCCTACCTCCTCGCCCCTTCCTGCTGCTGTCCCAGTTTCTCTGCTCCTGGTTCTTCAGCTCCTTACATCACTCCCCGGCCACTTCAACTGTTCCCTCCATCTGCTCGCCCCTGGCATCCCTCCCTTATGGTTACAGTCTGTGTCCAAGGTCATCCCAAATTGTTGGTCAAATCTATCTTGGCTTAGGCTGCTGTATGTTAAAGAGTCTCATGTTGGTGGCAATGGCTTTAGCACAAATTCAGAGTAAATGATGGATAAAAACCTAGATTCATTTTAGGACAAGGGCAAAAGGAGAAAATAGTCTTCACTAGATTTGTTTTCTTAGGGAAATAAATGGTAAGGAAAGATACTGTTGGTGGGAGTGGGGAAAAGAGGGAGATTGAGATTGGCTGGGAAAGGAGGTTGGGGAGAGGAAATTAGAAAAAGTTAAGAATAATGTTTTGCCATTTGATGCATTCCACTGGAAAAAAAATTAAAGGAAATACTTCCTAATGAAAATGATCATTTCTGGTTGGTACGAATATAAATATTTAATAGTAATTCTCTGCACTTTCTAACTTAATTATATTTAAAATTTAGCAACCCA
The DNA here is from genome assembly GCF_009762305.2 of Zalophus californianus. Classification (NCBI taxonomy): domain Eukaryota; kingdom Metazoa; phylum Chordata; class Mammalia; order Carnivora; family Otariidae; genus Zalophus; species Zalophus californianus. Next base: position 68,045,763 of record NC_045605.1, on the reverse strand, counting down.
AATTCATAGTTAATTTTGATGCACACCCTCAGTGAACTGCCATTACTTTAAGAGAACCCAACCTTCAAAAACCTAGTTCAATGCTGCTACTGAAAAGTTTTGGTGTACACTTTTCAGACTTAGTAAGGACTGGAGTTTTAAACATAATCTACTCTTTAAGGAAGAGTTCACAGCAGTCAGAGTGGACTGGAACGGGAACCAGCCGCAGACGGCGGGGAGCGCTGCTGTGAACCACAGAGATGGGCCCCAGGGGGATGTGGCTGCCTGGTCCAAGCCCTCACCTCTCTCTCTCTCTCTCAGACTACAGCAGCCCCTGAAGTAGGCCCCCTGCCTCCAGCTCTGCCTCCCTCCTGGCCATTCCTCTGAAAACAACAGGAGAGACCACTGTCTTCCAAAGCTTACATGTGAGTGCTCCCCACAGTTTCCCCATGGCCCAGAGGTGACCCTCACTCTCCCACAGATGATCTGGGACCTTCCTGTTGGGCTCCTCCAGACTCATTCCCATCTCGTGCCTCCAAGTAATGGTGTTCTTTGTGATTCCCCAAACACCCCCATATCTCAGGGGAAACTGTCTGCCTTCCTCAATGCCCAGTTCTAATGGCACCTCCTCCAATGAGGCTTTCCTTAATTCTCCCACACTCAAAACCGCCCACTCTTTTCACCACTCTGTTCCACTGCAGACTCCCCTAACTGCGGGGCAATCTACTGGAAATCTAGTATTTCCCCAAATGTGGCCAAAAACAACAGAAAAGTTTAGTGGTCCTCAAGAAAAGAGACTCTGCTTATTTGACTCTCTATGCCCAGCATCTACTTGAGGGTCTAGAACACAATGGATACTCAATGAAAAGTCTGCTGGACTGAATTAATCATTTCTGTGCTTTATAAAGTTCAAATCTTTGTGGAAATCTTAAACTTCCCCCAAAACAAATTTTGTTACAAAGGTTAAAATTAGGGGCACCTGGGTGGCACAGCTGGTTAAGTGTCTGCCTTCAGCCCAGGTCACGGTCTCAGGGTCCTGGGATCGAGTCCCACATCGGGCTCCCTGCTCAGTGAGGAGCCTGCTTCTCCCTCTCCCTCTGTGTGCTCTCTCTCTCCCTCTCTCTCTCTCAAATAAAATCTTAAAAAAAAAAAAAAAAGTTAAAATTAAAGCCCACACATTTTGGGGCGATCTGGCTCACAAACAAGCACTCTGAGAACCACTTCTGCAATTAGCAGAAGCATAAAGCTGACTTTGGAACTTATTTTAACAGATTTTCAAGAGCTTGACTTTCGTAGCTAGGATGATTCCTCAACTGTGACATGAGAATGACCACTGTCTTCGTGACTCTGTTTGCTTCAGAGGAATATGGCGGAGCACGACACAGAGCACATGCTGTCCTGAAAAGGCTGCAGGGACAGCTGAGGAAGTTACCTCCTTCTCCCTTGGCCTAAAGCAGGGGGGTTTTCACACCTTATTCAGTGGAACAGCCAAAGAGGCCATTGCTAAGGACAAAAGAGCACGAGCTTCAATTAAATCAGCGTTTACTCATTTAGGGGTGTCTGGGTGGCGCAGTGGGTTAGATGTCTGACTCTTGGTTTTGGCTCAGGTCCTGATCTCAGGGTGGTGTGATCGAGCCCTGTGCCAGGCTCCGCGTTCAGCTGGGAATCGGCTTCAGATTTCTCTCTCCCTCTCCCCTTGCTGCTCCTGCTCTACCAAATAAATAAATCTTAAAAAAAAAAAAAAAAAAAGAACAGCATTTACTCATTTATATATTAAATGTTTTGACTAAGATTTCAATCTGAAAAATGAGTTTGTGGCTTAAAACAGGCTGGAAAGCGACCAGCCTCAAGAATTCTAGCACACCCTTCCCCAGGAAGGAGGGAGCGTTACAGGCAACAGGGCTCATAGGGAAGCCACACCTAGCACAGGTGAGCAAACTACTTTTTCCAACTCTGAGGGAGGACAGAAGGACGAAGCTTGGCTTCATTCTTCAAAGGAGGGCTACAGGCCTTTATCCACCCCCAGAGAATACAAATCCTTGACTTGTAAACATTATGGAAAAGTGCCCAGCAACGGGCTAAGGCCGGCAGGCAGGCACAGGTCCTGAAGTGGCCAGTGGACAGCCACCTTCCTTCCAGGAGGCCTTGCTACATCTTCTCAGGCAGGGCACAACATCTCTGTTAAGTCTGGATACTTCCTGCCACCCCCTCCCCCCCACCCAGAAGCTATCCTTGTCTGCTGGGATGACTTCAACCTTCTGTAGCGGCTTTATCTCGTTAGTTCATGTGGGAGGCCAAGACGATGTGGCTATCAGCCTGACCCCACAACGAACTCAGCCAGGAGGCTCATCCCTGCCTCCCACAAATGTGCTGTTGTTAGACTCCAGAGCTGAACGGCAGAGCACGGAGAAACCGGTGAGATCGACCTCTCCTACGAGACCACTTCCCGGTGATGGCTGGTTAGGAAGGTTAAGGAAGGCATCGCTAACGTCAAGTGCCCATGGGAGGCAAAGGCGGCAACATCTCTGCAGGTAGGTGACAGCCAGTCTCGTGCTCCTGGACTGTCCTAATGTCCTCTGAGTGGTGGGTGACACAGCAGCTCTGTGGCTAGGACCTCATGGCCCCAAGTTACGGACGATCACCACAGGGTCAGTCACACATGAAGCCCACACGTGGACCAAGGGCTCGGTGTTAAAAATTCACCTTGCTTCTAAAATGTGGGCGCTGAGGAAAGGGTCGGTAGCAAGAGCTGCACGCCCAGCTACAAGGGATGTGAGGGGTGACCCGAGGTGTGCCGGTGTGAGGCCTGCTGCTTGAAAACCTTCTCCCACCTCCACTGGATGCAACCCCACCTGAGAGAGCAGTGGTTTAAGATTCAGAAAGATCTGAGTTCAAATCCTGACAGTGACGTGTGCTAGGCTTGGGGGCTCTGGGCACATCCATTAAACTCCTGGAGCCCTGGTTTCCTCACTGTTATTCCCCAAACTCTGAATAATGGAACTTACTTGGCAGTGAGCTCAATGGAAAGAACCTCCAAGAGGCCTGCAGCACACTAACTCCTGTCTCTGCATCCCCATCACCAGGCAGCGTGTCCTGGGATTCCCTCCACGTTTGCTCTTGGCTCTTTCCGCTAACACTTATCCCACGGTGCCCTATAGTTCCCATTCCCATCTCCACGGCCAGCTCTGTGAATAGGGGGTTGACTGCTTAAATGCCCACCATGATGAACACCATGCCCAGAGCGCTCAAATGGTATTAGCTGATGGGAAGAACAAAGGCCTCCCTTCTTCCAAGAATAATGTGGCAGGGAGGAAGGCAAGTAACTGCAAGAAGATGGAGGTGGTTCTTGGGGCTGAGCCGGTTGCTACCCTATTGCCTCTGTTTCCGCCTCCTTAGGTCAGCTCCCAAGGCGAGTGGGCCACGGCTGAAAGGAGGGGGGACGTCACCTTTTCGTATTTTGTAAGAACAAACATGAATACAACCGTGTGTTTGTGTGTACATGTATGTATAAAGTAATGGTAAACTGTTTCCAACGAGGAAGACTCTTCAAATTCCCAAATGAGAAAAAGAGCACTTCCTGCATCCCATGGGGAATCCCTTCTGGACAGGAGAGCTTTATTCACCATGCACAGGGATTCTGGTCCAGGGCTGTGTGCCCCGGTGAGATGGTAGGAACCACACGGATGGTACAGAAATAAGAGCAATTCATAACATCGCAGATGGAAACACACAACTGATGTCTGTAAACTTCTTTTGTACATCATTAATTCGTTAGCGCAGAGAAACCAGAAACAGAGTCAGAACTTGAGCAAACACTGGGGTAGTTACATCCGCATAGAGAGGACGGCACCTTTGGTTAAAAAGCAGGATCTATGAAGTTATCTTAGTCCTCCAACTGCTCAGCCCGTGCAGCTAAAAGCCAGCCACCATCAGCCACACGTGCGAGCGAGCCAGCATGCTGCCCACTGCAGAGGGCCACCAAATGCTCCTTCCTGGGCACTAGTCCTGTTCCACAGCCAGCCTTGTTTGCGTTAAAAAAAAAAAAAAAAAAAAAAAGTTGGAGGCCTTTGGGTAGGATCCCAGTGTTCACCATTCAGTGCTGTGAAATCACACTTTGTTCTTTAGGTTTAGTACAAAAACAAATTTAATGAATGTATGGAAAAAATCGTAACAGAACAACAACAAAAAAGGCAGGTGGGAAAGGCAACAATATGGGCTCCAAACTCATTTTTACTATAAAGCAAAGCTCTTCTGGGCAAACTATAATCCCTCTGCATTTCTAAAATCGGGCATTATGGGAAAAAAAAAGTCATGTATGTTTTACTGCAAATTTTGGAAGGGGAGAAAATAAGGAGAACTTGCATTTAAAAACTGTCAGTGCCTCCATTTTTGCTGTGAAATATATTTTCAGAGACTGGAAAATGAGACACCTGTAAAGAACAATTAAAGTAAACTCACGTATAAATGGAATCGCAAACATGGATTTGATTAAGAGCTTTCCCATCTCTATGATCTTTTTTTTAAGGCCTCACTTCAAATTTCTTTTTTTAATAACAGAGCTGTACACTTAAAAAACAATATTGAGCAATGTGGAAGAAATCTGGCAGAAAATACTCTCTGTGCTTACAGAACACACTTTTCGAAAAATTAAGTGAAAAAGACGTGTTTTTCATAAGTATTCTTTAAAATACATAAAAAGCGTAAAACAACTTCTAAATATTCTTTTAAAGTAATTTCATGATAACTACTCTGGAAGTGATTCTTATTTTATTTTATTTATTTACTATTTCTACACTTACTTTGTGTCTCTGGACTGTTTTTCCCCTCTCCTAGCCCAGGGCTGTTTGGTGGACGTTTGAAGGTTAAAAAAAAATCATGTTTCTGTGCTGAAAAGTTATCAAGACCAGCTCTCTGCTGCATTTGCATTGTTATTAGGGACACACACACACATACACACACACACACACACACACACACACATCTGAGCTTAATGTGAGGCTAGTACAGAAAGAGAGATTAGACACAAAGAAATGTAAACAGCTCTCACATGCGAGGAAACTAGGTTACGAGAATCCCAGCACCAGGCATTCACCAGTCACCATGGAAAACAGGAAGTGAGATGCATAGCAACCACAAGCCAAAAAGCAGGAAAGCGCATACCTTTAGCTTGGAATGAAAATCACGAGATTTCCTTCTGGCAAGAACCTGAATGTGACTAGACACCTGCAGGGTAGGGGAAGGGAGGAAAACAAAGGAAAAGCCTGTAACCATGGAGATGAAAAGCCCCCTACAACTGGGCAAGCCAGACGTACCTTAATGGCGGCTTGAATTTCTCGAACTTTCTTTCTTGCTAAGACCTGTATATGACTAGACACCTACATTGTTCGGGTTTATGAGGGGAAACAAAACAAAACAAAACAAAACAAAAAAAGGAAATCAAATATAAAATCGCTACTCCTTGGGAGGGTTTTGGGGTGGGGGGTGGGGGGGAGGTTATTTGCATCTCAACAAAGCTCTGCAGTTAGGAATACACAGTCCCAGCCAGACACCAAGCCCCCAGCGCTGCTCTAAGCTTTTCAGACTGGGTCATCACTGCAGTGACTTGATTCAGGATGAAAGTTAGGCTGCTCTTAGTTTTCTCATCAGGGAGAAATCACGGGCACGGGATGAGAGGGAGAGAGTGGGGTTGTTTTCTTTCTGAAATTTAAAAGGTGGGGCTAGAGGTAAATGAAAATATTTATAGCTTCTCAGTATCAGGAGGGAAAATCCCTTCTTCTCAATTTAGAAGAGACTATCCATAAATTAGCACATTCTGCAGAATCAAAAAGCTGAAGCCGTCGGTTATATTCTGATCTCATTAAGAGCTCTGGATTCTGTAGCAAATGTTAAAATAATACTGACATGTAAATTAGATCTCAAAGAGAAATGGAAAGACCCAGTTAGCAGAGCAATTTTTTTTTTTTGCCCTTATAAATATCTTTAATCCTTCCACTCTTTTGGATACTGACTGGGTGCCAAGTGGATTTGCATATTATTACAAAGCGAAAAGTGTGAATACAGCCAGCCAGCCATCCTGTTAAAAATCTGGGTTGAAAACCACACGATTTGCTGAACAACAAATTCACATTGGAGAGGTATCACCAACTGCTGCCTAAAAACATCCCCAGGATGCCGGGGTGTGGAAAGCCAGCCAAGCCCAGCTTCTGAAACACAATGATTCCACTGGGTAAACAAATTTGCATCTCTTTCAGCGGGACTTGGTTAAATTTAGAAGAGTCCCCCAGTGAAGGGGTTGGGCACATGACCAGAGCTCCTAGACCAGCACACAGCTCAGGTCCAGGGCTTTCAGCATGTTGGGAATCAGATCTGTCTGTTTCAGAAATTTAGAACCTTCCATTTAAAAGTTCAGCGACTCAGACTGAGAGGTGGTTATTTCATTTCAAATACTGACTCTAAAAACAGGATTTAGGGTAATAAAAGATCCTTTTATCTTTGAGTTTCAATGATTAATTTTTTTTTCCAATTTGCCTTCTTTTTTTTTTTTAAAGTACGGAGAAGCAGGAACTCCCCCATCCTCTTCACCCCTCCATCCGGCTCCTGGTTTTACTTGTTCTCACCCGAGTTTTGTTCTAAGGTGATTCTCTGACTTGCAGAGGGCCACTGTCCACTGCTGGGGGGGGGGGGGGGACATCCACTGAACAGACAATGCCCCGCCTCTGCGTACTGGCAGGAGGCCATGGCCCTCTGTGCTGACTCAGCAGCCAGGCTCCTGGCGGGGGCACATGTAAGCATTCCTGGGGAAAAGCTCTCCCCGCCATAAACACTCATGAAAACAACTCATCACGGAGCAGAGAACTGGAATCTGCTGCTCACACTTAAAGAGACCACAGTTGAGCTCGCCTTTCGGTATGATGATAGTTTTTTAAAAATCCATGCCAGATAGATCTGCATAGGTCAACATTAAAAAATAATTTTGTTCTGTTAACAACTCACCCACGAGGTTGATTTGATTCCCCCCCTCCCGCTTTTCCTTTCTTTCTTTTTCTGTTTTTTGTTAAACATGAATTTCTCATCCCTTCCAGTTCTGAACTGGGTCAGGGGTTTGGGCTGCTTTGCATCAGAAGGAACAAGGAGAGCCAGAGCCCTGACAAAGGGCAGAGCAAAATTCCTAACACTGCTCTGCACAAACGTATTTAAGTTGTAACTTCATTTCCGTCACGGCAGCTACTGACAAAAAGCCGTAGCTGAAGGAGCAACCATTCCCTGGACGCACACCATTCAGTATTATGTTCAGGCCAAGACTCACGGCTGCTGGGGTTACTGTTTCATCGAAATGATGACTCATGGGTAATGGTTCCAGGATTTTACAATGCGCAAAATCTCCAAGTTTCACGACTTCTGGGCGTATTTGCACCTGCAGCTTTTGCAGTGTTTACAGATGCGCAGTTTGGGAAAGAACTAGAGGTATTAAAATATGGTACAGGAGCAGTGCTTACACTGTCCTTCGTGGTGATGCTTTCCCAGCTGGGTATGAAAAGGACTCCGTAGACCACACAGCGAGGGGTCACTGAAATGATGAACAGTGAAAACTGAGCCAATTGAAAATACCTACAACACTGATGTCCTTACAGGGAACTCAAATTGGGGGCTCCTAGGAGCCAAAGCACAGACAGCCACTGCAGCCAAAATGCCTCGTTGGGGCCATTCGCTGACATGCACAGTGTCCAGGCCGGTCAGTTTACCTGTTTTCTGGTCCTCGTCTTGCCTGTCCTGAGTTTGATGTATCTGGCTATCAATTCATTCCTACCTGAAAGAAAAAAGAATTTACAGTAAGATGGGTTACCTTAAAAAACACACACAAAAACAAACAAAAAACCCAAAAAACAGCCTCTGAAAGCCAAGAATTTTGAATCAAGACTTTTTAAGCTGGAGCTGTACACTCACTAATGCTAGAAAAATAAAACAGTACAATTGTTTGCAATAATATTTACTAGAGGAAATTTAGCATGAAGGGCATTTAATGACGAACTATGATTAACAACTGAGGATGGAAATGTGCCTTCTTGTTTCTTTACATGCTCGCACCTAACATGTATGAGCAACAAACACAGGATGCGCAGCGGGAATCCACAAACTCATTTCTGTTCCCATCTAAGTTTTCATGCCCGCCCCCCCTCACCCAGGCTTCTAGCTAACTCCACTTAGAGTCAGTATGGCCACTGCAGAATGAACTGCTCCTACCATGAGACGGAGATTAACAGTATGAAAGCAGACATTCCCTACAGGTAGTCACTGTGCTAGGAACTAACTCTACGTAAGATCATGTTCATGAAAAAGAAAAAAAAAATGACTTAACCTCCTCAAAACTTTATAACCTGTAAGGGAAAGAAAATGACTACAAGTATACACAAACATATACCTCCGTGCCCCAGCCTACCAGGAGACTGAGAGGTCTCAAACAGATCATCTAACTTCGAAGATGGGAATCTGATGGGAAAAGGTGTCCCTGGAGCTAAGTGGGGTATGTATCACTACGACTACACTAATAAGAACCCACTCGTGCAGTTACCTACGATCATTAACTGCAAAGCTCACTGTAGGGTTTGTTTGTGCTGTCTTACTTCCCAGAAAAGGCTGCATACCTGAAGATGGCAAGAGTTTTGTCCTTCACCCCAAAGCCTCCCCAATACCCAGCACACTGCTGGGCACGTGGAAAGAACCAATGAGGAAAAAAAAAAGCCTCTGGTGAAAGATAGGGACCAACCCCCACCACCCCCCACCCCCCACCCCCGACCTACCCTAGAAGAGTAAAGAACTGTCCGCACGAATGATGACCAACCCAAGAGCGTGGAAATCTTGTCGGAGGGTTCTAAAGGCTCCCTCAGCACTGCCCAGATGGTTCCTGTCATTATGGCTCTGTCCGTGGCCTGCCTGTGTTAGGACCACGCAGGACAGGGTCACCACTGGAAGGCGGAGGAATCATGAATCCTGGGGCTGGGAAGTTCTTCCGGGTCATGTGCTCCCACCAGTAGAAGCCTCAATTCTTAGAAGCCTAACCAAGTACTTCTAGATTTAAGGAGGCAGTCCATCTTACCTTAAAACATATTTAAGGGGGAAGAAAAGACCCTTCTTATTTGGGGCTTCTTATAACTTTTATCCCCAGATTCTCCTTGTTCCTCTTAACAAGAACAGGGCTATGCACATGACTGACTTTCAGATACTAATGACAGCTTTCAGTTCCTCCTGGAGTTGTACCCAGGCCAAACCTCTTCTGTTCCTCTGTTACCTGTGACAGCTTTGGAACACTACCATATCCATCCAGGGACCATCCTTTGTCTCGTTTCCTTTCATAGCCTGGAGCCCAGAACTACAGTGGTGCTCCTCCTATGACAAGTCCACAGCAGAAGTCTATCACCTCCCTCATCCTAAACACTCTACCTCTGTTAATGCAGCCTAACGCTGCATTTGATTTTGGGGAACCACAATAAACTGTCAAATTTATGTCATTTGAACTCCTAGAGGTCTTTTTCATGTAGATTACTCCTCAGATATATCCCTACCTCTTTACCCAGTCTTTTCACGCATAGTTGGGATTTTTCTGATCCAAATACAGAACCTTACATTTATTTCCAATTGCATTTCATCCCGTTAGGTTAAGCCTATCATTGCAGCCTGGCAGGATCCTCTCAGATCCTGATGCTTGTCTGAACTTACCCTTTCACCACAGGAAAAGGACCTCTAAATTCAGGTTAAAGAACTGCTTCTCTAAGCATTCTCTCTCAAACTTTTGAGAACTACCAATATCCCCTCTAGTGTCATTGGGGTCTACTTCTCTATCTCTCAGATGGTTGTACAGATTTTGCAATTTGTCTCAAAGGCGTGCTGACAGCAGAGTTCGGCCAGGAGTGCCTAATTACCAGAAGCCAGACCTAAATGACAATGTCTGCAGGAGAGCCAAGCATCCTCCAAACTCAGGGCCTCCCTGTGCGTCCTGTTCAGGGCTGTCTGAGTGGCCAGTATGAAATAAATCCGGGGTTCAGTATTATGTGCAATTTCATCCAAACCTTGTCCAGATAGCAAAAACGTCCCCCGGCCCCCTACTCTTTTTCCGTGAAAGGAGATGAAGTTGTGTGATGTGCGTGACACACAACCTCTAGAGCTGATTCCTTACGGCACTGGGTGGAATGGTGAGATCAACACCCAGGACAGCCACATCTGACTGTACACCACCTGGGGGTCCATGCAGATGACACCCCTTGGAATTAAACAGTGTCAACGCAAACTCTGATTAAAGCACGTCTGAAAATTATTACGTCTACAACAGGCCCTCACTGAACAGCTAACTCATGCGGAGCACTACGTCATAGCCACCATTTCACCGAAACTTGTCGTGACTCTTGTTTCCCGTTCTTAACGTAAGATCACCTTTCAGAACCCTGTGTTCTTTCTTCCCTACCATGTTTGAAGGCATGAAGGGTAATTAACTTGAGGTTTCTGTATTTCTTGCCTCCATAAGGAATACCGCTGATTCCAACTGTAAGTTCAAATTCAACTAACTCTGAGTATCTACCTGATCTGAACAGTGTTTGTTAATCACTTTATTTCATGTGAATTTTCTAATCACCGTGAGGGCAGCTCTGTATACAGAAACGCTATTTGGACTTACCTGGTTTTTAAAAGTGTGTGTGTGTATATGTACGTACGTACGTATGTATGTATGTATGTATGTATTTAACATTTTATTTATTTGAGAGAGAAAGAGAGTGAGCAAGAGAGAGAGAAATGCACATGAGCCAGGGGAGGAGCAGCTCCCGCTGAGCAGGGAGCCTGACATGGGACTCGATCCCAGGATGCTGGAATCACGACCTGAGCTTAAGGAAGCTGTTTAACCAACTCAGCCACCCAGGCACCCTTATTCATTTATTTAAAAAACAAATTTAATCACCCTAGTTCATCCTCAATTTATATATCCTATAATTTTTATAATCACTCTCTTGTTTTGGGGGTTTTATTTATTTATTTATTTAAAGATTGTATTTATTTGACAGAGAGAGATACAGCGAGAGAGGGAACACAAGCAGGGGAAGTGGGAGAGGGAGAAGCAGGTTTTCCTGCAAAGCAGGGAGCCCGATGCGGGGGCTTGATCCCAAGACCCTGGGATCATGACCTGAGCCAAAGGCAGATGCTTAACGACTGAGCCACCCAGGCGCCTCTTATAATTGCTTTCAAAGGGCCATTCAAATAATGTCTGGTCCTTTAAACATTTAAAATTCCATATTTAATTTAGAATATATTTAATTCTTTTAATTATTAGAACTGTTTGACCTAACTTCTAAAACCTTCCTTAAACAACTCTTAGAAACCCAATAAACTGGGGCGCCTGGGAGGCTCAGTCGTTGAGCGTCTGCCTTCGGCTCAGGTCGTGATCCCGGGGTCCTGGGATCGAGCCCTGCATCAGGCTCCCTGCTTGGTGGGAAGCCTGCTTCTCCCTCTCCCGCTCCCCCTGCTTGTGTTCCCTCTCTCGCTGTCTCTCTCTCTCTCTCTGTCAAATAAATAAATAAAATCTTTAAAAAAAAAAAAAGAAACCTAATAAATTATCTTAAATACTCTCATACTGCTTATGAATCTAGTAAGACTTCAACCCTCCCAAAAATCAAGTCTAAATCAATTACTTCACTGCACATTTTAATTTGGGGAAACAGGCTGGCTGACCTGTTGCATGGGCCAAATTATTTTAAATAATTACTTAAAAACATCAAATATGTGTAGAACCTCTAAGTCAAATATTAACACTGTGGCTTTGATTATTAAAATCTTCTATTTTTCAATTCTAAATCTTCCCAGAATTAAAATATGCCTATGGAAACAAGTATGACACTCCGAATGATTTAGGAGTATCTTTTTGGCACTTGGGGTTGTACGTATTTTGGGGAAATCAACTAGGTTCTGAATGGATTTTTGTCAGTGACCTTGACAGAACATCCTGAACAGGATTTATATGTATTTCTACAGCATGGCTCTCCAAATGGGGTGAATCCATATAGTCCAGAGCCCTGGATTTGAACTTTGGTTCAAATTCTGCACTAAAGTGCAGAATTCCTTTATCAAGGACTGGGAGCTTAGGGTACCAACAATCACTGATGTAACTTAACTGGCAGTTAGCCTTGGCTCCACAGAGCATAGTCTTGTTTTATAGGTATTAGAAATGTTAACCCTAATTTCTCTCACTCTCTCTTCTAAAACACATACACAGGGGGCGCCTGGGTGGCTCAGTTGGTTATGCGTCCGACTCTTGGTTTCGGCTCAGGTCATGATCTTGGGGTTGTGAGATTGAGCCCAGCATCTGTCTCTGTGCTCAGCACGGAGTTGGCTTGAGATTCTCTCTCCCTCTGCCCCTCCCCCACTAGTGCTCGCACTTTCTCCCTAAAATAAATAAATAAAATGTTTAAAAAATAAAACACACAAACACACACACACACACACACCGTGGTGCTTGATCCAGTAAACGTTACATTACAAACGTGACTTTCAACAAAGATAAGTGCAAAGTTATGCGTGACATTCCTAAACTAATCCTACTGTCAACTGGGGACCATCTCCTTTGTGCCTTACACTATGCCTGCCTGGTGCATCAGGGATAGAAAGAGAAGTCAGCCTGCCTGCCCACAGGGAGGGCACTGCCCAACATAATATCTAAAAAGAGCAAGCCAGCTCTCCAGGTCCTACTACGACTACTGCCACGAAAGAGGGCCTGATAACATGCACGTGTCCTCGGCCACAAGTAATTGAGAAAGTCTAGAAAGCCTTCTTCCCAAAAATACTAGAACATAATCTAGGCCTTGAAGGACCGATGGCATTTTCTCCAACATTTTATTATGAAAAATTTCAGACACACAGAAGTTTCTTTACAGAAAGAATTTCACAGTGCACACTACAGACCCTCCTCCTGGATCCCACCATTCACTTTGTCTATTACTTGCTTTGACACGTCCTTCCATTCCTCTACCCGTCCGCCAAGCTGTCTTATTTTATGGGTGCTGTTGCATTCCGTGTTGCGGTGGTGGTCACAGGCACGAGGACGGCCCTCCTAACACTTCAGTATGCATGTCACTAACTAAAGTGATCAGACGGATTTTGACAGGCAGAACAGAGGGGCATGGGTGGAAGGCCATTCCAGATGGAAGAGCTGCATTTCCTTACACATATAAGCAGGAATCTGGCATCTGCGGACCCGTAGGCTCCTGTGACCACTGCACACTTCCTTTCAGAGCCCACGAGTTTCCAGATTCTGTGGTCTGCATGCTGCACACATCAGCTCCTTCTTACTTCTCTATACGTACTTGGAATAGCTTATAGAGCTGAGTGGCAATGCCACGCTCCACCACTAAGCATCATTACACTACAGATTCTCTGTGGCATCAAATGTCCTTTAGAAACACACACCCTGTTCTTTCTGTGTGAGGCTCTGCAGCCGTGGCCGCCCTGGCTGTTCCCAGAGGCAGTAGGCAGCAGGAAAGACAGAGCCTGCCTTGCCACTTTTATACTGGGATCCTTCCCCAGGCACTGCAATCCCGCTTTTATCTCATCCTTCCCCTTTCTCTTCAAGAACACAGCACCGTTGAAAGTGAGCCATCGCGGCTTCTCCTGCATCCAGGGTCGCCGTGAAACCTCCCGCTAAAGGGGCGAAGGGGAGCGAGACACCAACGGAAAGGCGTGGAGTCTGCACTGGGCTTGCCTTGCCTAGCCAGAAGCCTGGTTAGCGTTGTTGTGGCCTGGGTGTGTGATGGGATGTGGCCTCAAGGTCATGTTTGAGGCACAGCAAATGCAGGGTCTGTGGCTAGAAATTGTAGCCCAGAGACGCTGGGCTTTCACAGTGTAAGAGCCATTTTGTAATTGAATGGAGGCAGGGAGCCACAAAGAAAGAAGTAACAAATGGAACCTCCTCTTCCTGGCTGCAGCCCAGTACAGAGGCAAACTCAGGCCAGGGGAGGGCTGAAGAGCCCAGGAGCAGGGCGGGGGCTCTAGCTGATGCACACCAGTCCTCCCTTGGCTGAGAGGGACACCTGAGGATGTCCCCCATCTTTTAACCATGTAAAGAATGAGAATCGGAAAGAAAACTAAAACTTCCCTTGATTGCTAGAACAAAGCTGCATCAAATAGGCACTGATGCTCTGGTTATAACCTTTAGTCTTCCACACACCCTCACCAACCCTAACTCAGCCCAATGGCCCTACTAGACTACCAGAAGCTTCCCTGGTAACACCTTGAGCTTTCTGAGCTTCATACCTGCACGCACAACTGCTCTCATGCCCCGTATTGCTCCAGTCCATTTCTGCACATCCGGATTCTGCCCACCTTTCAAATGCCTTGTCTTTCAGGAGCCTTCTAGATGGAAGAGGCCTCCTCTTTCCCTAAACATCTACAGCCTCTGACTTGGGCTGCTTTGCTGCTGGCTTATATCCTTCCTGCCTTATACTCTATCGTTTCAGTCCATGTTACGGCTCCAACCAGATGATGGAGTCGCTGAGAATAAGAACCAATGACATTCATGTTTTTTGTTTCCCTCTCCCAAGCAGCTCAATGTTTGTGGAGAGAGTCACTGGTAGGGGCAGAAGAAGGGCTCTTCCCTAGAATCCAGTTTCACTCTGGATCATCGACATAAAGTGAAAACAGAAAAGGAAAAGATGACCCAGTGAAAAGCAGCAAAAATGATGCCTTCCACCAGGTGACAACACCGCGGGACACGGCTCTGTCCTCCAACACAACAGCAGTGCCCAACAGAAAGAACGGTTTGCAGAGAGTACTTTCTCAGCATGGTTCTCCAAGGCGGTGGTAAAATACTTTCTAGCCATCAACCTTTTTTTTTAACCAGCTGAGCTTCATCTTAAGTAAAAAATATCTTAGGCTATGAAAGCCAACACCAAAAAGCACAGGTGCAGGGGACAATGTGGGAGCTCAGCACCATCAGCTAGAGAAGGGTCTACAGAATGGGGATGTTTAATGACCCTGCCCTGCTGCATATACAGGGAGTTTATATCTCTGGATCCCGCCAGAGGAGGCAGCAGAGAGTATAAACTCACCGGGGGAAGACTTAATAATTCACCTTTTCTTCCACCCTGCTGCCATTGTAGTACCAGCAACAATGGGGGGAAAACGGAGGTCTACTGAAGCTGACCAGTCACCCTCTAGTCAGACCAGGGATAACACCTAGAAGAGAAGCAGGAGGGCATAAAGATGCCATCTTGCCTTCAAGGAACCTACATCTGTGAGAGACTCTCACCCATAGGAACGGGGTCAAGTCACCCCGTACTGACCCACATCTGCATCCCAGCTGCCACGTCCCATTTATCTGACTGCTCGCATGATAAACGCCTGCCTCTCCAACTTCCAGGCAGCAAGTTCCACAGGAGCATCCACCACACACTGGGTTTTCTCATCACTGTACACCCGTGCCCCCCCACGGCCCCACGCAGGGTCAAGAACATCGCAGGTCCTCAGGGGAAGTACACACTGATGGAATGAACAACTGAATGACAGGGATGGAGACCAGAGTGGGAGGGCGGTACAAAGCTAAGATTGGGGATAAAGGAGGATTCACCCCAGTCCCCCCCCCCCAAAAAAAAAGAATCTGAACCAACCCCAGAGCACTGCCAACGAGGAACTTTAGACACCAGTGTCTCGGTCAATCCCTGATATAAATCACTGACCAAAAATCAGCACCCATATGGAAAATCACCAGAAAGGGCCAGACAGCCTGTTCTGGGTTGTCAGGGGCTGGTACTGTGTGTTCCCGATCTAAAGGTTTACCGAATGGACTGATGGCCTTCGGGAGGTGAACACTGGCAGGTCCCTGAAAGAAGCTGCATCTGCGTTCACCCGGGGGGTTATAAGGAATAGCTTTAGAAGAAAGACTACACAGAGGAAGGCTGTGTTAACCTCTGGTTCACCAGAACTTATTCCTTGCATCCCTTCAAAATGCCTGGCAATAACTCAAATCCTGCTTCTCGGCATTCCTATCAGTCAACGGCAGCTGATAACATTATTGAGTGATGGCCCCATAAAACACCGTGTGCTCCTTCATCTCAGCAGGACAGCTTACAAACTACGTGCTTGCCCTAGACTTACAAGCGTCAAAAAGAGACAAGCAAGGAAAACTGTCCAGTGCTTCATACGAAATACAATCCTTCTACATTGGAGATAAATTCTTCTTTGTTGGCATTATTTCTAGAAGGAAAATAAATATGAATGAAGTCAGTTTTTCTAATGGCTCATTCTCTAGGAAGCAGTAAGAGACGCTAGCGAATCACCTTCTTAATTCTCTAATGAATAATTTCACTAGCCTTAATACTTTATGCCTCTGGTTGCTGATCTTTCTCGTCCATCCTACACACAGCTACCTACAAAGCATAGCTCTGGCTTAGCCACTCTACTGCCCCAAGACCTTCATGGGCTCACTGTCTGCAGTCTAAAGGTCAAACTGCTTTAGGATAGTATTCAATGTTGTCCCACCACCTGGCCCTAACGTTTTGTTTTCATGCCACACCACGTCCACCATCACCTGAATCCATCTTACCACCATCAAAATGCACGCGTGGCTTTCAGTTCCCCGAACTAGCCTGCCATTCTAAGATTTTGCTCATTGTTGCAATACCTCTTAAGACGATCAGTCAAAATCCTTCCAGACCCAGGTCAAAGGGCATCTCCTCCATGAACCACCCACCCCTTAAACATGTACTAGACAGGGAATGTGTGAAGAAGAGTGAGCCAGGGAGCCTGGAGCCTGGAGCCCACCTCACAGACCAGTGGTTGGGAAAGACCACAACATGACAAAGCAAACTGATCACAGAAGATTGTGAGAGTTACAAATGAACCACTTAGTATGGCTTGGCTCTGGGAAAGGAGCAGAGATTCACCATTCTGCCCTGCCCTGCCCAAATTGTGGTTCTCGTAAGACTTCCTTGTGTAACAAGACTGTAAGCTCCTCAAAGGTAGGGTCTCTGTCTTCAGCATCTTTGTATCCCACACACTCAGTGTGCGTATGGGATTTAATGGAACCTATGCTTCTTGCTCCCTAAACAACCTAAATAGACCCCCTACCCACAGGCTCTCTGGGAAGTTTTTGCCCATCTTTTGGGCATTTGCCTTTTCTTTCACATCCACATCTGACTGTGTTGCTTTCCTGCGTCATAAGGTCCCTGGTCACTGCAAGAAAAACACACCCTCCTTTACCCGGTACCCAGGCCTAATAGCTCATTCCTGGAGAGGGCTCCTCTATTCTGGCACAAGAAGCTTCACAGAGTTCCCCAAGTCCCTGTCATGCTTTTCCACACCTCCATGCCTCTGTACAGACCATAGGGCCCTAAAATGTCCTTTCCCTTCTCCTTTGCCTACAAACTCCTCCTCAACCCTGTAAGCCCCAACTCAAGTATTTCCTCTCTAAAGTCCTCTGGGAGCCAACCAAACGGAATTAGTCATTTTCTCCTTTGTACCCTCACATGCTGAGCGTATACCCCCTGCCGCTCTACACCACCATTACTTATCCGGGGGACCATGCATCCCCCATTGAGAACTGTGACTGTTCCATGGATAGAATCTACCTAGTTCTCTCTGACTATAGATCGGGCATCTACTAAGTAGGTACTCATAAAGGCTTTCAATAAACGAAAGGATGAGTGACCTCTCCTATACAGAGAAAAAATGATCTAGAGAAAGATCATATACAGTGGACAACACCGGCAGTATCACCTGAAACCTGTAAGCCCTTTTACAGTTAATGACAATTTCAGGGACAGGCAGCACAATTTTCCAGACCTTCGTTCTGCTCTCTTAACCTGGCACCAGTGAGACCAACCCATGCTCCTTCCCCCCTCACCCCTTTCTACCCGCACCGACCTCCACATGCCACGGTGCTATGGACCTGGTCCAAAAAAAAGCTAATCTCAACATCAATTCAGGAGAGTCTTGTTAATGAAAAACTTTGCTAAGAACACTCTGTTTATTTATTAGTTATTTGGCCTTTTAAAGAAGTGTGAAATCCACACATTGGAAGTGCCAAAAACTATTGGTCTTTGCTGCAGAATCTTTTATGGTGGAGATGCTGCAGATTGGTTTTTGTTCTGGATTCAGGAGTAGGGCTGCCTACACCTCGATCTTTCTGGGGAAGCTGGACTTGTACTTATTAGCTGTGTGAATGTGGGCAACTTGCTTAACGTCCCTGGACCTTTAATTCCACACCTGTGAAATGCGGATAAAGAACCTACCCTGGAGGATTGCTATGTGCATTAGCAATAACACATGAAGCTTCTCGTACCTCCAAGTGATTTAAAATGGTCCTGGAGCTGGGACACCTGGGTGGCTCAGTTGGTTAAGCGACTGCCTTCGGCTCAGGTCATGATCCTGGAGTCCCAGGATCGAGTCCCGCATCGGGCTCCCCGCTCAGCGGGGAGTCTGCTTCTCCCTCTGACCCTCCCCCTCTCGTGTTCTCTCTCTCTCTCTCTCTCTCAAATAAATAAATAAAAATCTTTAAAAAATAGAATAAAATAAAAAAATAAAATGGCCCTGGAGCTATTACATAATGTCACTGCACTTGGTTTATACGTTCTCATTGCTTGAACTGATATATGAGGTTTCTGTCCAGAACACCATACCACTTGGCATCTTATATAAACCTACAATGCTTCTACTTTCAGGGTTATTGAAACCGAACAGCTTTTCCATGCTGCACTGAACATGTTCTCAAAATCTTTGCAGCACCCTCAACTTTCAAAATGGTACGGCCACAGAAATTGTTTCCGAGTAAAAGGAGTCCTTTACTGTGATATCTTAACATTAAAAGGGCATCATGCAAGCTACTTACTTGCTACAATAACCTTCTAATTTAGAATAGATTCTTCATTGAATAAGATAGCAGGAATTAGGTTTTTGCCAAGGGCTAAGTGTGGCCAAAATTCTTGTAATTTGTGGCAGATTGTAAAATTATCTTTATGAATAGGCTGGCGGCACTGCATTAAATAGCATGTCCCCCACTGGATTTCCAGAATTTAGTTCTTACTGTAAAAACAACTCTGGCTAGAAGAAGAAAGCCAGAACTTCCGTAGCTCCTGCAGCAGCAGCTGGACAAAGGTGAGTAAACCCATGGGTCCAGTCAACACGGCACTCACACGGGATGAGCCACTGCTGGGGAAACATGCTAAAAAAAACAGAGGATTCTAAATGCCCAGGCACTTGGTAATTCTTTTAAAAATCATATGGAAACCACGTTCATAAAGGACATTTTCTTAAGTGCACTCCAACTGAAGAGATTGAAATTTGAGGGTCAAACGCCATGAAAACTCCACTCTGTGGCAGGCAGAGACACAGTGAGATGGGGGAAGACCTCCCCATGCGTCCGCACCAGGGAAAAGCCCTGGGCTTGTACCCGCAGACGCTTCGCCTTCACACCCCCCCACTCCCAGTTTATGAATGCAGCCTGGGGCTCAAACCACGAAGAAACCTACCCAAGTTACCAAACTGGTAAGTGGCAGAGTTGGGATCTCAACCCGGTTTTGACTTCCAAGCTCATCATGCCTTAACTTTAGACCATCTGCATTGAAGAAAGCCTAGACACTACAGTTAACTTCCTGCAAGGTCATTACTAAGTGCTTCGTGAGAACACAATCTTACGAGGAGGGGGCACAACCCACCCATGAAGTGGACTGAACCGTATATAGACTTTACGTTCTCCATTCACCACCTACAACACAGGATCAAACTTAACTCCAATTTCTGCATTCGAGGCCTTCATAATCTGGCCCCCATACGCTCCCCTCCCCTGTTCAACACCACCCGCTGAATATTTTCTATATAAAAGGCACTGCACGAAGCACTGTAGGAGATACACGCTGGAATAATACGTATTATCTGCACTCGAGGTGCTTAGAGTATAAGAGGGGAAACTGAGGCAAGAAGTCACATGACGATAATAATGGCAGGGTACTAGGAGGATGTGAGAAACAACTAAAGAACAGTCTGAGGAAAATAAATAAATAATCCAGAGATGTTTCCTCCCGTGGTTGCCACGCTCTCTGTCATTCACCCACCTGCTCTGGCCACACTTGACTGGTCCCCAGACCGCAAGCAGCCAAAGGCAACAACATACAGGCCAGTGGCCTATGCACTGGGCTCCTTGAGATCATGATTGAGCAAACCAGATTACCTCTTTCAGCTGAGTTTCAGATTCAGGAGCGCCAACTCCTTTTTATTCTCCTTTAAAAATTTCACATTACCCAGGTGATAGATATGTAATATGTTCTCTCTGTAAAAGATTAAAATGTTGGGGCACCTGGGTGGCTCAGTCGTTTGGGGTCTGCCTTCAGCTCAGGTCATGATCCCGGGGTCCTGGGATCGAGCCCCGCATCGGGCTCCCTGCTCGGCGGGAAGCCTGCTTCTCCCTCTCCCACTCCCCCTGCTTGTGTTCCCTCTCTCGCTGTGTCTCTCTGTCAAACAAATAGATAAAATCTTTAAAAAAAAAAAAAGATTAAAATGTTACACACACACCCCCACTTTTTTGGGGGGGTGCCTTTTCCCCCCATCACTCTCTACATATACCATCCTATCATGTTGGCTTCTATTCCTTCCATGTGAACAACCTGCCGCCGCCCCATCCCTGCCCTCACGGTCCTGCCCAAATCTGCTGAACACTTACTTCTGAGTTGCCAAAACCCAGGTCAAGTGGCACGTTCCAGTTTCCCGCCAGTGAGCCCGCTCTGCCCCTGCGGCTCATCAGACTTTGCGCGCGCGGCTCGCACAGGGCTTGCCATGCTGCAGTCCTCCCGTGGGTGCTTTCCTTTGCCTTCTTTGACAGATTATGAGCTTCTTGAAGGCGGGGGACACATCCTACTCCGGGACCCCAACCCCCCAACTCCCAGCGCAGGACTGGGAATGTACTACTTAATCATAGCATCACTGCTGATTTTAGCCACCTCCTGAAGAACTGACATCACGGCACACAGGAGGTGGTGACTGTATGTTTTCTTTGAAGAAGGAGGAAGAGAGGGAGGAAGACAGAACTGGCAGGACTTGGGGGGGGGGGGGGAATGACTGTGCTGGCAGATATCCGGGATATAAAGAAGAACACGGCTGGGCTCCTGCCCCTAGGGACCCACAGTCCAGGTGAGTGCTCGGGGGATGCCCAATAGCCATGAACCTTTCCTCTTCCTAAGTCCCGAGAAGTGTACGAGGCACCCATAATCACAAGAGGGTGGGGCAAAGGGAAGGGGAGTCGTTATTTTATTCCCTAACAGAAAGAACCTGGAAAACTCAAAGCCCTTCCTTCGTCAAAATTACAATGTTTTTAATTCTTGTGATCTTCATCCATTTCAGATTTACATTCCTGCTTCAGTCCGCCACCTGCATAGAAGGTAACATTCAGCATGTAATAGAAAAAAACATATGTTCTAAGAGACATCTCAACTTTTTCATAGGTAGAACAGGTAAGAATGAACTGGATAAAATGCAGATGAACCAACTAAGCACATTCTGGGTAGCCACAGTATTTTTAAAGACAAGGAATACACACAGTCAACGTGGCTTCATCTGCAAACTCATTCACCACACACAAGATTTTTTTTTTTTTTTTTTTTTAAGAAAAGGCAAAGCCCAAACTACTTATCCTTACATGGCTCTAGCCCTGAAGGTTGCTTTGCAAAGATATCTGAGTGAAATTATCCAGCAAACCCTTGTGTGGATAGAAGGTTCCACAAGTCAACAACCGCTTAAGCAGTTTAAACCAACAAGCAAGATGCCCTCTATTTAAATGCTATGAGCGAATCTATTTTAAGCCTCTAAAAATCCTCTGGGCAGGTGTTTAAGCTGTGTACAGACTGAGCCTATGGAGACTCCGGGGGTGGGGGAGGGTGGGCTCCACTCTCCATGCAGGCAACATTTTGTTCAGACAATCTTCCTGCAGCAGGTCATGTGACAAAGGCCAAATAAACAGCATCTGGGGATTTTCAATTACAGACCTTCGCCCAGCATGCCTGCACTGTAATCTCTACCAGATGAGGCTCAGGCCTCCCTATTTTCAATAATTCACACACTGTGTACACATAACATGACAATAAGGGCATTCATGGAGCGGCCTGATTCACAGATCAAAGCTAGCAAAGGGCCAGCTGTAAGCATGCTCTGCTGCTGGATGATTCGTGCTTTTCACAGGCTTGGAAAGACGCTCTGCAGGACCTGGCAAGCCGGCCTCTTTCCTGTGCGGTATGCTGAGCAAACTCTGAGCATGAACTGGGCACGGTCCCCTAGGGATGGCCAAAGTGGCGACCAGTTCCATGTGCATTTTCAAGTACTGGGCAGCTTCAAGCTCCAGTCTACTCAACAAGCTGCCCCTTGCAGGGGCTTGCCTTGGCCAGTCAAGACCCATGAAAAAGCTCTACTGCTCCCCTTCAAGAAGGTAGTTCTTGAAAACAAACCCGTTCTAAAAAGACGGTAAGGTTACCGTACTTAATAAGCCCTCGGCCAGGAGCCTGAGTTTACAAATCCACGGGCTGTGCAGTTTCCATGTAGCGTCGCACACATACGAATATGCCTCAGACACAAACTATGTGGAGGTATCTTTTTAATGGCTGTCAGAGAGCTCTGAGTCTGGGAAACGAAAGCGGACACTCTGTTGTTATTCCTGAAATCCCTACACGTTAACTCAATTAACTGGGGTGTGTGCAGACTAACGCATTTAGGCACCGTGGGTGTGTGAGCATGCGTGTGAGTGCTTTAAAAGCATTCAGAATTCTCAAGTCCACAGCATTCCAGATGCCTATCGCCCTGCAAAAGAGAGTTGCAACTGGAGGAAATAAGGACACTGCTTCTTCATATAAAGACTTCATACTCATCAATCAGGGCAGGAACCCAGAGAAAGCCATAATGGTGACTTCCTCAGCAGCAAACACATGCTGCTCACCAGCTGTGGGCTGTGCATCCTTACCCCCTTTTCTCTCTCATTCAGAATGGTTTCCTCTTAATCACAATAATCCCAAAAGTGCTAAAACATATCAATCGTTGGGTAAGCCCTGCCTACAAAGGGCCAGCCGGCTGGCTTTTATGGCCTTGTCTAACAGCAGCTGATACTTCATTCAGTGACAAATCCAATTTAGCAGTTACAAGAGGTTTAGCATCCCTGAAAAAATATTGGGGTTGATCTGGCACTCTAAAGTCAGCAAATGCTCCATTGCCATATTGTTGCAGAGATTGTTCTGCTGTCATATTTGGATGTCTACAAACGGCCGTCTCACACCTTCTCTACCCTTGCCCCCCACGATCTAACGATAGTGGTTGTTGGTGGTGGTGGTGGCAACAATTTAATCCCCGGATAAAGAAATACAGGCTACAATCATATTTGGAAACTGACTCAACGTGATTTTACCATCCCCACCCCCAACACACACACACACACACACACACACACACACACACACACACACGAGTAATTGGCTCTACTCTTCAAATGGGAATTTCTAGCATACTGAAAGAAAAAAAACTGTGGGTGAAACTGATTCTACTCTAACCTTTGGGGTGTCAGCTTTGAAGGGCAGAAGGAGATAATCAACATGTAAAGATTTTGTCCTTCGGTTGAAGTCCATCATATTAAAAACTACTGCAGGACTAATGTAAAGATCTTGTAATTAAATTCTTCACATTCATTTTTAAACATCAGAATGTTAAAACAAAGAAAAACTTTGAGCCATGACGGAGGGAAGCACATAAAATGACAGAAAGAAAAATTAGCTTCTGAATATGTAACACACTCAAAATACATATATATATAGATTCTTTCCAGATAATTACATAAATTCAAGTTAAAAGAATCTCCAAAGAAAATAACGTGGATAATTTAGCTATTAAAGGGACATATAACCAACAAAATGCCATTTTTAAGCAACACCACACGGTAATTTACAAAATAAAATAAAAGGGAAATGATCTAATAGGAACATGGGCTGATTATTCCTTTAATATTAGGCTTTGTAGTCAACAGTTGGTTATTCATCCCAGCTTTAACGATACCAAAAAAGTGACCACAGAGACATCTGGTTTAAAGAAAAAAAAAAAAAGTTTTCAGTGCCATAAATGAGACATTCGCAATTGGGGGCTGGCAAGATATCAGTGATGGAATATTCCATACATGGAGTTCTTATTTCATGTGGTTTTAAAACTTTATTCTTTTCTCTGGATTTTTTTTTTAAGCATAAACTGAAAATTAACAAAAACAAACACCCAAAGCCCGCAGACTAGAGAAGACATTTAGCTTCTGTGAATAACTATCCATTAGATTAATATTTTGTCAATGTCACTTGTCACAACAAAAGCAGCGGCATTTATAATTTACTCTAAGACTGGTTTAATTAAAATTCAAACAACCACGACAAAGCTATATTGAATTTCATTTGCCACACTGTAATTACTTACTTTGTAGCTGACTATAAACAATATTTTATTACATCCACAAAAATGCGCTTAAAAACTAGCAGTAATGCAGAGACAATGGAAGAAGTGAGGGGACAAGTCCTGTCATTTCTACTCTGAACAGAGTGACTTCCTAACTTTAATGGGACAGAAGAAAATGGGGACCCATTCTCCCAATCGGAAGGGACCTATGGGTCTGCCTACATCACCGTCCTTTACAGCAGGGCTCAGATTCCCTGAGAACACGGATTTGGCAGAACCAGATCCGTGGACCTCTCTCCCAAGACCAAGAAAGAGTCTCACTTGGCTCAGACTCAACAATGATACAATAGAGGCTGCCAGGCATGATGAATGACTTCAAGGCTTAAAACCACCATTTGCATCCTCCCAGATAAACAATTAGCTTTAAAAAAAAAAAAAAAAAAAAAAGATTTCTGGAGGCAATTTCCACTACTGTTAATATATATGCCTGGCGGGGGAGAGTTAGTTTAGTGAAATTAGACTTACTTTAAGAACATTTGTCTGAGACATTTTCTGAAAGTGTTTTACTGACGTGGGAAGAAAGAAACCTTTCGTTTTGGATAAAAGACAAAGTTTAGAATTGTAAAACTTAGGAAAGGCTTAGAAACCTCTAGCTCTCCTAAAGCCACTATCAAGGTTTTCAGTGTATTTGATTACTGATTTTTTCCACTCCCTCTTCCCTTATTTTAAATCCACATAATTCTTAAAGGCGGCATATAAAAAAAATTCACTTATTGAACAAGGCAGGCAGGCATAAACAAGATCTAAGCATGAAAAGAAAGGGAACGGCCTTCACACACGCTTGCCAGATAAAAGTCAGTGTTCTGAAACTGCATACGGGCAATTTTCTGGAGCTCATGAGGATCCAGGAACGAATGCCTGAGAAATGACAGAGAAATATTCTAAAAGTCAGCCTGCATTTTTCCAGAATGAATTTACAGGACAGGGCAAAAGTACCTCCGGAAGTTCACCAAGCCTCCATTAATAAATGAGGTAGCAGTGCGGTTTCCATGACAACCAAGACTCCAACTCTCCAGCAAGCTTAGTGCATAACCACCAAAGGTTTTTCCTCAAATCTCAACTTCCCGTTTCGAGGTGCTGACAAAACCAAACACACTTTTAAGCCTGGGGAAAGGGTGCAGGGGTTTTTAAAAAAGGATTCTCGTGACGCTGGCTTGGTCAATAGTGGGGTGGCATCACAGAACTCTGCAGCTCCATCTTGCTACAGACTCTTGGAACACGACGTGAAAGGGAGTTAAGGGCCCCCTGAGAATGTTCTGTGAGTTAAATGTATTTGCTGTAATAGTATAGTGTGTTATGACAAGTTATATATCATTATAATAGGCTCCCATGATTAACATTAGTCTGACTGGTTTTTCTTTGCTCTGTAGAAATGATTTGAGGAATTCAGAATCAGCTTGCTCACCAGAATTCAGCACCTGGGGAAAACCGACTACATTTCTTTAACATATGTTAACCTTGAGGCTTAGACTTCGTGAGGTCATGACACATTTTCAAATGAGAGCTTTCCAGATCCCTCCGCAGAAACAGGGGAGTGTGGAAAAGTACAGCCTCTAGAACTCTGCCATTAAGTAGTCACTGATTTTAGGGAAAGTTATTAACCTTTTTGAGCCTCAGTTTCCCCAAAGGTCTAGGACCCTGTAACACTATGACACCACAATGGGGATGAGATCTAGATACTTTTGCGTTCCTCCTGAACACAAGCAGTCAGAGAACATCCGAAAACACTGCTGTCCTCTAGTCCTCCACCTTCTGCTTCCCTCTGAATACTGAAAGACGGGCGTCTCCAAGGTCTGAACCAAAGGAAGATGGCATACTTCCCAGTAAATGCACGTAGGTACATGAAGGACAGCTCCTATGAGAGCAGAACGGGTCAGGGGTGGGGGGTGGGGTGGGGTGTTGGGATTAGAGGGATTCTTGGAAAAGCCCAAGAGAATTATAAACCAGCCCTTCCAAAAACAACGCAAAGCTCGCATTCACCAGTTTCCCTTGGGGAAAAATGACTGAAGAGAGTTAAGTACGGTCTGTATGCTAAGGTAGGGAACACAGTTCTTAGCCAGCGTCCATCCCTGCTATCTCAAGAGCTGTGCTAAGAGCAGAGAGATACTCTCTAAAGCCAACAGCTTCTGAGCACCCATTATGGGCATGACTTGGAGGTAGACAGCTAAAAGGACCAAAGGAGGACAAAGGTAGCACTTCTGCACCTGAAGAACTTACAGTCTCTCTACGTAATGGTGGATAAGAGATACAGTTGGGGGCGGGGGGGGGGGGGGGGAGGCAGACCAGTGGTGGTTATATACATTTTTAAGGGTTTCCTTCTTAATTCTGTCCCCTGTTTTTTCCCTTTCACACGTGAAGAGTCTGGATTGAAGTCCCTCCCTGGCATCCACAGAATAATGTAACTTCCCACACCTGGACTGCCTTTAGCCTGTTCTCATGCTAAAAGGTGTTAGTAGGCAGTAACAAATTCCTGACAGCTACCACCAGTAACTCGAGAAGAGAAAAAGTATTCCAGTATTCCATTTCAATTTGCAGACAGGTCTGGCTCAGCAACAAAGCAGCTGAAGGACAGGGAGGGCAAATTTCCGGGACGACCCTCCCCTCTCCCGTGAGAGCCATGAAGTTGTTATTGGCGGGGGGAGGGCGGGTGGAGCAATTAAACGTCCACCCCAACTCCGAAAGCCACGCATAATCTCATTCCGGTCCTCTCACGAGGTCACATCTGGGGAGCCACCAGGTATGTATGACCTCCCTTAACATGAAGTCTCCAACTCATTTTTCTTGGAGCTAGAAGATTTTCCACCTCCAAGAAAAATGAGAAGCTTCCAAAGCGAATGGGGCCCCTCTCTCCTTGGGAGGAGATGTGAAGGGAGCTGGACATGCCTATGGACACAGCACTTCCAAATTACGTGAAGAGCACCCAGAGGGGAGTCACAATGACATCATCTCAGCCTAGACCCAGCCATCAGGAGTCAGGAGATGGTAGTCATTTTGCTATGAAAATTAAAGTAAGTAAAAGTTGAGAGAGAAAGACTGTTACTCAGACACAATCATCCCCATTGTATGAATTTTGATTGACCTTCCTCTGCAATTTAATTATAGACCTTTCAGTGTGAATGAGCAATTGGGAGTATTTATTTAGCTTGGTTTATGAAATGAGTAGCTAGAAGAAGAGCAGAAGCTGAGCTAAGTTGGCTGCTGTGCAGAGTTCAGATTGCACCCTGTGGACAAATGCAAAGTGCCATCACTTGTGCTTGAGGCGAACGAGCGCTTTAAACATCCTATCTGGGCTCTGGAAGGGAAATCTAGCTCTGGAATGAAGATGAGATGGAGGGGGCTAACTGGAGGCATGGCGGGAGGCAAGGGGAACAGAATTTGGGAAGTAGCTCTGAAGAAGCAAGACAGAGGACTAGATCAAGGGCTGGTGCTACCAGGTCTTCTTGACAGGTCTGGTACGGAGGGAAGGGACAGACTTCGATGGCAGCGGATGGTCTTGGCTCCAAGATGGTAAGGCATCTTGGAAACAAAGAATACAGGAAAAGCAAGACAGTGGAGCAAGGGAGGCAACCATCGTCTGCACACACAAAAGGAGGTCTATGTGGGGCCAACCAACAAGCAGCCAGATATGCAAAGCTGGGGATAAAGAGATTCAGGCTGAGCAGGAGGCACAAGGCCAACGGTCAGCCTGTTGCTGATAACTAACCCTGAGAGCTACGAATCACAGCCGGGCAGAATGCAGAAGGAAAACGGAGCTGGGCAAAACAGAGGGTGGAACAGAGGAAAGGGAATCAGCAGAGGAGGTGGAGAAATAGAAAAAAGAAATAGACGTGGTCAAGTAATATCATGGAAGGCAAGGTCAGATAAAGTTTCAAAAGACCTTAAAAAGTCACCCATTTAAAATGCTGCAGAAAGGTCAAGTAGGATGAGAGCCTCGAGTGTGCACGACGGGACACATTAAATTACGTCTCCTAAATGCTACAATACACAGGCCCACGGACAGAAGTAGTTGTGGTTGTACGTGCTGCCCACCATCAGTGTGATGCAGGATGAGTCTTGTTTGAGACAAGGCTTCACAAGTGGGGTTCCAAGGATCAAGGGCCCCTTTGGAAGTTACATGACTCATATCATCTCATATGCTGGACTCTGGTCACTGACCTAGGATGTGGAGGGAATGAATGGAAACAAAATCCAAGAGCAGTTACTAAATGGTGTGGTCTGGGAAAGAGTGTCAACAAAGCAGGCCTGTGTCCAGCAGCCCTCTGGTAGAGTACGTATGGGAGGTGAGGCAGCATGGCCTACTTTCCCAGACCTGAGCAGAGACTGGGGAGTGCAGGGTGACTCCAGTCTCTGCTCACTGCCATCGGTCTGGCTAAGAACATGAGAGATCATAGTGAAAACATTCTGTGAGCATCAATTGGCTACATGGAATCTACCCCCAAAAGCACTGTACATTTTATTAGTATTTGTAGATTGTGTGCTACACGTGCTTTAAATTAGTGAAAATTTTCATCAACACGTGTGTGCGTATGTGTGTGCATGAGGGAGTTTGTGTGTGCGTGCGCGTTTGAAAATATCTGTCAGCAAAATAAATACCTGTCAGCATATCACTGGCTAACCACCCTCAATTCTAGTCACTGCTTCGAAGAGTTCCACCAAAGGGGCAGCAGGTTCCAAGTCAGCTAGAGATGTCAGTGATATTTTGCCGGCAAGTTTCCCAGGGGTGATACAACCAACTCCCACAAGTCAGAAACCGCCCAGTCACACCTGGCTTCCTCTTCTGGCTCTCCATCCTTGCACAATCCATACACAAACATGCAATTGCATACACACCTATCCCTCATGCCCATCCACACCTCCAACCCTCCTTGCCTTTTCCGAGGCCTCGTCATTTCCTTAGGAAGTAGCCTCCCAACTGCTTCCTGCCATTTCCCCCACTTTCACCCTTCCTTCGAGGCTACCACCAGAGTGAGCTTCCATAATCAAAATACCAAGTCCTCTCCAGCTGCCTGCAGTGCCTCCTTCCCATCCCTGGGCTTTGTGTATCAGTGCAGTTCCCTGCATCTAGAATGCCAGCTCTTTATATATATACAGGCACCTGCAGACTGCTATCCATCTATCCATAAAGCCTTCCACAACCCACAACTGGGTATTCTCTGCTCCAGCTCCTTGTGCTCTCCTGCTCTCATAACCAGCCCCAACATCCATCATTTATTTCCAAACCTCCTTCTCTAGTAGTATCCAGGGTACAGGGGGTCAGGGGCTTTTTCCCATCATTCTTCCATCCCCAGCCCCCAGGATATCACCTAGCACATGCAAGATGATCAATTAACACTGCCTGAATGAATGGACCAGTGATATACACAGAGTGTGCATCATACTTCTTTCTGAAGCTTAGGATCTTAAAAAGTTTTTTGTTGTTGTTGTTGTTGTTGTTGTTGTTTTAATAAATAAGTTGGAAGGAAATCATTATTTTAGAAAAAGAATATATTACGTGAGAATTTTCCCAAGTCTATGAAAAAGACTTGCTCAGAGGTCTTTCATGATTTCCTTGTGTGGTAACATGTTTTCTATCAAGAGAAATTTATAAGTCTGTTTCTCCACTTTGAGCCACACAGAGTTTCTGCTGAGAAACCCTTTTATGCCATGTGTGTGGTTTCTCATCTACTCAAGTCTCTTAATTACAAAATATTATCACTAAAACCAACAAAAAACAATGAAAATATTTGTCACCATATTGCCTGGACTCTCTTGGAAGAACTGTCTTAAACACTTTAAGAGAATCAGAAATGTTTGGCTCTAGAAGACACTTGAGGGATAACTTTATCTAAGAATTTCAACTTTTTTTTTACAGGTGAGAAAATTAAAGCAAGAAGCCAAAAGACATGTCCATGGCCACACCACTCACTGAATTAACAGGGGGGAAGAACTGAGGCCTTCCGACTCTGAGGCAATATTCAGTTGAGATCCACTCTATAATAAACATTTGTTTTGTATTGACTTTTTACTCCAATGTTAAATTTTCTCTTTCAAGGGCATCTCATCATTAACATTCAGTAAATGCATAAAACAGGCCCTAAACTTTGCTTCCAACAGGATTTAAATCCAAAATTCTTCCTAATTAGAAAGGAAAAAACTAATCCAGATATATGTGGAATTACGTCCCAGAATCTATTCTGATCACCATTACATAATCAAAAAGTAAAGGCTGTTCTCCCCTTAAAGCATCAGAGGTCTTCAGTGCCACGTAGCATCGTCCGCATTTGACATTATCCAAAGACAATCCATTGTTCCAAGTGCCCCTCCACAGTGGCATCCTGTCACACATTCCTCTTGAATGTAGCCTGTTTCACTAAAGGAGGTCCCATATCAACACTGAACACTTCTACTATTTGGATTCGTAGGGATATACTGCATGTCAGGAGGCAACAGTATTGCTTTCAAAATCCCATAGGTTCTAAAATTCCTCTGAAGAGAAAGAATGAAATATCTTCTCAACCAGATTGATGATACAGCAGGAGGTGAAATGACTCCTCTTGAGCAAATCCAAAGTGCATTCTCAAACATGAAAGATGAGGACTAAAGTAGTCATGTGAGTCCCTGCTTAAGAGTCATCCTCCAGGGTGTCCATGGGTTCATCCCTCCTGCCCCGTCCTCTCAGGCCGAGCCCACCCTGGATGGGCACCTACGATGTTCTTCTCTGCTGGGGGAAGCATTCTGGTCCTCCATCCATAATTTCAGCCTTAAGAAGTTAGAGTCTTCTCCCCAACTACATTGCTTCTCTGAATCATTCAGTCTCCGAACCATTTTCTACAAATCATTCCTTCATCCACAAAATATCTGAATCACTTAAATTTCAGCTATTGAGATATGCAGAGTAACAAGATTTGAAATGTACTATGCAACCCTCTGCCTAAAAATCTTCCTTTGTAATTTCTAATGGCATCTACATTCAAGCATTTAGGACAATACTGGATGAATCTACCTTTACCCTTGACGAATTTAAGCTTCCTTTATATCTCCCTTCCAACTTTCTTCTTTCCAGACAGAAGGGCCAATGTCTTCAGTCTGTCCTTACCCAAGGGCAATCCCCAGGATCACTGTCATTGCCAGGAAGTGTGCTTGTCTCTTCATAACCTCCTGCAAGAGCAGCTTAACACTGGGCATGTTATTCCAGGGGCCAACAGAAAATGGGGGGATTAAATACTCGTATAAAAACACAGACACCGGATCTTATAGAAAAGGCAGACGGTTTAGAAAAAGGAGCCCTAGCCTGCGTGCAGGGACACCTGGTTCAAATTTCAGTTTGAACTTATCTGAACCTCAGTTTTCTTATAGGTAAAGAGGGTCTAAAACTCCCTGACAGAACTGTTGTGAGGATCAATAAAGAACATTCCTATGAAATCAGTGGGCACAGTATCTGACACATCACAAACACAATGTACCCCTTGGCTGAATCCAAAACTAGGTATAAATAAAATTCATTTCTCATTACCACTATGATTTCTCATTCACATCATTTTCAATGCAATCTGAATGCAATTACTCCCCTCAGTCAAACAGAAACAGGCCCATGTGCTTCCAGCATTCCTTGCTGCCAGTTAGACCGGGGAAGGGCGAACACTCCTTCCCCCGGAAAGCACCCCGTACCAACAGAGAGATGGTCACAGGACTTGGAAGGCTAGCTCAATGAAGAAACAGAAATGATTTGACAAAATGAGAAAAGGTTCATCCTCATGGGTAGTCAAGTCAGTGCAACGCAAAATAGCCATAATCCTCCCTGTTCCCAAGAGCACATGTGGCTGTTGGAGATGTGCACGGATATTCTGATCCAATCCTTTTGGCCAACAGTTCGATAACATGTATGAAAAGCCTTAAAATGAACTTTGCTCCTAATGTAATTTAGGGACATAATCTGGAATCCTGGGGAAGAAATGTGCTAAGAGGTGTCTGTCCACAGTTATCTTGGTGGGGGAAAATAAGAGAAACAAACTCAAGATAAGGAATTGTTAAATTCTCTCTGGACAGAACGTTAAACAGGCATTCAAAGTATTATTTAATAGGAAAGGTTTATGCCTTACAGGAAGAAAGCACAATTAAAGATACATAGAGGATGATCGTAACTTTGTAAAATAAAAATAAACTCATGTGAAGGAAATAACACAGAAAGCTAACAGTGGTTGGCTCTGGGTGGTAGGTGTCACGGGTAGGTTTTTTCCCCTTCTTTATTTTCCTACTTTGGGTCTGGGGAATCCGTCTCACCCCACCATGTGCACCTGCTGAACACAATGCCTACACGGGGACAGCACCTGCTGGGGGGGCGGGGGGGATGAGAGGGCAGACCTGAAACCCAACCAGAACAGCACAGGTGTGTAGGAAGAAGGCTACTTCGTCAATCCCATTGCCTAACCCTGACTCTCCACGGATAAAATCCCATTTTCACACTGTGCACTGCTCACAATTCCAAGGACAAGGTACACCGAGTTCTATAGAGCTGATACAATTCAAGACTATAACTCGTGTGTGCATGCATTCAAAATCAAGACTGAAATCTTTAAAGACTGAAAAAAAAGTAAGCTATTTCTAAATCCAGTCACACTGGATTATGTGCCGCATTCTCTCTCATGTCTTCTGGGCCTTTAAACATGGAGCTTGAGATATTTCTCCCCTCCTTCTCTGCCTGGCCAACTCCCAATCCTATGTCAATTCCCATCTTAGACAGCCCTTGACAATGAACATGGTTTACAGACTAAACTGTGGGTCCCACTCACCCCCAAGTTTATAAGCTGAAACCCTAACCCCCAGCATGACTGGGTTTGGAGACAGGGCCTCTAAAGAGGTAATTACAGTTAAATGAGGTCGGAAGGGTGAGGCCCTAATCCAAGATGACTGGCATCCTTCTAAGAAGAAGAAAGTGTTTGCAGAAATTAAAATTACCTTCACAAACACACAGCCTTAGAGTATGATGGGAGGGGCTTCATAGGAAGGGCCACACAGGCAAAGAGGGGGATGCGGAGGTAGCCCACCATGTCGGTCCCTTTTGTTCTAAGCAGATTTTAAAATATGCTTGCAGTGTGAACTCTTGGACATTATAACTAGTTAATTTCCAGATAATTATGGATGGAGAGTAAGTTAATTAAGTTGTTTGCCTTTATGCACTAGGGTATATGTGAGTGTGCCTGGCTTGAGAGAGAGTCACTGTGGGATGCGCAGCACTCATTAACTTGGGCTTAGTTGCTGAACATAAAAAAAGCAGACATTAAGGCTGAGTTCGTTGTATTTAAGGAAACTACATTTCATAATACAACACTTTTCAAAAGGTGATCTCTGCCAAGGGAAAAATAGACCTACTTTTTCTTCTTATGACAAATGTGCCTTTACACTCCACCTTTCCCCCATTGTCTGCAATATGGTGAAGATTTCTCAAAATAACCTTCTAGGCAGAGAAAAGAGGAGGGGAAGTACCCAGCATAAGAATGGGTTGTTTTCTATAGCTTGAAATCAGAAACTGGAAGGTAGTATTAACTGCCCCTGGAAAGACAATGTGCAGAGTTACATTTCCAGCTGGTCCACAAAATCTTGTTGAGCTCATAAACCCAAGACCAGTCCACAAAAATCTATCCAACCCATAAGAGCGAGACTACGAACAATGACCACCTGTCCTTCCTTTCCAAGGTACTAGAAGGAAAAGGGGGGCTTCATCCACTTGCTCCTTGATCTAGGAGGAAGCGATGGTTTTTTTCTAGTTCTCCTCCCCTCTACCTTTAACTTCTTTTCCAAATCCTATTTCCTCTTTCTCCTGGTGCCAAGCACTCTAGCCCTCAAGAGTCAGCTAGGTTCAAAAATTACAAAGCCCCCTCTCTGCTGCAACATAAAAGAGCATTCCTGCAATGCCCGGATCCCAGCTAGAGGTCGGGAGGAATCAATCTCACTGACCTCATTTACACAACACTCAGTGCCCTTTATTTGTCATTGCAGGTCATCATGACTCTCAAATGAAACTCCAGTAGCAGAATTAAGGCATCCATCCATTCATACATCCAACAACTAAAAACCTACTCTGTGCCAACCCTTTCATTTGGAAAGGTGCAGTGTCAGTCAAGTCCACAGGTAAGTACCTGCCTTAGTTTCCCAAAGACCAGGTCTCTGAGTTTGCCTCCTTGTAGAGGAAGTCTCATTGCTAAACCAGCAGGTAACAGAAAAACAATACATAGAAGCCAAGGTTTGTATGAATGGCACCATTTAAAATCTCACTGCCAAACACATCTATTCTCCTATGAATAAGAAAATGCTTTGGTAAGTATGAAATGCTAGACCTAGATTGGGAGCCTACCTCCAATTCAGTGGAAATCAAATACTGTCTATATGATGCTTTCTAGTATAAGAAAACAAACAAACAAGGTTTGATATTACATATATTCACTACCCTGTGTTGGCACATCCCCTCCTGCCCTCCCTCTGCTCCGTTCTGAGCTACATGACACGATGCTCTGAGTCCTGTGGAAGTGACCCGTGATCTCACAGAGACAATAACCATTGGATGCAACTAGAGGCAAGGTTAAAAAAAAAAAAAAAAATCACAAAACTCTAAAGCACTTCCTCTATATACACCTATATTTAACTCACCATCCTTCTGAACTCTCAGAAGGAAGAATCAAAACATTTTTAATCAGTCATGGGTATCATTTATTGAGTGCCTACTGTATACCAGTCACTATGCAACACACTTCCCAAATATCTCTTTTCACCATCACAGAAGTTTTTTGTTGTTTTTTTTTAGATTTTATTTATTTATTTGACAGAGAGAGACAGCGAGAGAGGGAACACAAGCAGGGGGAGTGGGAGAAGCAGGCTTCCCGCGGAGCAGGGAGCCCAATGCGGGGTTCGATCCCAGGACCCTGGGATCATGATCTGAGCTGAAGGTAGATGCTTAACCCACTGAGCCACCCAGGTGCCCCCATCACAGAAGTTCTGTAAGACAGCTGCTATCATTATTCCCAGTTCACAGACGAGGAAGCTGAGCCTCACAGCAGTTACAGACTCCCTCAAAGCACACAACGAATAAACAGCAGAACTGGGGTTTGAGCCCAGGTCTGTCAGATTGTGCTGCCCTTAAACAGAGGTTGTGTCAGACGTTCACAAGTCCAGAGCTTCCATGGGTATCTGTTCCAGCCACTGTCCAGCCTAAGTAACAGATGACCTAAAAAGAACGAATCACTTAAGTAAGTCAAACGCTAGAAAATCTATTCTACCTCCTATCTCACCCTCCCCTCTCCAAATGGGAACTGAGTAATTTCTTTCACACCTCCAAGGGTCCGTCTTACACCAAACTGTAATTACCCCCAACACTGGTTGCTAGCTACTTGTTGACATTGGCTAGAATACATATTGCTTGATGTCCAATTTTATCCACGTCTTCTTTCTTCCATTCAAACTTCAAATTCTCATTCCTCAAGATGCAATACTGCAACTCAATTTGAAAAACACTTATTAAGTCGCTATATAATTGTATGTGTCAAGTACACAGATATGGTCCCAGCTCAAGGGCTAGCTCTGACTCCGGTTGGGGAAACAAGGCACAAATGTGTAAGCCAAAGGAGGAAGCAACTCATCTGGTCGGAGAAATTCTAAAATGGCTAAATCATCAGAGACCTTGGAAATACCAAGCGATTCTGTGGAGCTCAAAGAACAGGGGACTCAACAGTGGTGATAGGCTGTGGACATTTTTATTTTCACCATGAAAAACTCTACCCCACAGGAAAAAGGGAACCAAAGCTCTTTTCAGCAGCATAGCGACAGTTTCGGGAAGATGCGAGACCTTATCCCAACATTCTGGGGGCTGACTGGCTCGCTAAGAGGCAAAACAAATTCCCCATCTTCAGATTTCACATGCCTGGTTTGTTAGGCTGCTAATGATGAATGTCAAAAAGCACTGTTCATCTTTCTCCTTTTTCATTATCTTAATTCAGATACAGCACTTTCCTGCCTTGCATCTATCAGATACAAGCTGCACCCTGTATTCAAGCATCTCAACACCAGAAGGTGAGGGGAGAGGCAGACCTGCATTTCAGCACACCTCTGCGGGTCGGAATACAATGTTCATAATTAAGATGATCTGAATTCCCCCCAAAGCTTTTTTCCCCCCAAATCACTGATAAAGTCTTGATTAAAAATACAGACATTTTGTCATCCTTACTACATTTACCTCATCTCAACACTCTCCTGACTGGGTGAAAGCTAATGCTGCTTCTTCTGTCTGGTCAATTATTGCATGGACACAAGGGACCAATTAATGCCATCCATAAAAGCCTGAATCATTCTGTCAATTAACGAGAACTAACTATGTCATCAGATATATTACTGGTGAGCAAGTCTATTTGGTTGCAATATGTCTTGAAGGAGAGCAGTATCAAATGAATCACAATTGACTTGGACAACTGCTAGCATAATTTCGGAAGATGAAAAGACAGATGTGGTAGTTATTAGTGGTCCCCTGAGGAATTACAGCCAAGCAATTGTAATGTGCTAAGACTGCACTAGCAGGTGCCTGCAGTACAAATCAGACAGAGGGTTAAATCAATATTTTCAATTTCTTAGGATCAATCTGGTGTTTGAACGAGATGGAAACTTGTTAGCGATTGGCAGGATGTGTAAATGAAAAGTCAAACTTCTTATTATTTGTTAAAAAGGAATGAGTGTACTGAATCATGCCCTTGGCACAAGGTAATGCTTTCATGATCCAGTAGCTAGGGCATTCACTGAGAATCAAGCGGTTCTTAAATTTTAATAGAGTGCAAAAGGTTAGCTTTATAAAGGTTGAACATTCAAGATCTTTAAAAATGATTGAAGTGTCAATAGGGAAGTTTTGAGCTGTGACAACAGTATAGTTATTAATGATTAGTGCCAGGACCAAAAGGAAACCTTAAAACTCGACGTAAAGAGGCGGGTAGATAAGGTCTCACCAAGAATGTACAGATTAAACACAGCCTTGGGAACACGACTGTTTTTCTCTTATTTTACTAAGAAGCAGCCTGGTTTGGGAGACCATTTACCAAAAACTTCGAGTGTTTTCCCCCAGTCGTCTATATTGAATTTATAACCCTTGCTGAGTGTCTAGATTAGCTGAGTGACTATCTCTGACACTGCTCCATCTTGGTTTTTGTTACTTGCCTCGTTTTTAATTTTTGTTACTTGCCTCATTTTTTAATTTAAGGATAGACAATCCTTCATATGCCCCCAAATTATGAAGCTCCGACACAGACACAGGGAGCTCAGAACTGTAAACAAGTAAAACTTGACCTAATGCATTTTGTGTGTACATAGTAACCAGCTTAATCATTACTAGGGGGCGGTGTGGTTCACAGGAAGGAGTCAGAGAGACGTGGGTGGGAATCTGGGACCTGGGGCTTCCTCGCCCTATGCCTCTGGGCGAGTCACATGACCATTCTAGAATCAGTTATCCCCTATGCTATAAAGGGGGGCAGAGGAGGGTATCCCAGAGAGGATATCCCAGCCTGGCATATCCATTAGAAGTGCAAATGTTTCCTTCCTATTTAAAATGAAGTGGCATATTTCGATAAGAAATACATAGTAAGTACAATGTGAAGCTTAAATATGCAAAGCCAATTTAAGTAGTTACACATAAATTGAGATTACAATATTTTCCTCTTGCTTAAAAAAACACTAACTTTCCAGAATCAATAAAAAACTAATCCAAAGTAGCATTTCTTGACTCTACAAAAGCAAAATTTTTGAGACACAAAGATAATGAGGCAGAGCATCTGCCCTCAAGGAGTTTGAGGGGGATATGCACCCAATTAATGGTAAACAAAGCAGATCTGAGATCAGCCCAGGTCACTGGGAGAATTCGGGGAAAGGAGAAGGCCTCTAGGTGGCGGGGGGCCAGGAGAAGAGCTGGCTCTGTAGGGAAGTCCACGGAAGAAGCAGTGTTTGAGACAGCCCCTGAAGAA
Source organism: Zalophus californianus (assembly GCF_009762305.2). Classification (NCBI taxonomy): domain Eukaryota; kingdom Metazoa; phylum Chordata; class Mammalia; order Carnivora; family Otariidae; genus Zalophus; species Zalophus californianus. Next base: position 68,007,331 of record NC_045605.1, on the reverse strand, counting down.
AGTAGAAATGCAGACGACGGGAGAAGCAGGGAGGGAGTCGGAGGGAGGGAGGGAGGGAGACAGACAAGGCCGGCGGCTTGGAGGCGGGGGTTTGTTGAAGTCCAGTGACTGAAGCCTAGGTGAGGGGAGGGATTTCGGGCAGAAAGAGCTTCATCTGCCAAAGAGATTTCATTTGAACTGAATGGCGGGAGCTGGCCTTCACAAGGCGGGGCGGGTGGGAGAGGCGGCCACCTTCCTACCATCAGCACAGCGGCAGCGGTGGGGGGAGTGCAGTTTCAGATGACAGGGCCATGGCAGAAGGCTCAGCCAGAGAAACAGTGCAGGCAAGAAGACCATGGGTGGGTGTGGAGGGTGGCTCACCCCCTCTCCCTCAGTCCCTGGCTTTTTGTTCACTTTTTCACTTTTACACTGGTCACCTATAGGAACTAAAATGTGTGTGTGTGACGTAATGATAAATATAATTAGTATAGAATATACATATCATTCATTTATAATTAATGTGCAAAAACATGTGTGTATATGTATATGTGTGTATATTACACACAAGCTAACAGATTCTTTTTTTTTAAAGAATGAACACATTCTAGGTCTTGTTTATTAAACACACACCAGCAGCAGACACCAAAGAGCATGTGGGGCTGGGCTGTACTGCACAGAAGGCAGTTCTCCCACATGCAACAAGGCTCTGCGACCTTGGGTACCACTCCCTGCCCACCTCTGAGTATGAGGATCTCTGGGCCAGGAAGTAACGGGGTGAAGCCTTCCCTTCGGTGGCTTGTGATGAGGACAGATCAATTCTCAGCCTGCCCCAACGGGTGACCAGGTTTGGGCTGAGTCCTCCTTAGGGCCCAGGACTCAGGGGATGTGGTGCCCAGGCAGCCCAACAGTGAGGCAAGCCGACCAAGGGGGGGCTGCCCACTTCCTGCCAAGACAATATAGGTAGATACAATATAAGTAGAGAAATAACAGGGCGAGCAGTGCTGACTTCACCAAGGGACTCAGAAATTAAAATAATTATCGAAAAAATTCATGTTTTAGAATTCAGTCTGTATTTCTTTTTATTAGAGAAGTGCTCAAGAACTCACTGGAAAAACCACGCATCTTGGCATCTGCAGACATGGGAGAATAATTTGACTCCCTAAAGCACAACAGGGTCTCCCCACCTCTGTGCCCCTTGCTCACCCCCACTTTGTCCATCAGAACATTCCCGCACCCCCAGCAGCCTTTGTGAATCCCTGCAGGGCACGCTGTCCTCCGGCCTTCCCAACCCAAATGAGGTGAGTGAGGCCCAGCCCATGTTCTTTTTCTTTATGTGGTCACCCTCACTCTCAACCACCTCATCTTCTTCTCAATTCCCTCTTCCAATTTCCACAAGGCTAAACTCTTCCATTCCCTAAGGACCCAGGGGGCCTCTCCCGCCCACAAAGTCCTTTCTCTGATGCTCCCCTGGCCCCCATGTCTTGAACCTGTTCTCCCTCAATCTCTCCACTCCCAAGGCACAACTCATCAAACCTCTCTGATCTTGCCCTCTTTGGCAGACAGTGACAAACTCTCTCCCGGCCCAACCTTTTCATTAAAAAGTCCTTAAATGTCTTGTGGTGAGTGTCATGGAGGGAAAAAAAGATGGCCTCAGCAGTCTCACGATGCCGACGGCCTCAGCAGTCTCACGATGCCACATGTGTACGTCCTGCCCTGCCTTACCTATCACCTGAGTGATTACAGGTAAGGCCCAGGCACTGTCCTCAGGACGTTAGCAGGTGCTCAACATACTCTAACTCTTGTAGCTTTTATGATGAGTGTACTGCGAACACCCAAGTTCACTAACCTGTACAACTATAGTAAGGGGCCAGGAGAACACCGCATTGGGGGATTCTCCAGCTCCCATGCTGAGGCAGAGCCTCGAATGTAGAAGATGCTCAATAAGTACACAGATAAAGAAAGAAAACTATTGGTCTCGAGGATCAGTACGAGCATGATCAGTCAACGTTCAAAGTCAGCAAGAATAAGGAAGAAATCAAGATCCTTTTCTTGAGTTCAGTTTTTCTTCTAAAGACAAATAGCAGGGTCACAGCAATGCATGCTTGAATCACAGTTGGTGTGGACTGCTCTGGAGGATCCAGTTGCTCCCCAAGGCACACCCACGGTCCCATGGTGACCACAGCTACATGGCACCGCCAAAGGGCTTGGGGGTAAGATTCTCTGCTGTCAGTGAGGTTTAAGGGATGCTTACACAAGGGAGGGAAAGGTCGAGTGGGCTCATCTGCTCATTCATTTTTCTCATATATTTTCTGAAACTCTCGTCTTGGGCCAGGCACCATGAAAGGCTCTCAGGATTCAAGAGGAACCATGAGTCTCTGCCATGCAGAACTGTATGGTCGACTAGGGCAAAGTGCACTGGGTAATCCTGCCAGGTCTAGGGGGAGGTCCTCTGACACGGGGGCCTCCACATCCACCATGGCGACACATATTCAGCAGCTGGAGAGATAAAGCCACAGAAAAGGACAGAAAGAAGGAGCAGGAAAGAAATTTTTCTTTTTCTTCTTTTTTTGGATCCATTTTCTTTCCAGTATTTACAAATCCTCACAAGCTGAAAACAGTGAATCTACACTTCATAAACATCATCATTTGCAGAAATAGTTCATGGGACGGATATAACAGAATTTAACTAATTTATGTATACTCCAACTTGTTCCCAAAAGGGTTTGAGGCAGGTTCCAAACAAAATACACAAACAACGAGACAAGAGTAAAACTAAGACAGGAGTGAGATTATCCAGAAAAACGCAAAGAACTCTCCTGGAGAGTCTGTGATGAGGGATACCAGGAAAGAACTGTGAGTGGAGAAACCATTCACTCAGATTTTTGGTTAGTGTGTACTGTAAAAAAATATGTATCATCCGGCAGGGGGGTGGGGGGTGGGGAAATCACAGTGCCGTGGGGTGGGCTATGTGTGTATTTTCTTGGCTTCAGTTCGGTGAAAAGAAAAGCTATGCCTTTAAGAAATCCAACTCCCAAATGCCAGCTTTTGAAACCAAGGTTCAGCAAAGAAGAGCCAATAAAAATGCTGTAACTTGAAACCAGCCCACACAGCACAGAAAGAAAAGGAGAGAGGTCGCCCTCCAACAGACACACCCTTCTAACGGGGTTCTAGAACAGCAGTGCCCAGTCTGCAAGACAAGAAGCTAATTGACTCTGATGTCTGCTGCATAAGCTATAAAATAAGTACATAAAGGACAATATGAACATACAGCGCCATCAGTTACATAAAAAGGCCTGCTGTCCGACGCCACACTGCGCACCAAACAAGCAGGGCAACTGTTTCAGCAGGCTGCGCCGAGGAAGAATGAATAATCAGCGTACTTGTGAATTAAGTGTCCACCAGGAAGGGAGCTCGGTCCTGGAGCAGTGGCAGGGCAGCGCCCTCAGCCCTCAAGACTCAAGCTGGGGGTTTCTTAAGATCTTTATTGACAATCATGATGCAAGCAAATACATTCTTCAGCCAAATCAACCAACCGCTCACTCTACTGTGACCATTTCTTACTCGCTGAAACACACACGCACTACACTTCTCTTCTAAAGTTTCACCAACTGCTACTTTCCATTACCAGGAAATGTCATTTTAGTTTTTCATTGGCTAGGGATCCAACTTCTGCCCAAAAAAAAGGAGGAACGGTGACAAAAGCATCCATTGGAGTTGTCCTGGCACAAAGAGGGCAAAACACAATGTCAAGTTCTTATGCGGTTATCCAGAGAGTTGGAGGAGGGGGCGAGGAGGGGGCTAGGAGTAAAACTACCTTTGGTCCTAGGATTTTTTTCATTCACCAACACATTGAACGCGAAAAAACTTTTTTCTTCCCCTGGCAAAACTGGAACGAAGCAAGCAGGCTGTGTAGTCTGTTGCTAGGACAAAACCCACTGATCTGGCCATATCTGATGAACGAGAGAGAGTCTGCAACATAAGCACCATAAAGCTTACAGCCTAGAGTCAGTAGATCTGAGTTCAAATATATGCTCTCCCTTCTTAAGAGCTATTATCATTTTTACCAAGGTGCTAACTTTTCTGGGCCTTACTTTTTCTATTTGTAAAATACAGACAATAAATGTCCTCTCAGAATCTTTCCCACCAAGCACTGTTGAGAGAATGAAATGAGATGTCTCTGAACGTCATTTGACATGAGTAAGTTTCCAGAACTTTCTGTTTGGAAACTCAGAAAATGCCAGGCACAATCCCGGCATCTCATGATGGCTTCCTGTTCGCTGAGCAATGAGGAAGGTGTCTAGAGATGCAGAGAAGTAAAAGGTACAGCTCTTGGCTATGAAGAGCTCACAGGCTAGTTAGAGGCAGGATATCTAAGCTTAGGGCTAACATGAGAGTAGGCAGTGTTCACTGGAGATAAAAGTCTAAATGCTTTTCCCTCACCTCACTTAATTCTTCTGCATTCATGAAAATCCACTAGATTCTATCTGGAAAGCTTACGGCCCTAAAAACAATAGTAATAGAACTGACAAGCAGTATCTCACCAGCACCCAGAGGTATTCTCGGAGACAGAGAGTTGAGACGAATTCCCCCTTGCCCTTTAGTTAGTTACTCTATGAATTTAAACCATAGGGAGCACATCAGCCCCAAAGGAAATCACGTCTGGAATGACAAAAAGACTGTGCTCCCAACCTTTTGAATGAACGGTATTTTAAGAAGAAGCCTCTGCATGCAAAACCTTGCTCGGGAAGCTTCAGCAGTCAGACTTCCAAGCCCAGGGACCTAAATCCAATCTATAACAACATTAATTAATAAGGGGTTCCTAGATGCCAGGTACAAGGCTAAACCCTTACACGCATTACATCATTTGATGTTCAAAGCAACACTAAGGGAAAAGTAATTTTCCTATCTCTGTTTTACAGATAAAAGTAAGGACTTGAAGAGGCTAAATAAAGTAACTGGCCCAAAGTTTGCACAGCTGGTAAGAAGTAGACCATGACCTGAAGCCACAGGTTGGTTTCAAATCCCGTGCAAGTTCTTATCACACCTGATTACTGTATTAGTCTGGTCTGTGTGCATTTCCTACTCTAGTGCTCATTTCTTGAAAACTATTTACTCACATTATTTTCTTTGCAAAAGGACAAAAACCACGATGGATTTCCTTCTGTGCAGGCCCCACTGAACCCACAGTTGACAAGGAAAAGTGTAATCCAAAGTACAAAGCCCCACAACAACTTGATGTTCTTCTCCAAGGAAATACTTCTCCTGAAAAGTTTGGTAAGTTAGGAGAAGATAGGACAAAGATCTAGAATAGCCCAGAGAGTTTTTAATTTGGGGTGGCTGGTTAATAAATTTTAAAATTCAACCTTACTCTGAACAAGAGAAAATAGTTACCTAATGTGTTCACTTTTCACCCACTGAATAAAGAAAGATTTTTAAAACGACAATCTTTAATGCTAGCCAATGTATGCTGAGATGGTCCCATTTGCACTGCTATCCAACCTTTTAGAAAGCAGTTTGGCAAGTTGTGCTTCTGGTTTCATATCTGAGAACTCTTTGCCCAATCCGAGGTCATAAAGATTGTTTACTGTGCTTTTTTTCCTGGAAGATTTAGCTTTACCTTTTACATTTAGGTCTAGGTCCCATTTTGAGGTAATTTCTGTGTATAATGTGAGGTAAGGTTTAAATTTATCATTTTGTACATGTGGACATCCAGTTGTCCCAGCACCATTTGTTGAAAACGCTATCTTTTCTCTATTAAATTGCTTTAGGTTTCTTTTTTAAGATTTTATTTATTTATTTGACAGAGAGAGACACAGCGAGAGAGGGAACACAAGCAGGGGGAGTGGGAGAGGGAGAAGCAGGCCTCCCGCTGAGCAGGGAGCCCGATGTGGGGCTCGATCCCAGGACCCTGGGATCATGACCTGAGCCGAAGGCAGACGCTCAACGACTGAGCCACCCAGGCGCCCCAAATTGCTTTGAGTTTCTTTAAAAAAAAAATGCTTTGAGATCTTTGTAAGAAGAAAAAAAATTGACAAGAAATATAATGGTTAATTTCTAGACTCCCAACTCAATACCATTAACCTATCCTTACATCAGCAACAACACACAGTCTTGACTACTCTAGTTTTGTAGTACATTTTGAGACCAAAAAGTGTAAGTTCCCTAACATCATATCTTCTTTTTCAAAACCCTGTTTTTATTCTGGGCACTCTCCATTTCTGTGTAAAAAGTTAAGGACAGCTTTTCAATTTCTACCAAAAAAAACCATGCTGGGATTTTTACAGGGATTACACTGAATCTATAAACCAACATGGGAAAAATTAACAACACTGCTTCTTTCAATCCATGAACACGGACTACCACTCCATTTATTTAGATCTTCTTTAATTTTTCTCAGCAATATTTTATAGTTTCCAGTGTACAAGTCTTATAATCCTCTAGTGAAACTTATTCCTAAGAATTTTATTTTTTTGACGCTATTTTGAATGGGATTATGTTCTTAATTTCATTTTCAGATTGCTTTTTGCTAGCATATACAACTGATTTTTGTATATTGGCGGGTATCCTGAAAACTGGCTGAACTTACTAGTTCTGGTAGGTTCCCACACCACATGGTGTGGTATAGTGTGGTGTGTGTATTCCTTAAGACTTTCTACATACAGGCTTAATTCATCTGCAAATAAAGACAGTCTTACTTTTTCATGTATAATCCGAATGTCTCTAAGGCCTTAGCCTGCAGTACAATTTTGAACGGAAGCGGCAGCAGCAGTGGACGTCCCTGCCTGTTCCAGCTCTTAGGAGGAAGCGGATCATAATCTGCCCAAAGTAGTCTAGTCGCGCTTTCCTGAGGACCTTACAAAAGAGAGCTGGATAAATATTTTCTTATATTGATGACCCATGATCCCATGCAAATGAAAAACATACTCACATCTTGAAAAAAAATATCAACGCATGTTTTAGATTAAGAACAGAGAACCAAAAATGTCACCTAATAGATAAAACATAAAAAGTTACGAAAAACTAAAGAGATGGAGAAGCAGCGCTGTGTCATGCACTGATTGTGTACAGTGAGGAGAAGGTGACCTAGGAAAGGGCAAACAGGGGCACCACTGCCAGCCCCCCCAGGTCAGCATGGCTCTCAAGGCCAGGGACCTGCCCCACCACTGTTTCCACACAGCGGGTCTCTTATCTTAACAAGGCACGCAGGCTTCTTTAAAACCAAAAACCAAAAAACAAAACTTGGTTCCAGGACAGAAACCATCAGGCAGCATCCAGCACTGTTTGAAAGGATGCTAGGGCCCCAAAGACCTTGTTTTCTCCGAAAGGTAACTGAAAGTTCAAATGCCCCAGCAGGAGGCACAGATGGGGGTTCAGAATCCCACTGCTGGACACACATACGCTACCTGGACCGCAGCACTTGCCTGCAGGGACTACTGCTGACACTCTCAGACCAGTCAGGTCCGCAGACAATGGCTGAATGCCGACTGTATGCAGAACCCGGGGCCCACAGGGTGCCCTTGGTTATTTGTAACTTGCCTATTCCATCCCGCGGTGCAATCAATCTGACAGATGAATCAACAAGCTAGACGTTACAGGTAGGGATCTCGTAGGAAATAAATTTCAAAATAAAACACTTGCTCAAAGGATTTAAAATCTAGCTGGAGACAGAGGAAAAAAACAAAGCGTGTGGGCAGGACTAGAGCTCATTTCCCTAATTTTATAGAAGTTCTCCTTTTCCAGTATCTCAGAGAGGGTAGAAAGCCATAATCACTTTGCTTCCCCAAGAAATATTCCTTCAGGGTGGGGCAGGTGAACCTCCATCTGCTAGAGGGAAAACTGTCAATACTCTGGGGGTCCTCTGGGGCTCCTGGCTCACTACACATTTTCACACTTTCCACAGTAACCCTGCAGTTCCCCGGTTTTCATACTCTGCACCCCCAACTGCACCTGTCCCTCTCAGCCGAGTCACCCCTGTTCTCTGGTACTCGGAAGTGCCAAGCAAATGTTTCCCTTTCCTTCTCTCTGCTAATGGTATTTTGGACAATAAATGTGACCCTGGACGGGTCCCATCAGGGCTCGTGCTTTCGTCACGTAAGACGAGCGCGTGCCGCGAGCGGTGTGCGTGTCACAGCCTCGTACCCCTCCCCACACAGAGCTCGGTCTGCTATCAGAAGGATCTGGAAGAAGAACTGATTATCTGTGTCAAGGAAGTACCTGCTCCCCTTTCCGTCCTGCTCCTCCCAGCTACAGAAAGCATCTCCGGATGGAAAGGCAAAGAGGCCAGGGTCTCCTAGAAGGGCCCCAGCAGCCCACCTGGGAAGCAGCCTGGGCAGCCTCGGCACCTGCCTGGCCCTGGAAAAGGGCCTTCAGATGCCTGCTCTGGACAGGTGCTTCTCACAGAACGACTTCATTTAAGCCTCAGCACAACCTTGTGAGGCAGGCCCCACCTATAAAGTGGAAGCATTTTATAAGCAAGGGTATCAGAGCTCAGAAGTCAAGTAAACTGCCCAGGATCACACACACCTGGCCAAGTGCCTGCAGTTTGGCTTTGCATTTTAGAAATGAGCCCGAGGCTCCACACACAGATTCCGCCAGGTCTTCTTATCGTCATCAAACATTTCCTAAAGAGCTCAGAGAGGCGGCCGGTTCGCAAGGTGAGGGAGAACCAGGACGGCGGCTCGCTCTCCCTCACTGTTACCCTCAAAGATGAGGCGTGCTGGGAGAATGGAAACGACAAAACAAGTGAAAATCCGACACATGCAAAAAAAAAAAGCTGGACAATTACCTATTAAGAATGCTGTCTTGAAATGTAAAAACTACAAATTAAACCGGAGCTAGGTTTAAATTGCTTTTTTAGTTCACTTGTTATGTAGTCCGTACAACATGTAATCAGGATATGTTCTGAAGATTACCCCAATAAGCTTTGAAAAGAGCACAGTCATTAAATAAAATCATGAGATAATTGCTGGTTCTTACGGCTGGGCGTTACTAATACGGATGCTAATTTTATCTGTGCAACAACACTGATAGCAGAATGAGGGCGCTCCTAAAATGCAGGTTCCTTTTTTTTTTTTAAACATGGGTGAAGGGTTTATTTAAAAAAATTTTTTTTATTACGTTATGTTAGTCACCATACAATACATCATTAGTTTTTGATATAGTGTTCCACGCTTCATTGTTTTCGTATAACACCCAGTGCTCCATGCAGTACGTGCCCTCCTTAAGACCCATCACCAGGCTAACCCATCTCCCCACCCCCCCTCCAAAATGCACGTTCCTTTAGCAGAGCTCCACCGCACACCATTCCGCAAGGCAGCATGGCTGGGGAAAGCTTGGGGGCCCCTGCTCAGCTGGAAGCAAAGTGCCTGTGCAGATCACCTTCCCAGGCCCGGTCCCGGGAAGAAGACTTTGCCCCCCCCCGCCCCCAGCTACATGCCTCCCCTGCCCCTGCCCCCTCCCAGGAGAGACACTTCACAGGCAAGGCCTCCATCCCACCATTTTCCACTGGACTCCTGTGGAGACTCCAAGGATGGAAGGCTTAGAATAAACGATCTGAGCTCTCAGCCTGAGAGGATTTGACACACCTCCCGTCTCTCCCAAAGCTCACACCTGGCAACAACAGGTAGGTGCACCGTGGAATGCAGTGGCTCCTTCGAAATAATGAAGAGCTGCTCTACGCTTGTGAGGGGGCGGTTCTAGGTTTTCACTGACAGGACAAGTGTGTGGGAAACTAGATGTCTCGTTTCCCTGCAGGTGAGGCAGAGGAGAAACAGGAGGAGGAAGTGCAAAGAACACAGGAAGAGAACAGAGGCAGGAGAGGTGGAGAGAGGGGGCGGGAGGTCCAGTGAGAGCATGTGCGCACCCACGCGGGCACCCCGAAACACTTTATCGGTGCTCAGCCAATTCATATCTGGCCAGAGATTCTATGCAGGCTGATCAATAGTTTAAAAATACGTGAAAATAGACCTGCATTTTCTATAAAGCCATTTTCACCTTCTCAAAAAGCTTCCATTGAGTACCTATGACGTCCTTAGCACCATGGAGTCAAAAGACAAAAATCACGGTCCTCCAGAAGAGCTGGTAGGTCAGGGTTCCAGATCGTTTGCTGCTATGTATAACCAGCAAGAAAGGGGTATTGGGGGCTGTGTGCGTGTGCTGGAAAAGCCAGGGGCCAGGACCTATATGCTGCATAGAAAAAGGAGGATGTCTACAACCGGGTTAAGAGAAAGCAGTAGGAGCTGTGGTCTGTGATATCCCTAGTATACAAAGGCATAGTTGTTCAAGCTCCAGAGGTTATGCGGTCCCCAAGAATGTACCTAAACAGCCAGTCTCCATGCGGCCCACCATGTAACTTGGGCATTGTTCAAAGGGAAGCTACCACCACGGGCTCCCTGGAGCAGTGAGAGATTCTACTGAGCATGGAACTCTAACTTAGGACTCCATTACCGAGATTCGTTTCCTCTCACGGTGGTGCACACATGTTGCACGTTGCCAAATGAATGGGCATCCATCAAGTGGGGAAGAATATCATACCCAGCATATTTGGAGTGCATTAACTTGAAACAGACTGGTGTAGTGGTGAAGAGGAGGGACTCTGCAGCCACACCGCCTGGGTTCAAATTCCAGTTTTTCCACTTCCTAGTTCTGGGACTTGATCTCTGTGTCTCTCAGGTTCCCCTTTCCATGAAACCAGAACATGGCAGTACCCATCTCGTAAAGTAGCTAGGAGGATTAAAACAAGTCCATCTGTATATAGAGTTGTATGTAAAAATGTTATCATGAGAGAATTTATGTACATGGTTTCCTCAGTGTACAGGCTGAACGAAATGTTTGTGTCACACATCCGCCCAAAATTCATATTGAATCCTAACCCCCAATATAATGGTATTTGGAGGTGGGGCCTTTGGGGAGCAATCAGGTCAGGAGGGCAGAGCCCTCAAGCACAGGATCAGTGCCCTTCTAAGGGGCTGAAGAGATCAGAGTGCTCCCGATCTGCCATGGAGGACACACAAGAAGACAGCCATGTATGGCCCAGGGAGCCGGCCCTCGCCACTGGACACCAAATCTGCCAGTGCTTTGCTCTTAGACTTCTAGCCTCCAGAACAGTGAGTAAGTTCCTGTCATATAAAAGCTACTGGGTCTGTGGTGTTTTGTTACAGCAGTGCAAACAGCCAAGACAGCACACATGAAAAACATTAAATTCTTATGTCCAAAAGAATTCCCCCATCACAGAGGTTAACTGCTAACATTTCATCTTGTCTCTTTTGATCTCCCTATATCTGTCATTACACGTACTGGATGAATCACCTGAGCTGCCAGGGGTGGGGGGACACGGACACATCAGCCAAGCAGAGTGTGGCAGATTTGTGAAGCGAAGGCTCTGCAACCTCAGCCGTCCACCTGGCCCTGTGCTACCTCCACTCCCACGTGAAACAGGGATTTCCTGTTCCGTGAGTCTGACTCGGGCCTGACGAGATGCACGGTATCAGTGCTCCCCACTCATCTGCCAGGATGCCCACACTGTTGACCAACTTCATCTCTGTGGTGACATGGTTCTGACACACCACACAAAAGCAGTGCACTCGAAACTACAGTTCCAGTCCACGTGTCCAAGTGGAATCCAAAGAGATAAGCTATGAATGAAATGAGATGCGGCCTGCAGTCCGTTCTGAGGCCGCCCCCCTGTAGGACTCAGAGGCCTGTTCTAAACCCAGTGCTACCCCTAGACCGTTTCCTCACAAGACAGGAGGCAACCTGCTTCCATCCAGAAGACATTCCAACCAACCCGGGGCCACGGAGACGAGGTTCTGAATTTCCATGTGCATGCTGAAGGAATTACCAGGGAAGGCCTGTCATGGTCCCATTTTACTGAAGAAACTAAGCTCTGCAAGAAGTTAATTTTCCTCTCCGTCCCCGTTAAGATACGATGCAATTAAAGGGGCGCCTGGGTGGCTCAGTCGTTGAGCGTCTGCCTTTGGCTCAGGTCATGGTCCCAGGGTCCTGGGATCGTGCCCCGCATCGGGCTCCCTGCTCGGCGGGAAGCCTGCTTCTCCCTCTCCCACTCCCCCTGCTTGTGTTCCCTCTCTCGCTGTTGTCTCTCTCTGTCAAATAAATAAATAAAATCTTTAAAAAAGAAAAGATATGATGCAATTATAAATAAAAGTATGCTCTCACAGGTGGATACAGCTTTGACAATTTCATCTGTATCACTTCATGGGACCCCATTAAGCCTTTTTTTAAAGTATGAAGGCTCAGGAAGGTTTCAGGACTAGGCCGAGGTCAGGGGGCAAGAAAAGTAAGCGATGGGACTGGGACCAGAGCTCAAAACTCTGGCCTCCTGCGTATTCACAATAAGGAATGGCAAATCACTGGTCTGCAAGCACCACATGCTACTAAAGCACTGGGTGTTAAATCACACACTTCACCTCGATGGCTCATCATGCTGGGGCCTTGAAGAAAGTCATCCCACCAGGAATCTGGCTTTGGATGGCAACGGAAAAGTGGACAAACTGAAGAACAGGGGCTCTGCTTCTGGAAGCCCTGATCTGAAAGCAGCAGGCGTTCAGTTCCCCAAGTTTAAGGGCAGACAGGGTAGGGGCGAGACCGAGGCAAAGACTAAACAAAGCACACGGAGAGGTACAGTGCCCCCAAACGGCTGCAAACACTTCCCTTGCTTCCCCTTCTGTCTTCAGTCTTGGACTGATGGGTGATAAACCTTCCTGGGCTCTCAGCTAGATTTTCACACTCAAGCCTGCCATCTCATAATAATTATTCACATTTGATTTCTTTAAAGCAATGTACATCAATGGCCCAACAAAATCAGTGCAACAATGAACTTATTTTAACTTGGGAAACCTGCACTCGCGGTCCCACGGCCCCTTCAGGCCGAGGGATTTCATTTGTCCGGGTTCCCTTCTGGTCTGGTCCTTGTCCCCTGTAACAGGGGCCATGATCCTGGACTAGGCACTACTCTGTACCCCACTTTTTCCATGTAATCTCATTTCCTGTCTCACGCCGAGCATGCCTAACGACCCTGGTGAGCTCCTGCTCCAAAGGCCTCTTGTAGCGTTTCGATTTCATCACCCATGCAGACAACTGATCTCAAAGAAGCTCCGTGACATGTCTGACTTGTAACTCTGAAGGTCTGAGATCATGGTTTGGGTGAGAAGGAGAACGCTTTGGGGGCGGGAGGAGACGAAGAAAGGAAACACAACTGTGCCTTTCTTCTCGGGAGACAAAGTGCTATTAGACGGGAAGGCTCTAGATGCCCCCAAGGGGGGGTGGGGGCAGGGGGCGCCCTGGCGTTGCCACAGGATGAAGCTGCTCTCCGTGCCCCGCAATAGCAGCACCCTGTGGGTTGCAGGAAATGACTGTCGGCCAAGGGCCCTGAGCAACTTCATTCAAACTGGATCACGTCACACCCCAAACACACTTCCCCGCTTAAAACCTTTGCCATCCGGCTCCACACTGATGGAGAAGTTTATAGCCACAGCCTGGCACACAGTGTCCCTCCAAAGCCCTTACACTCTGTCCCCTTGGCCTTCGACCTCCTCCCCTCACCGCACAAGCCCTAGGCTCCAACCACCACGTTCCTGGCCACCTGGATGATCGAGAAACTGGCCCCCGTCCTCAAGAAGCTCACAATCAGTGTGAGAAAGCCAAGGTTTTGGGTGTATGTTTATCGCAAGAAAATCAATAAACCATTTAGTTGTCTGTAAAACAGCCTGGGTGGCTCAGTCGTTAGGCATCTGCCTTCGGGCTCAGGTCATGATCCCAGGGTCCTGGGATCAAGCCCTGCATCGGGCTTCCTGCTCAGTGGGGAGTCTGCTTATCCCTCTCCCACTCCCCCTGCATATGTTCTCTCTCTCGCTGTCAAATAAATAAACTCTTTTAAAAAAAAAAGTGACATGGTTTTAACTCATCATCTCCAACGGTTTAAACTGATCCTGTGTGTTACAAAATACGATTGCTTCTCAAACATATTCTACCGCGAACTAGAACATACACACGTAAAAGACCTAAGGGTACTGCTTGAATGAAAGTTTGTAAAGTGAAGACTCATATAGGTGACTCCATTTTTTGAATTACCGACAACAGAAACTCCCCTCTGCCCAAGCTGATCAGGGTTTCCTGCTGGTGAGGACACCGAGACCGTGCAGCCAGCACAAGGGCAGGGGGACAACCCTGGAGCACAAACCATTCTCGCAACTGGCCGGTCAGTCATCTGCCTCATCTCAGCACCCCACTGTCTGGATTGCAGTCAACACACATCCCAGGTTCCCCAGGACAGTCCCAATTCCAAAATTTCAGTTCTCTGTCTCCATAAACCATCAAAAGTGCCCCAACTTCATTCCTACAGATCTCCCAGACTTCCTGTTGAGCCAGAAACGACATGAAAAAAAAACAAAACAAAACAACCTTGAACATACCAGAAGCCCCAATCTGGGGTTCGAACTATAGCTGCTGTTACTCCAGCCTACTTTCTGAGTCTGCTATTTGTAGTTCTCTTGCAAACCTAAGAGGGTTCGGTCACTTCACTATGGGTCCCCAGCCAGTCCTAAGCTGACTCACATAGATTTTCTCATTTCCACCACTAAGCGTGATAAAGGTTACAAGTATTTCCGGTACAATTATAAATTGCATCTGCACACCCCAGCTTGTGAGTGCCTCAGGACAATTTCACACTACTCTGGTTCAATGTCTCCCTGTCGCCCTCTAAGCTTGAGAAACCCATTGATACTGAATCTCCTTTGACAGCAAAGGCAATTATAAGAGTTCTGTGTGAGGGAAGAGGGGAGGGCCGAGGAAGGCATGGACAGAGGGCAGTTGTGAGGAGCCGGACTTTACTGACCCTCCGGACTCAAAGGGCTTTCATCTCCCGAGGAGCCGGACGCCCCGACTCTGGGTCATTAGCACCACCACTGATCTCCAAACCAGACATGTCCCCAGAGGGCCCCCAAACCACTATTTCCTCAACTTTTAGTTTTTGACTCTGAGAAAAAAAAAATCCCATGTCCTTTGAAAGAGCTTAATGAGATGTGGCCATCTGAGAGAACTGCTCAAAACACATCCACTCTTTATACAAATGTTAACAGTGGTTCCACAGACCATGCGTGGGACCCCACATTTAAGAGAGGCAGGACAACTGGGGCACATCACCCTCACAGTATCGTGTGGACAAAAAGTCGGCACTCAATTTCATTCTCTCAGGAGTTTAGAACAAAGGTTAAAAATAAAAGGTGTTTAATGGTTATTAGGTGCAACCACCCACATATATGAAAAGTAATGAGAGCCTGTCTCCCAATTTCCTATAGGTTGTCTGCCAAATTCCTGCCTCCTTCACAAGAAGACAGAATCGGCAGTGTTTTCTTTGCCATACAGATAGACCCCATGTCACTATAAACAAACGCTGCTTTCTTTGCAGCTAATAACCACAATGTGTGGGTAAGAAACCTCTCCAGTATAAATCCATGGGGACAAGGCTGCATTGTAGGCATTAAATAATTATAACAATCTGACATGAGTCAGAGGATTGTTTTTCAATGGCCCTGTGCACTTCAAACTTTCAAGTCAACCCCAAACTCTCTTTCCTGGCACTCTGTCCATGTGCTGGGCTATTGTGAAACAATCCTCATTCTTTACAGTTTGGTCCCATCGCAAGGAGCTGGCAACGTGGGCACTCATGAAATATTAACACGTTACATTGATTTTTTTTGTAAGTGTGGCCAACAGTGGATCAATTATATTACTATGAAAAGCTTTTCATAATTCACTTGGGGGGCATCAAGATCTCATTTTGAGACAGCACATGGATGATGAAGTCGACAGTTTTGAAGAGGCCGGCGCTCACATGCACAGAATACATTAAATATGATAGATGGAGTAATAAGAATACACTGTTCACAAAAGAAGAAAAATGTTTAAATCTGGCAAAATGATAAAAATAGGGTACACTATATCAACAAGTTGGGAATTAAATCCGTGGCAGTCTCTCTGTCGACAAGAATAGAAAAATCCCAAATGCCGGCAATGTATGCCCCTTCTGGCTGACCACCATCTGTTCATCCCCACCTTTCTCAAAAGTAAAATCTGCTAACTTGTAGACAACAGAAGAATTATCTTGACTTATCCTTGCTCTGAAGTACCTTTGATTCCAAGAACATTAGCAGTTGGCCAAGAAAGAACGAGTATCTCCTGGCTTGCGTGTGGCCATGGAGCACTTGGCTCAAGATTCTTGTTGATCTGGCAGCTAGTGACCAGGAGAGACTTTTCTCTTCAGTTGTGCAGTGTACATAAACTTCACACAGGCTGCCCCACCAAAGGTAGGTCTATCGAAGAGCTGGCGGGGCAGGGGGCGCAGCAGTTCTCAGATCTTGAATTCCACGTGAGAATGCTACAGAGTGAATTGGGCCCAACTTTGTTCCCTCTACCAAACCATGAACATATCAAGAGCAAGAACCAAGGCTTCTTCATCTTGTTACCCCCTTTCCTGGCACTGGAGATTTGCACAAAAGATATGGTAAATGAGAGGCACCTAGGTGGCTCAGTTGGTTAAGCATCCGACTCTTGATTTCGGGTCATGATCTCAGGGTCCCAGAATTGAGCCCCACGTCGGGCTCGGTGCTTGGCATGGAGCCTGCTTGAGATTGTCCCTCCCTCTCTCTCTACCCCTCCCCCCGTGCATGCTCTCCAAATGAATGAATGAATGAATGAATGGCAAACGAATAGACACAGGGTGTGGCTTCTCCCTCCCACTCTGGCAAGTCCTGCATCTGACTTGTGTGTAGAAACTGCATGTATCCTCTTTCTTGCACAGATCCATAGCATCGCCAGGAGAGAAAAGTCACTCAAAGGGCCATCTTCCAGATCTCCCAGATTGGGGGCCCAATGTAGAAATGCCCCCTAATAAGCCGACAAATGCTTTTTGTTACTTTAGGGCTTCTAAGTCATTAGGAATACCAAAAAGGGATTGCATGCATTACATTGTTGAGCCAACCCTGAAATCCCCTGGAAAATAAATATGCAGAAGAAAAGAGGCTCCCAGGGGCAAACGATTGACAACCTTGGTTCCAGTGTCCTAAAAATTGAACCACTGCTAGAATGCCTTTCCAAAACCCTACAGGGGCTTTCCAGAGGGCTGGGTGGGAATGTGGTCACACAGGCACTAAAATGACAGAGGGTGACAGCAAGGTGGGCAGTCTGAGTTCTATCAAGCCCCAGGTGCAACATGGCTGCAAGGGTATTAATGCTGATAAAAAACAAAACAAAACAAAAACACCCAAGAGCAGGCCTGGCGTGAATGTGGAAGGCTCCCGAAGACCCTTGGCCTCAGCCTGTTAGCAGCTCCCAACAAAGAGAGGACAGGGCAGTCAGCAGCTTGCTCAGGCCCAACAGAGGCCCGGCCAGGGCTCCTAAGAACCCTCCATCTTCTGAAAAGCAGAAAGGACTTCAGTCAGGGCCAAATCAAAACTGAAGTGCTATAAAAAGCAATTTTAAAAAGATTAGGTTTATGTCATATTTACGATCCTAACTTGCTGCCTTCTTTCCCCTGAGCCAGTGAAGTAACAGAAGAGAATCCTTCAACCTTTAAGTCAGGCAACAAGGTTTAATGTGTTGGTGTGGCCAGCACCTGCTCTCTCCTGGGCCGCAGTGCTGAACGCATCCGCCTCTGCACTGAAGAGCAGGGAAGCCACGAGCACGCGTGTGCACATGACACACGTGCACGTAACACACACATGCCCGAAAACTGCCAAATCCCTATGCTTCCACTGAGATTACAATGAGGTCCACTCATCACCCAATCACTGAAACTGCTTATCACCTGGTCATGTTTAGCTCAATTTTTGACCTAGAGCACCTGTTACCAGGGACATGGCCTCACGTCCACGCTACGTATTAATTAAGGAGGAAAGTCGGTGCACACACAGCCACACACGTGTGTTTTTTTGCAGTGTGGACTCATTACAATCCTGGGATTTCTTTTCTTCTCCAGATTCCTGTATTTAATATCCATATTTTCTGAGTTATTTTAAAGGTTGTGTTAAGTAGGAATGAAAAATTCTGACGAACACACACCATGGAAACTGTTGGGGGGTGGGGGCAGAACACTGTTTCTTCCAGAGGCAGCTGCAATTGAGGGCAGTGGCCTGGCTGTCTGGGAGGAGGGAGGGATGAAGGAAGGAAGGAAGGAAGGAAGGAAGGAAGGAAGGAAGGAAGGAAGGAAGGAAGGGAGGAAGGGAGGAAGGGAGGAAGGGAGGGAGGGAGGGAGGGAGGGAGGGAGGGAGGGAGGGAGGAAGGAAGGAAGGAAGGAAAGAAGCTAGCTTCCGGGCCTCAGCAGGCCTGTCTTCCAGCTCATTGGGAGAGACACAGCTTCCATTTTAAAACGCAGTCTCCCTGAGATTTGGGGACAGGGGCTCTGGAGCCCACAGAATGAAACCTACTCTTCTCTCTAACACAAAACTGGCTTTGATGTTGGCCAGCTTGCTTGCCTCTTTCCCTTTTCAACTGTGGTTTATCAGCAGCAATATCTCCATTAAGCACTTAGTCAGCAGCCATTATGGGGCCCAGTTCTGCACTGGGTGCCCGTCCCTGAGTAATAAAAGGAAAAAGTGTGTGCCCTGTGTACATGGAGGGAGCGTTCAGTCCCTGAGTAATAAAAGGAAAAAGTGTGTGCCCTGTGTACATGGAGGGAGCGTTCAGTGATGGGTGGGCGCGCGCGCGCGCACACACACACACACACACACACACACACACACACACACACACACACACACACACACACACACACACACACACACACACACACACACACACACTGCTTTCGGTCCATCGGAGGGCGGCGGGACCTGAGAGGAGAATTCCCGGCTCTCTCACTCTCTCACTCTGTGCCCTTCCCCACCGCATGCACACATGTTCTCCCGTGCTGTTGCTTTATTCCCTGACTTGACTTCTCCATCACTTCTGGTCTGGACTTCCCACCACTACCCTGGGGATCCTTGACGAGGCCAAGCCCCTCAGGTTCCCTGAAGCCAAAAGTGCCCTCCCTGGCCCAGCCCCAGAGGCCCCCCACCCCCCCATGCCATCTCTCTGGCCAGGCCAGCAGGGGCTCAAGGGGGGGGGGCGAGCATCCAAGCATGTGAACCCCAACTCTTCAGGGCCGGCCAGAGCCCTCACACACTCTCACGTTCATCCCTGCCGCTGGCTACATACTTATGTGCTTCCAAGGCGAACAAACTCTCCAGGAGCGGAACCAGCACTCAAACACAGGCACAGTGGCCCAGGACACTGCCCTCCGAAGACAGAAGCTCCGGTGCACTCCCAGGGCGCCCAGGGAGCCCAGCGCACCCTGCGGTCCCCAGCCTCTGCCAGACATCGTCCTTCCATGGAGAGCAGACAATGACACACACACTCAGCACACGGCTGCTTTCAGCCCCAGTGACCAGCAAGGGCGGCGGGCCGCAAGCAGGAGGCACAGGGGAATGAGAAACGGCTTCCAGAACAGTTTGTTTGTGTCCAACTGTCGAGAACCTGGATGCACGGCCAACAGGGAAAGAAACAGCTTCCTTGTGGCACTTCTTCAGGCCTTCAGACTTGTGGTTAGCACCTCTCAACCTTGTCCAAGAGAGCCGGACCCAGGCGGGACCCCACCCTGTCTCCTCCACCGTGGGCAGTGCCTCCAAGACTCTGCCTGCCGGAGAAGGGGACTCCCCCCCGCTAAATCCAAACACAACGTGGAGATCCCAGGTGCACTTGCGGCTCGGCGCGCCGTCCTCTGGCACCACTGAGGAGGGGATCCCCTCGAGGCCTTACACAAGCTTGCAAAGGAGGAGCAGACAGAGGCTCAGAGAGGTTAAGTAGTTCACACAAAGTCACACAGCTCATCCCTTGTCAGAGGCCTCCGAGGTCCTCATGTTTCACTTCCAGAAATGAAAAGCACAGCTCTTGGCTTTAACATTACACTGTTTATCAATAAAGTACCACTCTAAGGAATGGAAAGCACACGCACACGCTATGGGAACTATTATTCTCCCAGGCCAGACTTGGGATGCACAGTCCATACAGGCAGCAGAAGGGCAGAAAGTGACCCATGGTGCTCACTCCACCACAGCAGCTCCTCCCTCCCTCCTTCCCAAATTTGGCTCCCCGACAGTAGATGGAAAGATAGCATTTCTACTATTTTATTGGGGAAAAAACAGCCAACAGGCTTCCTTGGCCTCATTCCACTTCTCAGGCATCTAAAGTGGTAGGAGCTGGGCGCCTGGGTGGCTCAGTCGTCAAGGGTCTGCCTTCGGCTCAGGTCATGATCCCAGGGTCCTGGGATCGAGTCCCACATCGGGCTCCCTGCTCAGCGGGAAGCCTGCTTCTCCCTCTCCCGCTCCCCCTGCTTGTGTTCCTGCTCTCGCTGTGTCTCTCTCTGTCAAATAAATAAATAAAACCTTTAAAAATAAATAAATAAATAAATAAATAAATAAATAAATAAATAAATAAATAAATAAAGTGGTAGGAGCTGCTGCCGGGACACCCAGGGAGCCCCCCGCTTGCCCCCACTGCCTCTGCAGCTCCAACACCCTCAGCTCAGGGAATGTCTTCACCAGGACGGAACCCCCTTCCAGCCCAAAGCCGGCTCTAGCCATCTGGCTCAGTGGTTCTTCCAAGGCCACGTCCGTCCAGCAGAGCCCACTGACAGAGGTTCGGCAGGAACATTCAGACACCAGCTCTTCTGCCCACAAATACTTGCCTCGAAGATCATGGTCACTAGCCCTTTCCTTTATACCAGCTACCACATTAGCCCTTTCTTCCAGCCCAGCCGCATGCCTTCAGAGGTATCGTTCTATCACTTTATGGCTGGGTTCACAATCTCACTGGGTATAGAGATGACCTGCTCTGAAGCCTGTTAGGGCTGATTCTCCGGCTTGGCGCTCCAGGAAAGCACGCAGCCACCACCTCCCCAAAGGGTCTGAATTCAGTGACGACGCACAGCTGATTCTCTCTGGTCCTGAATCTAGAGGCTTCATGGTCACCAAGAGGGAATCAAGAAAAACTGTAGGCCTCCGGCATCTCCAAGATTAAGCTTTCTCCTGATAAATTTCTTAAGTTTCATATTAGACATTATATGTGAGAGACTGGCTAACAGTAGTAATTCAGAATTCTCCTTAAAGTTTTTCATTGTTTAAAAACTTGTGCCGGTGTGAATCTGTCCCTCTGTTATCACGGACCACATTTATGACACATCCGTTGTCCGTACGAGGCTGAGGCTCCTACGGGATAGGGACAAATACCCCTATCAGTCCATCTCCCCGGGGACCAACACACAGAAAGTGTTCTTTTAACCGCCACCTTTTTAGGATTCTAATTTTTGAAAGAATACCAAGTAGGGATTATCCCTGCGTGAGGAGGTACTCTTCCACCCTGTCTACCCAGTCATCTCTCTGTAAACCCCTGAAATCCTGCCTGTCACTCACATCCATCCCCACGTGCCCACACCAGGAAGCCATCATTGAGTAAGTGGTGGCAAGAGGGCCATTCCCCTACCTTCCCTGTAAACCCAGGAAGCAATTTTCTCAGTCCACAACCACAAGCCCAAAGCCACAAGCTCAAAAGCCCATGTGCATCATAAGACAGTATTTCTGAGCACGGCCCCGGCCCTGTGGTTAGCTCTGGCCAGTGTCTAACTGCTGAGGGATAGATGGTCTATCCAATCATATGTATGGGTCCGTTATGTCATACCCCAAGGGGGGCTTTGAGGAGCTTTTCTCAGCACAGAGGCCAGAGCTTCACAAAGCAAAAAAAAAGTGCAGCTCTCTTTGGGAAAAATACATTTGTAACAACCCAGACTCCCCAACAGGATAGAAATTGGACCTCCCCACCCCCACCCCCATACAGTCTATGACAACTGATGACCTACACCTCCATCCTGGGAACTTTATTTTAAAAACAGACTTTAGGGAAGTTTTAGGTTCACAGGAATACTGGGTAGAAGGTGCAGAGGTTACCCATGGACTCTCTGTCCCCACATATGCATAGCTCCCCCTTATCTATCAACATCCCCCAGCAGAGTGGCACGTTCGCTAAAACTGATGAATCTACACTGACACATCATTATTATCCAAAGTCCAGAGTTTACATTAGGCTTCATTCTTGCTATTGGACATTTTATGGATTTGGACAAATTAATGACACATACCTATCCTGGGATCTTTGGTAGATGCCACTGTGAGCAGGGCCACTCCCTACTACCAGTCCAAGACTTCCCACTGCTCTCTTCCAACCCACTCTTCCTCTCCAGCTCCCTGGGCTTCTGGGTACCACGTCAGGCTGCCTTTCTCCAGAATCATAGATGCCTATCTCTGGCCTTGGCCTCCCTGGCACAAGGTAGAAGCCATGCTCTGAATACACCTTGCATGGCTGAAGGGAGGGAGGGTCCCTTGCCCCATGAGTGCTGACACCGAGCCAGGATAAGGACTTGGAAAGATCTTGCTGGAAATTCTTCAACAAATTCTCAATGGGAAGAGTCTTCATATCAGGTTACTACATTCCAAGGAACAATTAAAACTGGCTTTTAAGCAAAGAACTGGGGAAGGGGGATTAGTGGCTCTTTTAACTAAGAAGTCTTGTTCTAGCAGCTTCAGATGACATCAACACAAATCTGTCCCCTACTGGGTTAGCTACTGGTTCCCACCAGTACCAGTCCAGTCCACATGCAGTTTCCTTAGCAGAAAAATGCTACCAGAGTTACAGACCTCATGTCCTCACACACCATCCAAAGAATGTGAGGCATTCAACCAAAATCTTCAGCAAAAGAAACATTTACTTTTCCAGAAGCCGGCGGGATGGGGGGGCGGGGGGGGGGCAGGGAATCATCTCATCTACTTCACTGACTCTGACTGGGTAACCAGTCACCGTGTACAGAAGTTGGTTGGCTTATGTCAATCATGGCCCACCTCCACAGTTGTGAGTGGAGTCAATCCCTCCCAAATCATATAAAGGATAAGGGGGAAGGCTAGCCTGTGTGCTTTTGGTAAGAGCAGAATTGATGCTAGGAGCCTTCCAAAAAATGTCCTCTACAGCCTCTTAAGGGAGTGCGTAAGTTGCCCTGGGCCACCTCTGTACGAACAACTCCCAGCCTCACAGGTAAAGTTGAAAGCAACCATCTCACCAGTGCAGAGAAAGAAGTTTTTCAACTTCTTTAAAGAATTGCAGGCAGCCACTGGACAAGGAAGAATCAGTAGCCCAAAGAAATGTGTCTCAGGGCCAGGGGAGAGGAGACAGTTTCTTTTGGGGCACAGACCTATCTGAGACCTCTATGACCAAAAGCTCTGGGAATAAGGTCCTAAGAAACCCCCATGGTGACTAACTGGGTTCCTGAACCCAAATCCCCATGTGTACAGGGAGACCCCACGCCACCAACAAGCAATTCGTGGACACCAGTGGTGTGTCTAAGAATTCAATTCTTAGACAATTCTCCTCAGAGACAGCATCAGGTTCCACAGGTCAAGTGTTCAGTCCCACAAAAGGGACCCCCGAGTTCAGATACCAATCACATGCCCAGGCAGATCACCGGGGCTTCTGACCAACTGGCTGTAAAAGCACAGGTTCCCATGAGCCCCTCCTCAGGTCTGATTAATTTGCTAAGCGGTTCACAGAACTGAGAGAAACACCTTCCTTACTAGCTTACCTATTTTTATTACACAGGACAGAAACTCAGGAACAGCTGGATGGAGAGATGCATAGAGCAAGATACGAAGAAAAGGGTATGGAGCTTCCGTGCCTTTTCAGAATGTACCATTTCCTCCAATCTCTACATGTTCACCAGTCTGGAAGCTCTTGGAAGCCTGTCTTTTTGAGTCTTTGTGGAGGCTTCTCATTACACAGTCATGATTTTTTCTTATTTAAATTCAATTTATGTGCTCGCTTCAGCAACACATATATTTAAATTCAATTTAGTTAACATATAGTATATTATTAGTTTCAGAGGTAGAATTTAGTGATTCATCAGTTGCACAGAACACCCAATGCTCATTACATCAAGTGCCCTCCTCAATGCCCATCACCCAGTCCACTTCCCTACACAGTCATGGCTGATTATTTAATTGGCCAATAAAGACTGATTCAACCTCTAGGCCCTCATCCCACCCCAGAGGTGGTGGGGGACAGGATGGGACTGAAAGTTCCAACCCTCTGATCACCTGGTTGGTTCTCCCGGCACCAGCCCCCACCCATCCTTAGGTGGGACCCAAATGTCACTTCATTAACCTAGCTAGAGACACCTTTGTCACTCTCAACAGGAAACTCCAAGGGTTTGGGGAGCTGTGAGTCAGGAGCTGTGGATGGAGACCAAATACACACAAGAAACACATTTTGGTCATCAGAGTGAGCAAATATGTATTTTCCTTATAAATCACAGTAGTGCAGTAACGTTATCTCTACTGTGCTCATCAGGTGAAGGACAGAGCACTGGGCTTCACACCACTGCTGGTGCCACTGCCAGACCCAGGGAGGTACAGCACTGCTCCTGTGCACGCCAGAAAGCACCAGAAATCCCGGGTCTACAAAGACACTCAAAAGACTCAGAGGGACATGGAGAGGCAGGAAAACGTGCCTCAGCCAGAGAGGTCAAGCAAGACAAAAGCTTCCTCAGCTCTCCTGTGGGCAACAAGCCCAGACTTCTCCCAGCACACCCCTAGTTTGAGAAAATAGGAAAATGTCTCTAAGTTCAATCTGGACATTTTCCCAGGCTTAAACCCCAACAGAGAAAATGTTCCAGCTTCCATACACTTGTCTCTAAATTCCCAAGCGCCTTCACTTCTAAAAAAGCCTTCACCTGGTAGCAGTTACTTAGGATTAACAGAAGAGTTCTTTCTTTTCTGTATTTCTTCCTTTTATCGTCGGTCTAAGGAAGACGCCTTTCATGCCTCAGGGGCATTTCCTAAACAACATGGCCGACTTATCTATCAGGCACAGGGCTGGGGGCTCGCAAGGTAAAGCCAAGCTCCTCACAGCTGAAGCTGGAGCTAGAGCTGAAGCAGAGGGTTTTCCTTAATCTCTCCTGCATATAGAAGTCTCCACACATCTTAGCAGATGCCCACAGGCCTCCAGTGGTAAAGCACAGGAAGTTGGATTTTGGCAGCCCCACCTTAGGCTTAAGTGCAGCCTTGCCATTTTATACCTGCTGCAAAGAACATTATCCCTGGAAGTGCAGAAAAGCGGCGCCCAACGTCCCAGTTGTGTCTAAAGCTGCCAGTGGAGGGGGTCCCTGTGGCCAGATCAAGAAATATGGCCTTTGAAGATCTGGGGGATCTGAGGAGGACGGGGGGCCAGGGAAGCTGGACACTTGTCTCCCTTCTTACAAAGGGCAAAACTGAGGCTTACAGAAGACCAGGACACAGGAGAGGTGCATTCAGAAGGGCTGCGAGAAACGAGTTAAGTAGCACTTGCTCCAGAAAAGAGGTCGGACTCCTGTATCCCCCACTGGACAAGGCCCCAGGGCAGAGCTGAGGACACAGGAAAGGCAGAAGTCTGTTGCCCCGTTCCATGCACAATCCCGAAGTCCCTCTAGGCACTACTGTATGAGCCTGCTATGTATGCCTTGTAACTTCCCCGACTATGTCTGAGGCCAGTATTTGATTATTCCTGAGGGAGACTATTTAATAAGCATAAATCACTAAAAATAATGATAGCTACAAGTTACTTGGGAAGTGGGATGAATAGGGCATTTAGAAACAAAAATAATTCTCCTTCTCATCCTTTCCCCATATTTTCTGAGGCTGTGCATTGTATTCACTTAGAAAAAGAAACTTCTAGTTTTTCCTTCACCCTCTTCCGTTTTATACTCAAAGAGGAAAAATCGTATCCTTCAAAACCACATTGTGGATAAGCACTAAATCACATCTAGGGCTCTGGCTACTCAGGACTCTTTGTGGACAGATGAGGACTACAGTGTGCTCTCGAGGACAGGAGGTAGTGAGGCACCACTAAGCCCTCGGCACCTCTCCCAGACACTTCAGAGCATTACTGACTTCACCTGAACCGGTAAACTCCAGGAGAAGGCAAATTATCCACAGTGGGCTTCTCCTTGCAGCCCTTTGGAGTTTTCACAGGTTCTCATGGAAAAAGGTTCTTTTACCATGAAATGTTGCCTTTGTAGAAACCCTCAGACCTTCTTCACACAACTGAGCCAGTGATGATTAGTTTCCATTTATTAATCTATGAATTAGCTATTATTAATAGTTTACTATGGGCTAAGCTCTATACCTGTATTTTCTAATCCACAGCCACCTTATGATACAGATGCTATTATTCAACCCATTCTACAGATGAGAAAACTAAAACTTGAAGACGGGTTAACGACCTTGCTCAAGGTCACACAGGTAGCCAAGAAAGGGCAGAGCCAAGAATAAGATCCCAACCAACCACATGAACCATGATACTACACCGTCTTCAACCATGTGTTTTGTAGGAAGACATTTTAAGGCACCCTATGAAGACTTAGTCTTCATAAAGACTGTGTTTTGGGCTGACAAAAACTTAACTATACCCCCTGTATATACTAAAGGTTGATCAGCTGCACTTTCCTTGAAAAATGAGTAAGACCAAAAATTGGGGAGCTGTGAGTCAGGTCTTATTCTGACCAACTCAATGTGCATACCAACATTACTGCTTCCAAATAACCTTTATAAAAAAAAAAAGAGAGAGAGAGAGAGAGCTTTCACATTTGGGGATTTTATTGTGAAAACTGGCATAACATTTCTGTGCTATTATGCTCAGTTTTTCACATCATTCTTTAAAACAACCTGCAATGTAATTTGCTTCCCCCAGAAAAATGTTATTATATTTGATTCTTACTGCAACTCACGTATTACTAGTTATATTTTGTAAAATTTCTTTCCCCCCAAACAGCCTCAGGATTGTGCCTACGGGAGCCAATCCACCAATTCGTTTGTTCGGCACGACCTACACTTCTTACAGGCAATTTCACCGTTGCAGGGATTTCACAGTACATGTCCGCACACCCACAAACTAAGAAATAGGACAGAATTCAGATCTGACCTGACGATCCCACCTATTTTTTACTCAACTCTCAAAGCATGATCTTTAGATCATTTATAAGGTTAAATGGCAAGAGTTACTTAGGCCAACCCAACTACTCAGTGGTAACCAGTCAGTTACAAACTGGTCGTGTCGTCACCCATGTTCAGCAGTGTCCTTACACCCAGGCTAGAGGGGCCCAGCTGGAGCTGTAGGCTAAGAAGGCCCTGCTCTGGTCTCTAAGTCGGCCATACTCTTCCTCTCTGGGTACAATCTGTGAAGGTCATGGGGACAGCCTGCTCAGGCTTACCTTTTGGACCACGGAACAAGGACCCGTGGCTTCACAATTCCCAGACCAAGATCCCCATTCCACATCCTGGGCCCTCACAGACCACTTCCCTGAATGTGGCCTCAAAGGGCACTTGGGTCACTAGCTTGTGGACCATCGGAGAGGAATGGCCAAGGTGCACCTGTTTGGGGGAGCAGGGAGTGGAGGAGGGCTTGCCTGTGCTGTCTGGAGTATCCACATACCCAGAGGTGGGACACGAAGGGGGCAGGCCCCAAATTTTGTGGTTCCAGGTTATTTTCAAGGTATACGTATCTAAGTAGGAGATTAGAAAATAATTTAAGTTTATTTCCTCGATTTATAACTTTTAAATATTTAGACATAGGGAATAGGAGCTTCCACTTCTACTCTTGCTTCAGGTTCCATGAATATTAGGGGCAGGTCTGGTCACATTCAAACACGAGAGTGCTACCACTGTGAACAGACTAATGAGCAGCTCACACAGACCCTCGAAATTTATAAACCAGCCTGTCAATTCAGGCGTTAAAACGTGGTCAGCAGAACTCCTAGTGAAAGAATATAAGAAACTCCATAAAACTATCCAATCAACCTAAAGAAACACCAAACAGAGCTGTGAAACTAACTTAATTTAAATAGATCAATTTTTTGGATGGTACAGGTGAATCAATGATTCAACAAGTTTCTGTAACTACTTATCTTTAATCACTCAACACCTGATTTTGCAGACATAGTCTCAATTTCTAAGACTCCCTGGGTTCTCTGAAAATGATAAATTACTACCAAAAGCAAAAGGATCACTATTCCATCTACCATGCATGGAAATTTGTACCATCTTTAGGATCAAGCATTTTGAAAATAAACAGGACAAACTCATTATAGAGAGACCTGAGTTTCTACACAAAAGGTTGTTTTATATAATCATTGCAATGCTTTTAAAATGGCCAGGATAAAAAAATAGTAATAATAAAATAAAATGGCCAGGATATATGTTATGCAAACTTCCCTCCTAGACTCAAAAAGGAATGCCCCCCACCCACGGCATGTAATTATGACATAACAACTATCATGAATTGGCTCTGTGCTATGGTTCTGAGGGAAAGGATCCTCCTGCAATAAACAGTGCCCATCGTATAAACTATAGTTACAAATGTCCAGTGTCTCTCGGGCGCCTGGGTGGGTCAGTCGGTTAAGTGTCTGCCTCTGGCTCCGGTCATGATCTCAGGGTCCTGGGCTCGAGCCCCATGTGAGGCTCCCTGCTCCGCGGGGAGTCTGCTTCTCCCTCTCCCTCTGTCCCTGCCCCCTGCTCATGCCCCCTCTCTCTCAAATAAATAAAATCTTAAAAAAAAAAATGCCCAATGTCTCTCAATGGATCATATTCAGCTGCCTCCCAAAAGAGATAAATAAGCAATAAAAAAAAAGAAGTAGTCTTGTTAATGGTGATACCCATCCTCCTTCACTGCTAGCATTTGTCTCCTGGGCAGATAACAGGCCTGCTCTAGGACAACATTTTTATGACTAGAAATTTTAAAGGAGACTCACTTTATCATTTGATCTGCACAGCAAACCACCAAATAGTCATCTGACCCCTGCTTGAGCACCTCTCACCAAATTCTAAAACAGAAGCCTAAGCCCACCTTTGTAGGACGATTAGAAAATAATATCTTTTAAGGGGGAGAGGGGCCAGAGGGGGATGGAGAGAGAGAATCTTAAGCAGGCTCCACCCCCAGCCTGAAGCTGGAAGCAGCACTCCAGCTCACCACCCTGAGATCACAACCTGAGCTGAAACGGAGCTGGATGCTTAACCAACCGAACCACCCCAGCGCCCCTAGAAAATAGTATTTTTATAACTAGGCCAAAATCTGACTGCTTCCATTATATTTAGAGCCTACAGGACAAAACTGCTTCCCTTTTTTTTTTTTTAAGATTTTATTTATTTGACAGAAAGACACAGTGAGAGCGGGAACACAAGCAGGGGGAGTGGCAGAGGGAGAAGCAGGCTTCCCGCGGAGCAGGGAGCCCGATGCGGGGCTCGATCCCAGGACCCTGGGACCATGACCTGAGCCGAAGTCAGACACTTAACGACTGAGCCACCCAGGCGCCCCAAAACTGCTTCCTCTTGACCCATGAGCGTCTTTCACTTTTTTGAAAACAACTCTCCCGTCTTTAGGAGTCTTTTCTAAGCTGGGCCAAATACCCCCAATCCCTTTGATGATTCTCGGTAGCATGTGGTTTCTTCTTCTCTTTATCGCCCTCTGAACGAGGTCCGCAATGCCTACATTTCCTCTGGAGGCAGCTTGCTTTCATCCCCAACACATGGAAAGGGGCCTGGCACAGAGTTCACAGGAAGGAGGGGCCCAGGGAGGGAAGGGAGGAAGACAGGAAGAAAGCAGAACACCCAACTCCAAGCATCATCTAATAGGGTGACCATCCTCTTCTCTTCTAACAACAAAGCCCGAGACAACATTCCCTTCTGCAAAGGCCGCATTTATGAACTTACTGTCATCTCACGGTCAATAAAAACTCACAAAGTACTGCCAAGTCACATGTCTACCATCACGCTGGGACTTCTGGGTACCTTCACTCCTCTAAAATACCCTCTTTCTTAGATGGACTCACTTACCAGCATGGACAGAGTTTTTGGACTCTGAATCAGGCCCACACCAAGCATGCTCACCCTCTGCAGGCCTCATGTCATCTCCACCAGGACACCATACAAATGTTGGCCAGGACACAAGATCTGGTGGACACTGTGTTCCTACCTGCTCATCACCCTGAGGCTTTAAACCAGGTGTGCTTCAGAATTCAGAGTCCTTGCAGTCAGCACACAGGTTATGTCTCTATTTTTGACAAAGTAGATATGATTAAAAATCATCCAAAATGCCTTGTTTATTCTCCACATCAACCAACGTTTTCTGCTCTATGGGTCTACTAAGCTTTTCAAAGAAAGACACTCCCTGGGATGAGCTATTCTTAGTGAATCCATGCTAGGTCCAAGTGATCGCCACGAGAGAAAAGCCACACTCTTCAGCCCACAGTTATAGGAGTTCAGTGCCCAACAATACTCTGTTGAACTGAATTCAAAGCCATACGACACCATACTTTCTGCCACAGAGGTGACTAAAGAGGTCTGAAGAATGGAGATGTCATAAAGCATTTCCAGATTAATAATTTGAAGAGAACAACATTTCCTTAGGTACCTAAGCTCTGGAACATGTGCCTAAAAATAAAATTCCACTACTCTAACACTGGACCCAAGAAAAGCTCACAAAAGACCCGGGCTTCATGATTTTTCTGGACATCACTTAGGCATCTGATTGCACGCATGCACCACCATATCCCAGCCAGCCCCCTTGGGCAGTAGTCTCCCAGAAAACTACAATGTGTGATACACACAGCTGGCCCCTTTACCAAAGATGGGCAAATCCTGAGTCAGAAGGCCCTGCATCCGTAATGCTGCTTGACTTCAAGGCAAGAGCGTGTGCCGCGTAAACCAACAGACCTGGGCTGGCATTCCACAATCCTGGGCAGGCAACAACTCCTCAAAAACACTGATTTCTCCTGTCCGTAACATACTGAGTAGAACACAGTTTGCCAGGTTGCTGTGAGGGGTTCAGGAGACCCCACTCTGTGAAAGATCTGGCCCCGTGACAGGGACGCGGCAGGCACTCAGGAAGAGTGGTCTTTCTCCCCCCCCACCCCCCACCTTCCCTTTGTGGGTGTGAGATGAAGCTCCTCAAAGTCCCAACACAGTGGCCCCCGCGGTGGCATTCAATCAACAAAAGCCATGGAAATCATTATCTTCATTGCCCAGCCGATGAAGAGACAGAGTTCCCCTTCCTTTTTACCAACAAGCCACCTGACGTCTTCTTGCTCACACACGGGTGACTTCAACCACCTCAGCCACAGGTGAGAAGAACCCTTTCCTCATTAGGACTGAAAACAAAGCCGCCCTGACTAATTCACAGGCCGCCTCCTAATCTTTCATCCAAGGACCTTCAGAAATGCCAAGACCCTCAGGGAAGTGAAATTTCCTCGAATGTACAGGGAGCACCCAGGGTTTCGAGATGACTAATAACGGACGCGTACTGTAAACAGGGAATATTAAAGAGCTCAGAAAGCCTCTCAGGGAAAGGGGGCGGGGAATCCTCTAATTCAGGGCCTGATGGAGAGAGTGGCAGGTTTCTGGCAAACACAAAAAGCATAGGTGAAAATGCTAGGCCCTCGCAACTTCTGTTTTCACAGAATCCAGAGCCCGTGTCAGTCGTGTTAGGGAGAA
Source organism: Zalophus californianus (assembly GCF_009762305.2). Taxonomy (NCBI): domain Eukaryota; kingdom Metazoa; phylum Chordata; class Mammalia; order Carnivora; family Otariidae; genus Zalophus; species Zalophus californianus. The sequence continues at coordinate 67,975,745 of NC_045605.1, read as the reverse complement.
GGCTCCCCGGCTTCTGGCTACCATGGTTTTTTTTCTATCTTGACAATTCACTTCTCCAACAGGCACGCCGCCAACTCAAATGAGACTCAGAGCAGTGAAAAGCCCTTCAGGTAAACAGTGTGATAAGCTAAACTGAAAAACTAGACAATGTTTTTGGACTATGAGGTAGTTGCTATGGAGACAGTTGCTAATTAACTGCTTTCAACCAGGAGAACAAAGGGCTCGGGGCAGGCAGGCCTCTGTATCTCCGAGTGAGCAATGCTTCCAGCCTTGCGCAATCGGCACATCGCTCATATCTGGAATACCTGAGACCCGCCTGGGTCTGCTACATGCCTGAAGAAATGACAAAAGTCCATTCTCTTCATCTTGACCGGGGTGAACAGCACCTGGCCACCAGTCCCTCTTGGGGAAGCAGGTTGCACAGCGAAATGAAGATTCACGGGCACCACCTTGACCCCCACACCACGTGCCGGGCACTTTCATAAAGACCATCTCCCTCCCTGTCCAGAGACAAAACTCAACCATGTGGATGAAGGGTGTGGGGGGGCAGGCCATGATTGTTTTCAAGGATACATTTTATTTTATACACTTCATTATAAAGAAAACAAAACTCGTAAATTCAAAGGGGAACAGATAAATCTACCCTTTTCTAGGATGATCTCCCTCCTGTGGAAAAAAAGTGACTGGTTATTTCTCAAGAAGAAACAACAAAACCCATAATCACTTCCTATTTCTAAGACCCACCACACATTGTGGACACTCAACAAATAATAACAACAAAAAACAAAAAACAAAACTTAATTGTAATCTGCTTATCACTGATGGATTTTCTCTACCATCAAGCTGGCTGCCTCAAACGTGCTCTCATCTCTGGAGGTTAAAATGGGTGCCCTGAGACTGAAATGATCTGTTCTGAAAGGCTGACCTTTGAGCTACATCCAGTTAAAACCAAAGATCTATGTTCCCTTCACGAATATTTAAACTCAAGCGTGAAGTATGAGGAGAGTCGAGCGTAACTGCCTCTACTTATTCCACAGCAACCCCAGAGGACCTACTTCAGCCCTCTGCCTAATTTCAGCTTACACTAAATGTATCTACATTAAGTAAATGTCAAACTCAACCAGCCTATTGTGTGATCCGTTGTGCCTCCCCAGAACAGAAATCAAATGGGTTGGTTTGTTTGGTTTTTTGTTTTTGTTTTTGTTGGTTTTGGTTTTGTTTTTTTGTTTTGTTTTGTTTTGTTTTTTGCTAGTCAGAAGTACAGATCAATACAGCCTGTGAGCCACCCACCTTCATTATCCGAGGCAGAATGTGGATGAAGGCATGTTATGATTCTGAATGAAATACAATAATATGATTCTCAGTGTGGCTCTGTGGTGATAATGCACATAAACATCTTCAGGAAAGTCCAGCGATCGGGACTCCCTGGAATCCATTTAAGAGCGCGAACTCTGGAAGCAAACGGGCCTAGATTCAAACCACGGCTCCTACGTGACTAGCTATTCAACAGGGACCACGTTCGAGCTCCCAGTTGCACATCCTGCAAAGTAAGGACACTAAAAAACCTACCTCAGAAAGTTACACGGAGAATTCAGTGAATTAAAGTGTTTACTGCTGTCCCTAGCCTATGGCAGATATTCAAGATATTGCAGCTATTAATTAAAGCCTCCTTGAAGTTACTCCTTTCCTTAAAAATGGGGTAAAACTACTGGAGGCTCTGGTTTCTACCCCCTCAGCCCAATTCATGAAAAGAGAAAAGGAGAGGACTTTCAGGCTGAGTGGGGACGCCCACCACCACCCCAGGAACCCAGGTCTCTCCCCTGTGGCCCTTTCACACCAGGCACCAACTAGAACTTGGGAAGCTTCCACTAAAGGGCAAACTGCAGGTATTAGTCCTAATGGTCAAATCAAACCATTTCTGGGACAAACTCAGTCTTTTCTTGTGAAACCAAGGAGTTAAATTCTTGCTTTGCAGATGGCAGCTTTTGAATAAGGTTCTAGCCCAAGCCCCTCCCTGCCTGGGTTAAATTTCATCAGCCATTGCCCAAGGGCATCTCACTTCTCTGCAATTCATCAGCCTCTTTCCTTCGCGCCTTCCAGTAGTGCTTCCAGCAAGCTCCGACCATCCACATCCATCCATCCACCCAACCATCCACTCAACAGAATTTATCAGCCACCAGCTCTGTGTCCGGCACCATGCTGACCCTGAGAAACAGAGCTCTAACTGACTCCAGAGCAAGGGTTCTTAGGCCAGTGTGGGATACAGTCATCTGCACAGGGTATTTATCAAATTTATCAACCTATTAGGTTAGCTCTGTGCTGGGAGAAGCACCTGGTCCTCCGGGGCACAGAATGGGGGAATGGGGGAGAGATGCCCACAGTATTCCCAGAGGAGAAGACCATGGCTCCCAAGGCTCTTCTTCCTTTTTGTACCACCATTCACTTTTATCACATTCCCTACCAACCCCGTCTACAAGCTAAAACACAGGGTTCATGGAGGGATACCATAGGGAAATGAAGGTGGCGTTGGGGGGCAGGAAGAGGAGGAAAGCTGACTTTACTCAACACATTAGGGAGCATTCCCTCATGGGCACCCAGCTCTACAGCATGGCTTACTGCCTCCCACCACCTCTTCAGGCCCCTGGGCCTATCTCCAGCGCAGCAGGAACATCGCCGTGTTTCCTGGCAGTCTCCTGCTCTGGTCTGGGAGCTCTCCAAGAGAGAGAGACCTTATCTAATTTATATTTCCATCTGGAGCACCTACCAGAGTGCGTGGCCCATAGCTGCTCCTACACTGAACTGAACTGAGGTCTAGAGCATGTGGGTGATTGATGCAAGATTACAAAGCTAAGTGGTGGAACTGGACAGGAACCCAGAACTCTGACTCATTCATTCTGGATGGGGGTGACAGCAGTATTTTTGGAGAGGAGATTATTTAGCTCTGGAAGTACAGGAGGTAATCATCTTCAGACTTGGGCATTTACATGCAATTGGGGTCTCCAACTTCCAATATCTCCTTAAAAGCCTCTCACCCAATTTTGTAGGCCTGTGCAGTTAAACTGAGAGCACTCCCTTATTAGAAACCATATTTAATTATTAGCCTTAGGTGTGTATTCCCCTGGGGTATCAAGAAAAACCTGGCAAAACTTTCAGTCTTTAGTTACCAAAGAAAAATAGTAAAAAAAATAAAAAAATAATGCCTCATGGCGTCTGAGAATCTCCCCTCTTTCAGAAAGGTAGCATTCTCAAACCCCTACTTTCACCGTCTACCACACAGGCTTGGGATATGGGTAAAAAGACATTTTTGATCCAAGTTAAAAGAGCAAAGCACATGGAGAAAAACAAATAGAGATGACAGGACCTCCCAAGTTACAAGCAGCAGTTGGTGCGGGGAGAGCAACGGATTAGGAGGACCTGGGTTCAAATTCCAGCACCCTAATCCTGTTAAAATCACAGCCCCATCTCTTCGTCCCTCTAAGCCACTTACTTCACTCGTTAAATGGAAATTAATAATAACTCTACTCACCAGGGCTGTTGGACGAAGGGAAATAACATGTGAATAAAGCCCTTATAAACTATAAAGCACCGTAGGGGATTTTTTTCAGTAGGTGGTGAACTACAGACACACGCACAGTCGTTGCCAACCTTAAGAGAGAAAGAGAGTGTGGCCATAACCATAAAAAGGAACCAGAATGATCGATAGGGATAAAAGTTGTAGAACTGGACGTCTGATTGGGGTAAACAGACATTTAGTCACCCTGATAGTTACTGGAAAAATAGTCACTGTTAAAGAGTCTTTTTAAAAATAATGGCCCTGAACCTGAATGTGTGATCGTTCACCAGCCCCTCAAACAGCTCTGTGCCCAGATTCCTTATCTGTGAAATGAGGATAATGAGAGTATCCATGTCATGGAGCTCTTATGAAATTTAAATGAGTTAATATCCGTAAAACACGCAGACCAATACCTGGCATATTTTTCTTTCTTTCTTTAAAGATTTTATTTTTAAGTCATCTCTATACCAACGTGGGGCTTGAACCTACAACCCCGAGATCAAGAGTCACATGCTCTTTCAACTGTGCCAGACATTTCTAATTTGATAACCAAGGTGGGCAGGTAGATAAACCAGCAAACAAACACCGGATAAACTTGTTTTCTTCACTTTTCTACCACATCTATTCCGTCAGATTTCAACTCCCTCACAGATGAGGGAGGCCTGGTGTGACACCTCAAACTTCACCTGAGGGAGTGAACAGATACAAAGTGTTCAGATCTTTCTACTTTAATACTGGACTAGCAAGCAGAATGCCAGATTTTTTTGTTTTTCAGGTGGGAAGGTAGGGGGAGGAGGAGAAAGGGCAAACCAACCCACAGACTGAGCCTAGATCAACACTACTCCTGCTTCCCTAGTCGGTGGGACGGCACCGCCTCGAGACATCGCCATAAATCACCACCTCCACAGAAATTCGTGTTCCTTTTACGGAAACAGAGCATTCAAGGTTTTATAACATTCGTACCAAAGAAGGAGAAACAAGGACTGGTCTGGTGCCAAACTCAACTGTAAATACAAAGTGTTTTTTTTTTTAATTGGTAATTACAGATGAGAACTTTACACTTTTGGCATACACATCATAGTCATGCTTGGTTTACATATTTAAATAAATATACCCACCAAAGGCTCCAATTTCCTCCCTCCATGTATTTGACCATGAGGCACAGAGTTCCCACTCTGTGCAAAAGAGGCCTCTGCCGGTGTGTGTGGGGACTGGAGGTACACAGGCAGATAACCGAGAAGAACACAGTAGAACACCACTCAAGCCCTGCCCTTAGGGAGCTTCCAGTCTAACTGGGGAAACGGAACACGAGTCCTATTACAAGTTAAAAGTCAGTTACAAGTGAAATCAAAACAGTTCATGAAAAGGTGCTCAAGAAGATGAGTACTCCTCAGGCCTGAAGGGTAGAGCGAGAAATCAAGGGAGGATGGAGTGGCCAGGAAAGGCCTGGTAAAAATGGAACTGGAATGAGGAGTCTTCAAAGACAGGAAAAGCATGCCGAGGCAGGGGGGAGACAGACTGCCTAGAGGACGGGCACGCATCGCCTCCAATCAGCAGTCCGCAGACTTCCATGGGGCTTCCCAAATGCCAATCGCAGAGTGTAGATGCAGAAGGCAAGTGGGGGGAAAGCGAAAAGAATAGTGTGGTGAGAGCTGAGGCCACCAAGACAACAGAGGAAGAGAAAAGTGGGAATAGAGGTAGAGTTTACATTTTATGCAAAAAAAATAAGGTCATACACAGCACACACAGAGGGGGAGGAGGGAGAAGGAAGGGGACGAAGGGGAAGAAGGAGGAGGAAGAGCTGCAATTTCTATGATAGTCACAGAAAGCATGGTTAGAGGCTCATCAGGTATCAGGCAATTAAGATTGGGTGGCAGGAATGATAAGGAAGATGCGCAAGTGCAAGACGTCCCAGGGAGGAATGGAGCAGTCAGGCACTGAACCAATATCTCACAGCGTCAATCAAATGGTAGGCCTCACTAGGAGGTTTCGAAGACAAGGCGCTTGGGAAAAATGGGAGATTGCACACACTGACACAAAAAAAGACAGTTGGAAAACAAGTAAGAGAAGTTAGAAGGTTCCACTTTGAGTGTGTGGAACATTCTGCAGACAAAAGGACATCCACCTGGCAGGGAAACAGCAGTCCTTTGCATAAAGATGGTAATAAAGTTGGCCGAGGGGAGGAAACTCCTAGAAAGAGGAGAATAAAACCCTGAAGATAACCAGTTAACGGAGTTAAGAAGAGAAAGAAAATCCCTTAAAAGAAGACAGAGAAAGCCCCCAATAGATATAAGGACTACATGGTGGAATTCAAAGAAGGAGAGATGGTCAGGATGAGCAGGCAGGCATCATGGACAGAAAATGCGGCACAAAAGTCAACAAGTCCAAGGAATGAGCAGAGGACGCCAGCCCTGTCCGTGAAGGGGTTCCCACCATCTCTGAGAACCCTGCTCACAGGCCTGAAGGCATGCTAAAGCAAAACCCAAACTGAATTGGGCTCTCTCCCCACACACTGGAACTTTCCAAAGATCAGCCGGGGGGGAGAAGGAATGATGAGGCCGAGTTTGAGGGGAAAGCAGAAGCAAGATGCTCTGAACATGGTCACCTTCCTTCTCCAGGCCTACTGTGGTGAAGGATTAAAGCCTAAGAGGTCACCCCAAGAATACTGATCTCTCCCATCATCCTGAGGGCAGCACCTACTGAAGGAAAAAACCTCTAGGTACTAAGAATTATTCACATGTTAGTATCAAAACTTCCAATAACTCACTCATGTCTCCTGATATATCAAGGCTTACTAAGCTTATCTGAAGTGTTGGGGCAGCCCTCTACCTCTGCAACTTCCCCTTGTACCCCAAAGTAATACAGGGACTTCTCTGTAAATGACAAAACTCAGACAAACCAGGCTGTTTTTGTATGTCTTTCTGCAATTTAATTAGACAAATACTGATTGCCTGCTCTGTGGTGACCTCCATACCACCTCTCATGCACCCCGTGAGCTCCCGGTCCCAAGAAATAGATTGCTACCTTTCGCTTAGTATTTGTAAGAGGTAAAGTCAGAAAAGAAAAGCAGTGTGATTTTCTTTGCTCTGATATTTAGCCTTCCCTGAAATACATCCCCTCCCCACCAAGTTTCTGTCTTATTATGGAAATAAGAAGACAACCCTACACAGAATTCTCAACTCGAGTACTGAAGGTTCTTGGCGGTCTTCCAGAAATGAGCCCCTCCAGCCCCCAGTGGTTCTTGACTCGCACACTCAACCAAAGCTGCCTAGGCAGTGTTTTGAAAATGCAATGCCCACCGCCTCATCAGAGAGCTGATTCAAATGGCCTGGGGCAAGGCTGTTGTCATTGTGTTTGTGTGCTTGTTTGAAAGCTTCTCAAATAATTCTAATATGCAGTCAGCATGGAAAAAGCAGCACACTGCCCTAAGCCAGGTGCTTCACGGATCTGAGTGTGTACACAAACACCCGGGGACATTAACTGCATGCGCTGAGTCAGCATGTCCGTGGCAGGGCCCGAGAATCTGCATTTCCAACCAGCTTCCAGGACAGCGTGATGCCGCTGGTCCACAGACCACAGGTGAAGGAGCAACCATGGAGAGCCAAGGCCTCTTTGGTTCTTTAGCTCTCCAAGGGGTTGTGATGTAGCCACGTTTAGTGGAAAGGGAATTAATTTGCTTCAGGGTCAAACTGACCTGGGTTACAATCCTGACCCCAACACTTTGTGGCCAAATTACTGGTCCTCTTTAGACTGGCGTCCTTGTATACAACATGAGCGTTGTGGACTGAACTGTGTCCCCCCCAAAAAGTTATGCTGAAGTCCTAACCCTCAGCACCAGAATTTGAATTCACTTGGAAAGAGGATGGATGCAGATGTCATTAGCTGAGGTCACCCCAGAGTGGGCCCTTAACACAATGTGACTGGCGTCCCTATAGGAAGGTAGAGCAAAGACACACTTGGAGCAAACACCATGTGACAAGGGAGGCGGAGACCGAAATGATGCAGCTGCAAGACAAGGGAGGCCAAGGACTGATGGGGATCCCCAGAAGCTTAGAGGAAGGCAAGGGACAGATTCTCCCCTGGAGCCTCAAGGAGTTTGGCCATACTGACACCTTGACTTTACACGTCTAGCCTCCAAACGGTGGGACAATAAATTCCTGTGGTTTGAAGCTGCCTTGCTTGTCGTTCTTCGTCGTGGCAGGCCTGGCAAACTGATACAAAGCAGCACCGCCAACCCACTCACAGGGCTGCTGGGAGACCGAATCTGGCCATCACTGGGGAAGGTGCCTGCAAGGCTCATCTGCGCAGGCCAGATTTCCTTTCCTCGTCAGAAGTCGGAGTGGAGAGCACCAGGCGATGGGCATTCTCCTTTCAAGGAAAAGTAAGTGCCCAGAGACATGTTCCAGAACCTGCCTCTCCGACGGCTTCCCCAGACTGCAGCCTTGGCGGCGGGGCCCGTCATGTACCAGCACACCCGCTCAGGAGCTCCCAGTGGGTTACAGGAGTAGCTCTGCCCCTGTCATGAGTGGGAACACTTACATGCCCGGCTGGGTCCTGGCAGCCCACTCTGGCCCAGGGGGTCCTGACAGACAGACAGCTGGCCACACAGCGGGGAGACTCAAGGTCAGAGGGCCCTCCTGGGGAGGAACAATCAGCACTGGTGCAGTATCGGCCCCGGCCGGAACCCACAGAGAACCTGTCCCAAGTCCCAGAGGGAGGATTCTAAGCCTCCAATTATGCAGCATCCTCCCAACTCGGTGTACCTCGATTACCTCAAAGAGGTGTTTTTTATGGTCTTACATAGGTATAGAAAAGTAATATACAGAGAATGTTTAAAAGTCAATTCTGACTCTTCAGAGAGCCCTTGCTCTTATATAAGCCACCACACCCCACCCCACCCCACCCCAACCCTGGCCCCATTCACTTGCTACTCAGAATCACAAAGGGGGCACTATATGCATGAGGATACAGAGATGCATATGACACAGATCAGGCCTACAGAAGCTCGTGGTCTGGGAGAAGAAAAAATAAGTTGACAAGCATTTGCTGGATGCTTAGGACATGCCAAGTGGATCACACAGATCATTCATTTTAAAACACAGCAAACCCAGGAAATTGAGACTAAGCAACATTACATAACCTATGCAGGGGCACAAAGCTGATTAAGTAGAAGAGGTAGGATTTGAACTACTGGTTCCACGCCCTCACCACCATCCCACAGTTGTTTCCCATCAGATTTGGTGAACCCAAACAAAATTTAAGATGAATTGGGGTAGACCAAAGGTCATGGTCATTTTACTCCAGAGCCCTAAGAATGGAAGGTATGCTTCCACCATCCCATATAGTCATCCCAGACCAATTCTTCAAAGCAATGCACTGCACATGTACCTGGGGTATCCTTAAGGAATATCCTGTGTCCTGATTTTCCCAGTGAGCAAGTCTTCTGAATAGTTCAGGGAAATCACAACGAGAAATGAAGCTCCCAATGTTGGGCACTCAGCAAGATTCCCATCTACCCCACTGCAACACAGACAGCCCTTGGCTTGAATAAAAAAGTCATCCAAGACAGATCTCTTTGTATTCATATTCCACATCCTGCATGCCTCTTTCCTAACAAAGTCTTACCTTACCATGTCAGTGGGTACCTAAAAATGCTTTAAAAAGCGCAGGGCAGGCGGTGGGGGTGGGGGTGGGTGAGTGGAGTGAAATGCCAAACTCAGTATATCTGTAACATGCATGAAAAGGGTCAACGTCCTACAGATTAATAAGGAAACAATACTATAACAGAAAAATTGGGAAAAATACTAAATAGGTAATTTATGAAAAATACTAATACACTGTAAACATATACAATCATTTAAGCTCATCTGTAACAACAGAAGTACAAATTGAATTAACAATAAGGTATTTTCTACCTATCAAAATAGCAAAGACAGGGCGCCTGGGTGGCTCAGTCAGTTAAGCGACTGCCTTCGGCTCAGGTCATGATCCTGGAGTCCCTGGATCGAGTCCCACATCAGGCTCCCTGCTCGGCAGGGAGTCAGTGGGCTTCTCCCTCTGACCCTCCCCCCTCTCATGTGCTCTCTATCTCTCATTCTCTCTCTCTCAAATAAATAAATAAAATCTTTAAAAAAAAAAAAGATAGCAAAGACATTTAAAAAATTAAATACCCAGCACTGATCATGGACTGGAGAAGTGAGCATTCCATTACTTTTTTAGTGAGGTGGACACAGGTAATTTGGGAATATTACCACATAGCTCTTAAAGAAAACAATCTACCCTTTAACCATGCCATTCCACTTCTTGGAATTGGTCCTAAAGAAATAATCACATATATTACTCCAGAGAGTTCACTTTGGTTATTTGTGGAAGGGGAAAACTACTTTAATTGCTATTTAAAAAAAAAAGGCAAATGGTTGAATAGTCTACATGCACAGATACACACACCTATTCTAGGTAGTGTTTTTATTTTAAATAACTTTATAGATTTTTTTCAGTGATATGCAAAAATCTAAATTAGGATCTCAATGTTCAATTATATAAAATAAAAGGTATATAGGCATAGAAAAAAGCAGACCAAATATAGAGCAAAATGTTAAATCGATTAATTACCAGATGATAGGAATTTGATTCTTGGTTTTTACGTTTTTCAATTATTTCTAATGTTAAAGCCAGAAGAAAATAAATGAAAGAAATGAAATGAAACTTAAATCTAGACATTCCCAATTATAACTTTTACAAGACAACTAACTACATACGAGATAAATGGAAGTAATGCTTAAGCATTTACCATGTTCCTGGCATGATAGTGGACCCTGTGCTAAGCATCTAATTTAATCCCCACAGCAACCCTACATGTTCAGTATAACTGCCCCTTATTTTACAGATAAAGAGAGACGGGGGTGCTTGCCCAGAGTTGCTCGGCTAACAGCTGGCTGTATGTATCCAGGCCTGATGTTCTAAAACCAGGACATCGTTTAACAGAACAATGCGTTGGGGGTTTGAGAACAGCTCCGTATCTCCATTTCAGTGCCCATCACAAGGACATGACTATACACGGGCTTATATCAAAGAGGGCAAATTAAAGAAAATATCAGCAAGTTTTCAGATTTGCTTCCATTTTTGTGTCTGGGCCAAAACGTTCTCCATAGTACTATATATTACATTCTAAACTTTTTCCCCCTTCCTCTCCTGGTTACCCTTGTTAACACCCTTAAAACTGCCCCCCTCCCCGAAGATGTGGAGTCCCTGACAGCTGCCTAGAAAAAAAAAAAGCCCCGGAGCAGAGAGGTACTATTTACCTACCAAACAAAGCTTAATAGAGATCTCCCTTAAAAATACTCGCTCGGTTTTGTCCAATTTCTGTACTCACCAAACAACTTTCTAATCAGTAAGGGGACCTCTAAGTTTCTCCATGCACCTGGAGGACTGCCCTCAGCACCTGCTCCACACATATCACCCTGTAGCCCAATCTCCCGCCAGGGGCACCTCTAAACGCGCCCCCCCACGCCAATCCTTAGTTTCCAGGAAGAGCAGAGCCATGTCTTGCTTGTTTGTTCCTTTGGAATTCCTGTGATTCCTTTAGCTTTAGGTTTCTGTAATTATACGCAGTGGTTCGTGCAGAAATTTGTTTGACTTGCTTTGTGTACAATAAACATTTCACCTATGTTCTCCAAATAAATAAGGCTGCTTGCCTTGTGCTTGCCATTCTCTGCCTATGGTTATCTCGCTTTATTCTGCCTGTTATTAAGGAAACATTTCCCCCTACTCCATTATAGTTTTATTACAGGAGGAACATACTTGTATCTCTAATGCCAAGAAAATAACTGCTTACAGAATTGGCTTAAATTGGTCCGAAATCTCAATCAAGAAGCCCTTTCCTCGAGGCTGATACTCACTGACTCCTAAACTTCATAGACGCATCTAAGATCTTCCATCCCCACGCCCACCCACCTGTAACTCATCAGTGGTCAGGGCCCAGAAAAAAGCCTGTGGATCAGGTATCCCAGTCACCAGAAACCTCTATAAGAAGGACCTGCCCACGCCTGAAACCGGCAAGGCCCTTATCAGTACCTTCCAGAGCTATCCCATTACTGCCAGAACCTTCCATCAGACCAGGAATCCATCTTCAAAAGCCCGATGTGTTGAGAGCAACTCACATCACAACAAGAAGGGGTCCTCCCATGCTGATTACAAGGAATGCCAGAGACCAAAGTCTGAGAGACACCAGATACCTTCCGTTGATAAGGGTTTCTACAGAAGCCCTACAAGAGACTTCTTGAATTTGTGTTCTTAAAACACAGACCCAACTGAAGCTGTTCTCTGAGAGTTACAGTGATGAAGGCCTAAGCTAGGCCCATAGAACAGACCCAACAGGAGAGCAGCCAGCCTCAGAAAATCTCTACAGCATGTCCCAACACCCAGCCCATATCAGAAACCAAGGCAATCACACACGGCCTGTAAGAATAATGCTGCTATACAGCAATGTCCACAATAGCCAAACTATGGAAAGAGTCCAGATGTCCATCAACAGATAAATGGATAAAGAAGTGGTATGTGTGTACACATACACACACAAACACACACACAAAATGGAGTATTATGCAGCCGTCGAAAAAAAATGAAATCTTGCCATTTGCAATGATGTGGATGGAACTAGAGGGTGTTATGCTAAGCGAAATAAGTCAATCAGAGAAAGACAATTATATGATCTCACTCATATGTGGAATTAAAGAAACAAAACAGAAGATCATAGGGACAGAGAGGAAAAAATAAAACAAGACAAAATCAGAGAGGGAAACAAACCATAAGAGACTCTTAATCATAGGAAACAAACTGAGGGTTACTGGAGGGGAGGGAGGGGAGGAGATGGGGTAACTGGGTGATGGACATTAAGGAGAACACATGATGTAAAGAGCACTGGGTGTTATATAAGACTGATGAATCACTTGAACTCTACCTCTGAAACTAATAATACATTATATGTTAATTAACTGGATTTAAATTTAAAAAAATAAAACCAAAAAAAAATAATGCTGCTATAAATATGTGCACACAAATATTTGTGTGGACATATGTCTTCATTTCTCTTGGACAGACACCTAGAAGTGGAATTACCCTGTGTTTAACATTTTGAGGGACCATCGGACTGTTTTCCAAAGAGGCTACGCCATTTCACATTCCCTCCAGCGAGTGGATGAGGGTTCTAGCTGTTCCTCACCAATACTTGTGAGTGTCTGTCTTTTTGACTACAGTCATCCTAGCCAGGATGATGCGCTATCTCGGGATGATGCGCTATCTCGTTGTGGTTTTAATTTGCACTTCCCTACCCTAATGGCTAGTGATGTTGAGCCTCTTTTCATGTGCTTTTTACTATTTATATACCTTCTCTGAAGAGATGTCTATTCAGATCCACTGGCAAAATAAGCAAGTTTGAATTAGTTAATGAAGATAGACAAATGAGTTTCTTTTTAAGTCCTGAGTGTCTCAGGTTTTTTGTTTGTTTGTTTGTTTTTTTTATGTTGGGGACATGAAAGGAGCAGAACCTAAGGGAAAACCAGAGTGTCCCCTTTGCCACAGTTTAATCAAAATACATGAACTGTCTCTCCTCCTCAGCACAATCCAGGGATCTGATCAATGTCATTCTCATTTTACAATTTAAGTTGTTGTCTACTGAGCACTGACTATGTCCAGGGGACATGGAGATGAAGATGACACACTACTAGCCCCCCAAAATTCCCTGCCTATTTTTTTTTTTTTAAGATTTTATTTATTTGAGACAGAGCACAAGCAGGGGAAGTGGCAGGCAGAGGGAGAGGGAGAAGCAGGCTCCCCACCGGGAGAAAGACATGGGGTTCAATCCCAGGACCCTGGGATCACGACTTGAGCCGAAGGCAGACGCTTCAACTGACTAAGCCACCCAGGAGCCCCCACTGCCTATTAATAGAGAAAACGCACTCCAAGAGGTAAGCTGACTTGCACAAGGTCACTTAACTTGGGTGGCAGAGTTCACATCCTCAGAGGTCCACTGAGGCAGCGAAGGCACGGCAGGGGTAGAGGGGCGCCACACTGGGCCCAGGTGCAGCAACCCCCTCTGTAGGGTTGGCGGCTAATGCAGGGGGCTGTCGGGCTGGCCTTTCCCGCACCGGGCCTCTGGGCAGGAGCCCTGCAGAGGTAATGAGCTGAGACCTGTAGCACGCACACACACCCGGCCTCCACTTGGACTGGAAGCAGTCACCAGCAATGATGGATTTAAATAGCAGAGCAAGGGCTTGAACAGCCCTGGCCTGACAGAGGCTGCAAAGCAGCTGGAGGCCACAGCCCCCCCACAGGGGTGCATCTGCTCCTGCAAGCCTGCTGGGTGGGGGCAGTGTCTGCACACCAGCTGAGACCCAGGCAGACCCAACCAGGACAATGCCTGCCCCGGCCCAGCTGAGGCCGGCTGCACATCCCAACCCAGCTCGGGCCTCCTGATGCCACATACCCTTCGCAGCACACAGCCACACCACAGAAGAGCAGCCCAGGAGACTCTCGGCGCGCGTCTGTTGCAGCTAATTATCAACCTGGCTGAACGGCCATCTGGAGGGCCATGTCAAGTGTAATGGCACATTCGGCGGGATTCTGAGTTCCCAGCTCCCACCTACTGTGAGCCAAACTCCCCTGTCTGCTCCCTCTCTCTCAAGGCATTCAAAGATGCTAGCTGCCTGCCCAAAATGTGAACTTGGGTGGCCTTGGAAATCATTAACTAACATAAATTGTAGGTCTCTGTCAGCAATACCGGTAAGAATAACATGGGCCACCACTCACCAAGAGCTTACTGTGTGCCGGTCCTGCCCAAGGACCCCATACAAGTCACCTCTCCGTTGGGTAGGTTTCAAGACCCCCCATTTTACAGAGAGAAAAATAAGCCTCAAGATATCAAGGTCCTACAGTTGGAAATGATACTGCTAGATCCTTCTAATCCTACAGTGAATGTACTTCCATACTGTAATTCCAAGCTGAGATGGCAAAAATCTCAATTTATCATGCTTAGGGGCTCAATTACAAATAACGTGGTTTATACTGGATTCTAGCCACTGCTTAAGGAAACAGTTAAAATCACTACAACAGGCTTGATCTAAAATGCCCTTCTTTTTAACTGCACAATTTACATACTTGTGTTTTACCACTCATTACACTTTATCTGATGTTTTTTTTACAGTGGTCAGCCCTGAGATTCTGTATTCTTAGTGCCCATCGCATGACTTGGTGCAGGATGGCCCCTCAAAAAAGTCTGTTTAGTTCTTTCTTTAAATATCAACTTGGTCTTGATATATTCTTCACAACTTTGGCAAAATAGTCCATATTCTCATTTGGAATATCTGTCTATACTATACATTTTAAAAAGTGTTTCCTTTTTGCATCTTCTCAAATAAATTTTAGGGATATATGTAAAAATTTAAACACTTATTCATATTATTCACCAAAGTTAATTTGCCAGTATGCTGTCTCTAAGTCAACAGGCTTGTTAAAGGTATTTAGAAAATATTTGCTACCCCTTTTAGAATTATAACTCTCATCACCCAAATTGTTGATGTTTAAAATGATCTTATTTACTTAAAAGTCAAGCTTTTACAGCCTCAATATTTATCGCCAAAGAACATAAATATTTTATAAAAATAAATTGCATATATGCTTTAATTTTTATGTGCTTTCATAGTCAATGTGAAATGTGTTGGGGTTTTGTTTTTTTTTTTCTATTTTAAAATCAGACTTCAGCCAGGTAAAGCAGAAGAAAGTTGCACCCAAATTATGGCCAGCTAACTCTTCTCTTTCCTTTTCAGAGATTGGAAACAAAAGACATGCTTTCGAGTTCTTCAAGATCTCAAAAAATTTCAACTTAATTAGTCCAAAGAAAAAGGACTTCCTTCAACATCAACAAAAAACTGATGTATTTTAGGCTGTGGAACTTCAGATGTGTAAGCTGTGTCCAGCGGGGCCTTTTTAAAGCTTTAGTAAGAAACATTACAGGACCATCCCTCAAGCCAGGTACATCACACAGTAGATGGCAAAAATGTATCATTAATTACAACACATCCTTCCCCTTGTTTAGGAGGAAGGTTTCATTCAGATGGAGAAGACAATAAGAAGAAAAGAAGGCAAAGATCCTGTAAAGTGCTGCTGCATCCCCACAGCAATGTCCTTTTATTCCAAATGACATGCGGGTTTCCAATCCCACTGCCTACCTCTGCCGGCAGGGTGACAGAACAGGACCCCAGGCCAGCTTTTGGTCTGTTCTCCACCAACCGCAAGCAACTCTACTAAAACCTCATCATGATCCAACCACGAGCGATTCTACTAAAACCTCAAGATCAATAGAATACCATGTGTTAACTATACTGGAATCAACAAACAAACAAAACCCTCATCACATTACACCCCCATCCTGCTCAATACCCTCCAAAGGTCTCCAGGTCAGAGTGAAACCAAAATCCTTACAGAAGCCTCCAGGACTCCACGAGCTCTGCTCTCTGACCTCGCTGGCTCTGTTCCCACTCTCTCCCCACTTACTGACTCCACTCCGGCCACACTGGTCCTCATGGCTTGGCAGACGCACTAGGCACACCAGGGCTGGATGTGTACGCTGCCCCAGGCCTGGGATGCTCTTCCCCCAAACGTCTGCTTGGCCTAGTCGCTCAACCCCTTCCCCTTCTTCAGGTGCGAAGCCCCTCCCCACACTCCTTCCCATCCCCCTTCCTCTCCTTATTTCCCTCTTGACCACTTTCACCATCTAACATACTTATTTATCATCCTCAGCGTCTATCACGTCCACGAGATGAAAGCTCCATGAGACCACGAACTCTTCTTGGCTTTTGCTCACTGCATAACCCCAGTGCCTACAGCAGCATCTGACACACTAGTTGGGACTCAATAAATTATCTGCTGAATGAAGGTAGCACTGTGAATGATTACACCATGTTCCAGAAGAAAGCAAACTCTGGCCAGGCACTACTAACTAGGGTTGTCATTTAAATACAACCACTGTTGTGGGATATGCTGACGCTAAAAAATTACTCATTCCCTGCAATTTAAATTTAACAGGGTACTCTGTTTTTATTTGCCAAATCTGGCAATCCTACTCCTCCCTCCACAGTGGTCAAATCCAGGCCATCCAGGTCACCTGGGGAAGACAGAGGTTCAAGGACAGAGTCAGAAGACCAAGCAAAAAGCTATTTCCTCTCCTCAGACCTTCTCCCGAGGCCCCATGGTGATGTGGGTGCTGCCAGCTGTGGGCAGAGAAGCGGGCCCATGCAGGCTGAGAAGGCCACCAGACAAAACTCTCATCACCTCCTCGACTCTCAAAAGAGGAACACCTTCTTTTCCTAAATCCCCATTTGGCCTGGTCTCAGAAGAGGCCCAGACGTTCATGTTCCCTCCCACCCTCCTCTTGTAACTGTGGAAACCAAAGAGTCACAGCATAAACAAGTCACCGATTCCCCTGCTCCCTCACACTCCTGTCAAGAGCCCAGAGCCCGGACCCCTGACTCAAACCCTGGGTCAGAAGACAGTGGGTGGGTCTCACGCTCTACAGAGGGCCACGGGCTCTCAGAGTGGGATGTTTCTCTCATTACTTGGACCTTCCCGGCAGACCCCCTTGTGCTGCATGTGAGAGAAGACTAAATATACGTGAAAAACAATTCAGTGCTTATGATAAACATTAAGTTAGTGAATGAGGACATACCCACACTATCTACTGGAAATCTACTGAAAAAGTTCCTGGACTGAGGTTCTCAATAGTCATGGATTTTCAGGTATATGTTCCTGTGTTTACTTCCAGGCTTCCCTTGTGCTGGGCCTTCCCAAGTAGGAGATCCCTGAGGCTCCCGTGATGTAGACCAAATCTCAAAGGACCAAGATCTAGAAGTCCCTGGCACGCAAAGTCACATAGGTCATGGGATCGGGGGAACTGGTGGGAGGTTTAGGGGTGTGTGGCACATAAGAACTGAGCCAGAAGTAAAAGCACAGGGAGGAAGATCATATACCCTGGTGTGCCTGGGAAGGTCCCAGTTGATTTCTGTTTTCCTGGTGTCATGCTTAATCCTGTCCCATTTGACCCTCTGAAGTGTTTTAGCTTGGACATTAAAATACATGGTCATGGGCGCCTGGGTGGCTCAGTTGGTTGAGCGACTGCCTTCGGCTCAGGTCATGACCCTGGAGTCCCGGGATCGAGTCCCGCGTCGGGCTCCCTGCTCGGGGGAGAGTCTGCTTCTCCCTCTGGCCCTCTTCCCTCTCGTGCTCTCTGTCTCTCATTGTCTCTCTCTCAAATAAATAAATAAAATCTTTAAAGAAAAGGGTAAAAAAAAAAAAAAAAATACATGGTCATCCCAGGCACAAGCCAGAGGGGGTGACCTCTGTGCCCTGGAACCCAGGATCTGTGGACAGGAGGGAACCGCATGTAGGAGCCCCCGTGACCAAGCCGCCGGGCCAGCTCGCCCCCAGGACTGGAACTGGGAAAAGGGCATCTATGGGCAGCAGCTTCCAGTATGAAAACCAAGGAGACCAGACCCTTCCAGCTCCGGGTTCTAAAAGAGCGACTGGAAAAGGCACTCGCCATCCCCTCCCACCCCGGCTCACACGTCCCCCACTGTTCGTGGGCACAGGCCACCAGGAGCCCAGTCCTGGCTCAGAAACATCCTCCTATTAGGGTGTTAAATGACTGAAACGTCCCTCTTTGATCTGACACAGAGAGAGTGGGCAGGCCCTGCTTCTGCTGACAGGTCCCACCTCCTGTCCCTAGGTTTTCCAGGCTGGCCCCAAGAAAGCAAGCTGGTCCCCCCAGGCTCACCCTCACCCCCAACATGCCTGCCTGGGACTTCAGGCAGCTTCTCACTTCTATCCCTGGCCCACTGCAGTCTGCACTTCTTAGCCACAGAAGCTACACTTAATGGCGGGGGGCGGGGGGGGGGGGCTGATGCCTTACAACTCAAACTACCAAAGGGGGCCCAGGCAACACCCTCCAGGAGCCTGGGAGGAAGGAAATCATACATCAGACCCAGAACAGATCTGGTTTAAGAAAAAAGAAGGAGCTAAACTAGAATCGGGGTCTCACCCACTAATTCACTCTCGGGAACCACAGAGTAGAACATGTCTGCAGACTCAGCACCCCATTAACCTATAGGAAAAGTACCCGTGCTTCCATCAATGCACCAAGAAGAGGCGAACTTTAATATTTCAGCATACTTAGCACAATAAACATGCAGGAAATCAGGCTCCCTGGCTCCAGCATTTGTAAGGTTCTGTGTGACAAGCAGGATGCTTACAAAGAAGATGTGCACACAAGCACGAGTGGGGGCTTGAGATAATGACTCTTATTGCCTCAAACGGTTCTCACCTAAACCTCCTTTCTTTTTTTTCCCCCCCTTTTCTCTGTCTCCCAGACAAGCTCATTCACTTTTAAGGCTTTAACTCCAAACCTTGAGATGTTATCTTCCAAACTGTTCTCAACCCAGGATGCTGAGTTTCCAAGTACTTGTTGATCTCCTCCCCATGGAGAGCCCCAAAGCCCTGCCAATTCCATACAGCTCAAACACATGACTCCAATTCTACCTCACAGAATCTGTTCTTATGTGTCTGGACATACACTGCTGTTCACACACATGAAACACCTCCATCCCTTCTCTTGCCAGCAAGCCCTAGCAAGCCTTCTGATCTCTCCTACATGTAATCTAAATGCCTGATCACTAATACACTAACCTAACCTACCTTCCCATCCTAGCCTCTCCCTGCCACTCCCACAGCCCCTGACCTAGAGGTGAATGAAGCCTTCTTCCTTTCCTGCAGGAGCCGTGCCGTCCCTCGGCCTCCCTGTGGGTCAGTCATCAGGCTTCCAGAATAATTCTTTTTTTTAATAGGTTTTTATTTATTTGAGAGAGAGAGAGTGAGAGAGCACAAGCAGGGGAAGTGGTAGAGGGAGAGGGAGAAGCAGGCTCCCCGGTGAGCAGGGAGCCTGATGTGGGACTCGATCCCAGGACTCCAGGACCATGACCTGAGCCGAAGGCAGACGCTTATTAACCAACCGAGCCACCCAGGTGCCCCAGAATAACTCTCCTTAAACACTAGCCAAATATCCTAAAAATGATGGTTCCCATCCCTCTTCCAGGAATGTGCTACTCACACAGAAAAGTTGATCTCCAGTGTTCAAATGCAATCGTCTGGCACATCACCCAACCTCATCCTCCCTTTCCCAGCATTAACCCCTCCATCCATCCTTCTCGGCACCCCACACTCCAGCCCTACCAGACTCACTGTTCCTGAAGACATGTGTTTTCCCACCTCTCCCTCCCTCTGCTGTCCATCCCTGACAGGCAGTCCAGCCTAGTGGTTAAGACTAAGAGCAAACTGTCGTAGCAGTCAGAGGGACATGGGGGTATTTTGAGCCCTGGCTCTACCACTCAGTACCATGTGAACCTGGGTGCCAGTGTGTGCAGCTAAACATCTGAAAAGCAGTTCACTTGGTTTTCCCCAACACTGAAATAGGAAATTCCCTCCATAAGTAAACCCTTGGAAAAAGTTCTGTGAGTTGTGTTAGGAGACAAATACATCTTAGCAGAGAGCCTTCCTGCCTAGTTGGCACACGTATTCCAAGTCCTAAAGGAGGAGCCCGTGGTAACTAGCATGGAGCATCTATGGTTGCTGACCACAAAGCTTTCACAAGGACTGACTTCTACAGTATGAGGACTGAGCTCTGCCTGTCTCCTCTTGAGGGCTTCCAACACTCAGGCCCAAAGGCAGCCTGTCAAGAGCAAAGCTGTTCACCACTGGCTGAGAGGAAGACAGAGGTTCTCCAGACACCACCTAGAAAAATATATAGCACGGGGCACCTGAGTGGCTCAGTTGGTGAAGTGTCTGCCTCTGGCTCAAGTCATGATCTCAGGGTTGTGAGATCGAGCCCTGCATCAGGCTCCCTGCTCAGCAGGGAGTCTGCTTCTCCCTCTCCCTCTGCCCCTCCCTTCTGCTCATCCTCTCACTCTCTCTCTCTAATGTTTTTTTTTTTTTTTTTTTTTTTAAAGAAAAATGTATAGCACAGAGTTAAAACCCTGGTCTCTATCAGACGTACTGCAGTTTAAAAAGAAAACACACACATCTGGTTTAGTGACTCCTGGACAGACACCCTGGCCTTCACCACACAAATGGTGAAGAACATCTGGTTTAGTGACATCTGGGTCCTGAGCCCTAAGTTCTACCACATTTTCAGGGTAACTCAATTAGGATTTACCTCACAGTTTTGGGGTACCTATTATATGCCAGGCACTTGCACCATTTAACTTCACTTAACCTTCACATTTGCTCTCCTAAATCAGCACTCAGCTCCCAGCCTAGAGCTGCCCGAGGCCTCCACCCCCTTAGTTGGTATGTTCACCTAGTTTCTCACCATCATCCTCTCATTCCATCTTTACTACTATAAAAATGAAGGAAGAGATTATTACAATGGTAGCTAACATTTCCTGATGGTTTTCAAGCCATTTTCAATGGGCCAAGTAGGATGCTAACTATATATACACTTACAAACCAGCTTTATTGAGATATAATTCACATACCATACAATTCACCAATTTAAAGTGTACAATTCAGGGCGCCTGGGTGGCTCAGTCGTTAAGTGTCTGCCTTCGGCTCAGGTCATGATCCCAGGGTCCTGGGATCGAGTCCCACATCGGGCTCCCTGCTCGGCGGGAAGCCTGCTTCTCCCTCTCCCACTCCCCCTGCTTGTGTTCCTGCTCTCGCTGTCTCTCTCTGTCAAATAAATAAATAAAATCTTTTTAAAAAATAAATAAATAAAGTGTACAATTCAATGACTTATAGTATATTCCCACAGTACGTGTATATATACACACACATATATATAATATATATTCATCATCCCAGAAAGAAACCCCATACTCATTTGCAATTTTTCCCCAATTTCTCTCAAATCCTCCAGTCCTAGGTAACCACTCATCTATCTCCTATCTTTACAGACTGGCCTATTCTGGGTATTTCACATAAATGGAATCATATGATATGTAGTCTTATGACTGAATTCTGTCATACAGCATCATGTTTTCAAGAGTTGTTCATGTCACAGTGGATTAGCAATTCATTCCTTCTTATCACCAAGTAATAATCCATTGATTGGATATACCACATTGTCTTCATGCCCATATTTATATATGTCCTTCAGCTGATAGACATTTGGGGTCCTTCCACTTTTGGTCTATTATGAATAATGCTGCTACAAATATTCGTGTACAAGTTTTTACAGGGACATCTCTTTTCATTTCTCTTAGTTTTACACCTATGAGTAAAATTGCCGGGTCTTCTGATAATTCTATGTTGAACCTCTTGAGTAACTGTTAAGACTATTCTCCAGAGTGGCTGTGCCATCTTCTATTCCCACCAATAGTACATAAGGATTCCCACTTTCCACATCCATGGCACTACTTATCGTCAGTCTTGCTGACCATAGCCATCCTAGTGGATATGAAGTGGTATCTCACCGTGGTTTTCATTTGCATTTCCAAGATGTCAAATGATGTTGAGCATCTTTACAATGTGCAACTGGTCACCTGTATATCTTTTAGAAGAAATGTTTATACAGATTCTTCTTAATTGGATTACTCACCTTTTTATCAGAGCTGTTTGAGTTCTTTATATATTCTAGATACAAGTCCTACATCAGATTTATGAACTTGAAAATATTTTTCTATTCTCCAGGTTGTCATTTCATTTTCATGATGGTATCCTTTGAAGCACAGAAGTTTGTAATTTTGATGAAGTATCAATTTATCTATTTTTACTTTTATTACTTATGCTTCGGGTGTCATATCCAAGAAGGCTTTACCTAACCCAAGGCCAGAAAGGCTTATTCCTATATTTTCTTCTAGAGTTTTATAGTTTTAGCTCTTAAATTTATGTCTAAGATCCATTTTTAATTCATCACACTGTAAGATGTGAGTCCAACTTCATTCTTTACATGTGGATATCCAACAATCCCAGCATCATTTGCTGAAAAAAACTATTGCTTCTCCTTTTGAATTGTCTTGGCAATTTCTTGAAAATCAATTCACCTTAAGTGTGAGGGTTTGTTTCTGGACTCTCGCTTGTATTCCACAGAGACATGTCTAACTTGATCCAAGTACCACACTGTCTTGATTCAGACTCTATCTTTGTACTAAGTTGTGAAATCAGGAAGCATGAGTCCTCCAACTTTGTTCTTCTTCAAGAAAGTTCAAAGCTATTTTGAGTCCCCTTAATTCCTACGAATTTTAGGATCAGGTTGTTAATTTCTACTAAGAAGTCAGCTGGGGTTTTGATAGGGATTACGCTAAATCTGTAGATCAATTTGGGGATGACAATCATCATGGTGGTATTAAGTCTTCCAATCTGTGAACACAGAATGTCTTTTATTTTAGGTCTTTTATTTTTTTATTTTTTTATTTATTTGACAGAGAGAGAGAGACAGCAAGAGAGGGAACACAAGCAGGGGGAGTGGGAGAGGGAGAAGCAGGCTTCCTGCCGAGCAGGGTGCCCGATGCAGGGCTCGATCCCAGGACTCTGGGATCATGACCTGAGCCAAAGGCAGATGCTTAACAACTGAGCCATCCAAGCGCCCCTATTTTAGGTCTTGTAAAATTTCTTTTAACAATGTTTTATAGTTCAGGGAGTAAAAGTTTTGCACTTGTCTAGTTTCACTTATTCTTGAGTTATGTTGTTCTTTTTATGCTGTTATAAATGGAACCGCTTTCTTATTTTCATTTTTAGACTGTTCATTATAGAGAAATATAATTAACTTGGTATATTGATCTTATAACTTACAACCTTACCAAAATCCTTTATTAGCTGTAATAGTTTTTTTTATATATATAGAATACCAAAAGGAAGTAATCTTACTTCTTCCTTTTAATCTAGATGCCTTTTGTTTCATTTTCTTGACTAAGAGGTTCTGGCTAGAACCTCCAACAAACTGTTGAATAGAAGAAGTGAACCTAATCTTAGGAGGAAAGCATTTAGTATTTTTTTTTAAAGATTTTATTTATTTATTTGAGAGAGAGAGAATGAGAGATAGAGAGCACAAGAGGGAAGAGGGTCAGAGGGAGAAGCAGACTCCCTGCTGAGCAGGGAGCCTGATGTGGGACTCGATCCTGGGACTCCAGGATCATGACCTGAGCCTAAGGCAGTCGCTTAACCAACTGAGCCACCCAGGCACCCGCATTTAGTATTTTATTATTAAGTGAACATTACTATGATGTTGGCTGTAGATTTTTTCCTAAATGCCCTTTACCAAGTGTGGAAGTTCTCTGTTCAGTGCCTAGCTTGTTAGGCAGAGAAGTTTGTTCTTTCTATCGAAGAAGGACCGGATTTTGTCAGAAGGACCGGATTTTGTCAGATGCTTTTTCTGTATCTATTGAGATAATGTGATTTTTGTTCTTTATGCTATTGATAAAGTGTATTATATTACTTTCAGATTTTAAACCAACCTTGCATTCCTGGAATAAATCCACTTGGTCATCACATGTAATCCTTCTTATATGTTGCAGGATTTAGTCTACGAATATTTTGTTGAGAACTTTTGCATCTGTATTCATAAGAGGTTCTGGTCAGTGGTTTTCTTGTTATGTCTTTGCCTGATTTTGTTGTCAAGGTAATACTTCCCTTGAAATATGAAGCATTTTAACACATTATCTCATTGAATCCTCACATCAACCTTGTAAGATGGGCACGAATATTAGCCCCATTTATTAGATGAGGAAATGGAGGTTCAAATATCAACATGTCCATGGTTACATATCCAGTGAAGTGGCAGAGCCAGGATTTAAACCCAAATATCCCTCATTCCTGACTCCATGCCCTTAATAACCATGATAAACTTACTCCTATGGGCTGACTGACAAACCCCCATATAAATCAGCAGCTAACAAGATTAGTGGTAGGTTCAATCTACACTAACCAGATTTTGTGACCTGGTCACAAAGGTCTGGTGACCTACCTTAACTTAACATCCTTCTAAACTCCACAGTGGTAGTTTACTTAGTTCATTGTTCCACTTAAGTGAATCATTCAGGATCAACAATGTCATCTTAGAATAATCTGTGGAAGTAACATTCAGACAGCTAAAACCAAATCCAGAGTCAATCTGAAAAAAAGTAATGCACACATTGGTGCACACATACACACCATTTAGGGACACCTCAAATTAACTTATAAACATCTTGTATCAGGTATATACTGGGGGGGGTTGTCAAAGGCTAGCTTTCTAGGAATATGTTTTACTACTGTTATAAAAATCAAATCAGGATGTGAGGAGGGTAGGTTCAGTCAATACAGTAACCAAATCAGGCTCAGCAATCCTTTCTAACTACTGAATGTCCCATTTGGGCAGAATCACTGTGATATGGATATAAAACTGTGAACTAAGAAAAAGTGTTCTCAGGGTCAACATGGGTCGAATAGAAAAACGCAGACATGGGGACGGGGTGCTATGCGTTCCACCTTACATTCTGCTTTGTCAGGAGGTTCCTCAAAATTGGAGGTCCTAATGGAAAGCCTCCTGGGCTCTGTGCCTCAGTTTCTTATCTATGAACTTCTAATTGTTGCCCTCATCATTTCATTAGAATGCTGGACATGTGACAACAGTGGTAAGAATGCAGGAAGGAATGCCTTCTGGAGATGAAAGATGGAATTATTATTACCAACAATTTTCACCAATTGAAACATTTTTTGAGGGCTTCATGTGTACCAGGCACAACGCTAAAGGACTAGAGAGGTAGACATGCCAGTGACACAGCACTTGCCCTCCAAGGAGACAGATGCAGACACACGTGTAAAAACTGCGCCTGGAAAGGCTTTGACACGGGGTTAAATACCTTACTAAACACACACACACACACACACACACACACACACACACACACACACACACACACACACACACACACACACACACACACACACACACACACACACACACACACACACACACACACACACACACACACACACACACACACACACCCCCCCCAAAGAAGAAGCAGCTAGTTCTGCCTATGGAGATCAAGGAAGGGCTCAGAAAAGAGGGCAGTCTTTTTTACAGGGTCTTAGAAGAACCCGTAGGAGTTTACCAGGCAGAAAACAGGCTCAAGAGTATCCCAGCCACCAGGAAAGCACACTGTCCCCTTCTCGTCATGTGCTTGCAACCAGCCCTCTCTCCCACATGAGGCAGGCAATACAGGGACACCGCGGGCAGAGACCCGCAGGCCACTCTTCTGTCACAACTCGGGGGCCACCAGAGAGCACAGGGTAAGAGTCAGGCGCTGGAGCCAAACTGACAGGGGTTCAGACCCGAGATCCAGATACACTAGCTGTGTAACCCTGGGCCATTCATTCACCTTCCCAGGCCTTGGTTTCCTCATCTGTCACAGGGCAATGATCATAGGAACTATTCATGAGATTTGTAATGAGGCTTCCATGAGTCGTTGTAAAGGGTTTGCAACAGTCCCTGACACACAGCTAGCCCTGGATAAATGTTCGGTACCGTTACTGTGAATTCCTGTTGCCACGTCTGCCCAGGGTCAGTCCAGGCCTCACACTAAAGACCCGTCCGTCTCAAAAGTCCCCTACCCCCGTTGCAGGTGGTCATCCCGCCTAGCAATTTCCTTCACCTAACAACTGTTTGTGGCTGCTATCTCAGGACACATGGGCACTGAGAGAATGCCTCCTAAGACACGTGGCTTACGATCCCAGTAACCCAAATAGCATCTTCCATAATCGGGATCGTATCACCACTGCATTCTGTGCGTTGCCGTGAGACAGCAAATACAAAGGGACATCGAAGTACAGGGACGGCAGGAACAGTTGAATAAACATGCAATCCGATACCTCACATCTGGCATGGCCTCGGCCCCAATACCTACTCATCATCAAATACGTTTAAGGCTGTGGCTACTTTATAGGTACAAATGTCTTTATCAGGACATTAACGTGCACCGAACCTCTCTCAATAAAAGCAGTCATAAACAACAATCTCTTCTAAGCTGTCATGGAAGCTCCTGTGTTTGTAATAGAACCATTCATCTAAGAGACAGTTGCCAAAGCCTGTCTCAACACAATAGGGAGCCAGCCACACAGCCAAGGCAGATCCAGGGAAGAGGGCAGACACAGAGTAATTGGGACCTTTCTAAAGGGCTGGAAAAAACTCAGCTTATTAACATACGTTAAATATTACCCCGGATGCGGCAAAGCTTTGGGGTGATCAATTACATTTCCCCCAGAGCATTCTCTCATAAGGTAGCCTAAAAGTTCCTCTGGCCTTTGCAGAAGGAACAATGTCTATTCAAATTTTCAGCCAATGCCCAATTTCACTGCCTATGAAGAAAAGACTGTAAGACTATTAAAAAAAAATTTTTTTTTAATAAATTGAATGTCCTCTACAGCAGGTTTCACTGTCACACCTTTCAGACTGTGCCCTAAAAAACTAAGGAAAAGGGGAGTACAGTGATACAGAAAGAGGCTTTAACGAAATAATATCTCTATAGGCTTTGAAGAACAAATCTGATTTTATTATTTACCTAGATTTCAAGCATTTGAGAGAAGAGAAGGTGGGCAGACAGAATAATCTGCAGTTTATCACAAAAGGTAAATATCAAGCAAATCAAACCTACCTGTTATTAATTCAAATGATTATATCAAATGAAAATTTATAGCACTCCATAGTCTCCAGAGTATTTTCATAGTCTAAAAGCCACCTACCTCTGCCCAAAGGCAATGCAAGAACAAGACTATTTGCTAGAAATCTGTTACAAAAAATAACATGATCATCAAAAAAACACTTTTAAAAAAGAGCCCCCTCCCCCACCCCAGCCCCCCTCCAGCATAAAGTGTGTCCGCTACTCTTGTCAAGTACAAGTTAAATGACAAACACCGGCTTGGCAGGGAATGCGGTGTGTTAAGTCCTGTTAATATTGGTGAGCCCCTCTGCTCTGAGCATGGAGATGTTACAAGAATGGGTAACACTTTCCTCTATCTCTCCCATCGCCATTTTACCATGATCCATGACTGTCAGAATAAGGCCACTGTTGGTCTGGACAGCTGACTGACAGATCCAACTGGCCAGGGCACCTGTTGAACTCCCAGACCCATGTCCTCAAGTCTATTATAAGAACACCCTGTCCCGCTTCCTGGCCCCAGCACCACCACTCTCTGACCACCTGTCCCCCCAAGACTGTTGCCCCGGACATCCATCCATGTTAGGAAGGGCTCAGTGGAACCAGCTTCCCTCCCAGCACCACCCCCCCACCCACCAAGACCCTGTAACGCCCAAGCCCTCCCCCCCCACACATCCCCAGCTGAATCCCTAGTGAACAGCACACCAAAGTGGACCTAGGCAATATGGTTTGCTTCTAACTCTTGGTATTTTCCACATTTTCCTTTAATGAGTATTCCTTACTAAGAACCAGAAGAAAAAAATAAACTTGATATAATTATTTTTTCCTCCAATTCCAAAAGCAACATATGTTCACTATTAAACTCCATTAATACAGACATATATAATAGAAAAGGAGTGAGTCTCCAATAATCCGATCCCCTGTGGCAACCACTATTCCTACGTTGTAAATTCCTGAAGATTTTTTTCTATGATCCTGACCACACAATACATTTATATATTTAAATTTAGAGTTGGAACATTCTCTACGATAGCACCTTTACTAAAGAGATCAGCCAGGGGCGCCTGGGTGGCTCAGTTGGTTAAGCGGCTGCCTTCGGCTCAGGTCATGACCCCAGGGTCCTGGGATCGAGCCCCACGTCAGGCTCCCTGCTCAGCGGGGAGCCTGCTTCTCCCTCTCCCTCTGCCTGCCTCTCTGCCTACTTGTGCTCTCTCTCTGTCAAATAAATAAATAAAATCTTTAAAAAAAAAGAAAATCATTCATTAAAAAAAAAAAAGAGATCAGCCAAACACAGTCATAATAATTATTATTAAAATGACCACCTTAAGCACTATCAATGGAGTGGGATACAAATAAAGAACAATGGTTTAAAAACTTCGAGACAAGCTCCGGAGTGAAAGGCAAGGCAAGAGCCACAGGAGTGAGAAACTGAAGCTCTAAAAGTGGAAGTCAGTGGGAGAAGATGAGACCACCAAAGTTCATCCAAGCCCACATGCCCTTGTAGGCTGGGGAACACCACTGCTCTGGGGCTGCCCAGCCTTTGCAGTGTGACAGGCTCCCATTGGTTCCCTCCCCCCACCCCCCCACCCCCGCATTGCGTGTGACTCTGATCCAGAGAAGTTTGCCTCAGTCTTTCCTTTCTGACCCCTTCTTTGGCAGAAACCCTGATGGGGGCAGTGGGGGAGGGAGGGGGAGCATGCAGCTCGATCAATCCCTCCTTTAACCAAAACCAAAACACCCCTCTACCTAGGCCAGGGAAACAATCCTGGCATGACAGCTCCAAAATATTCTTTCCTACCTTTCCAACAGGCCTTAAGAAGGCTTAACCTCACAGAAGTATTATTTTTAGAATTCAGTTCAAAGCACTTTCTCATACATAATTGCATTTCTCTCAGCATTGTTGAAAGTTAGGGAGAAAGATGTTGATTTCCTCATCCCATTCTACAGATGATGGCAACAAAGCACAAAAGAGCTTGTACGGCTATACAAAGATACATCACAAATAGGTATAGTATGAGAACAGCCAAAGAAATTGGGAAGAGGGAGGTAGGAAACATTAGCATTTTCTTGTGACCCCAAATATTCCTTCTACCACCTGCTTTTTACTAGGTCCATACCATTCCATTCACATCCTTGGGGTCATGTCCTCAAAGAAATTCTCCCAATATCTGGTTACTTTGATACATTTATTTACAAATTCATACTTCACGAGTGTGCACTTCCACATCAAAGTGATTAATGAACCCTACACACTGATGAGGCTCACCATGCTTTACTTCCTCTTCTCCAATGGCCATCACCCACGCTTGTATCAGCTGACCACATTTGCGGCCACACCTTGAAACTCATCACTTGAAATCTCTCCACGTCTAATCTCAGACACTGCCTCTCCCATGCATGACCACAGCCTCCTATCCTGCCTCCTCTCCTCACTCAGTAGAGCCTCTGCGCATCACACATCAAGATTTTGCCCCTCCGGCTTCACATCGTCCCTTTCCCAACCTAGACTGGTACAACCATGCTATCACTAGATCCTTGGTGTCTCAGGTCCCAAGCTTTGACAACTGTCAAAATATGGATGAACAAATAGTCCTCGTGAAAAAAATGTATGTATCACAAAATCATGCCAAAGGGCTTCCCAAAAAGAAACACTCTCCCCCTATACAAAAATTAATTCAAAATGGATTATAGACTTAAATGTAAAACATAAAACTATACACCTTTTTGAACAAAACATAGGAGAAAATCTTCAGGATCTAGAGCTAGGCAATGAGTTCTTAGACATGACATCAAAAGTACAATCTACAAAAGGGAAAATTAATAAAACTGGATCTTATCAAAATTAAAAACTTTTACTCTGTGGGATCCCATGTGAAGAAAATGAAAAAGACCAGGAGCAAATATTTGCAAACCACATATCCAGCAAAGGACTTGTATCTAGCATAAAGAACTCCCAAAACTCAACAGTGAAAATATAAATAATCCAATTAGACAATGGACAAAGGACATGAACAGACAGTTCACCAAACAGAATATACAGATGGCCAATAAGCACATGAAAAGATGTTCAACATCATTAGTCATCGGGGAAATGCAAATCAAAACCACACAAGATATCACCACACACCTCTCAGAATGGCTAAAATCAACAACAGTGACAACACCAAATGCTGGTGAGGATGCAGACAACCTCAATCACAGGCGAAAACATGAAATGGTACAACTGCTCTGGAAGACAGGTGACTAGTTTAAAAAGAAAAAAAAAAAAAAAGCAGAAAAGTACAAGTACCACTCCTGGCCATTTTATCCTACAGAAATGACAACTCATGTTCACACAAAAACCTGTATATAAATGGTCATAGCAGCTTTATCTGTAATAACCAAAAACTAGAACCAGTCCATATGCCCTTGAACAGACATACCACAGAATACACTCAACAATAAAAAAGCAACAAGCTATTGATAACATACCAACAACCCGGGTGAATCTCCAGGGCATTATGCCGAGTGGAAAAAAACAATCCCAAAAGGTTATATCCAGTATGATTCCATTATGTAACATGTTTGAAATGGCAACATTTTAGAAAGTGAAGACGGATTAATGGCTGTCAGGAATTAAAGTGTGGCGGGGAGTGGGACAGAGTTGGGTGTGGTCATAAAAGGGCAACCCCAGATGGGGCGCCTGGCTGGCTCAGTCAGTTGAGCTCATCCAACTTGATTTCGGCTCAGGTCATGATCTTGGGGTCGTGAGATCAGGTCCCACATCAGGCTCCATGCTGGGCGTGGAGCCTGCTTGGGATTCTCTCTCTCCCTCACCCGAAAGAAAAAAAAAGAAAAAAGAAAAGAAGGAGAAGAGAAGAGAAGAGAAAAGAAAAGAAAACAGGGGCAACCCCAGGGCTACTCGTGGTGTTTGGACTGTTCAGTATCCTCACTACGGTAGCAGACACACTAGCCCACACATGTGATAACACTGTGCAGAACTGAATACACACACACATACACCACACATACATAAGTACAAGTGGGAATGGGGAAATCTGAGTAAGATCAATGGATTATATAATGAATTACATATCAACGTTAATATCCTGGTTGTGACAGGATATAATAGTTTTGCAAAATCTAACCATTGGGAGGAAATGGACAAAGTATACAAAGGATCACTGTATTATTTCCTACAATGGCACGTGAATTTACAATGATCTCAATACAAATTTCAATTAAAAAAAGAAACTAAGGCTCTCCAGGTTCTCTTGGGGCCACCTGCCAGTGCTGGGCCAAAATTTTTACTCACGCCACCAGCCCCCCACCCAGCATCTCTACTAAGCCTGCTCTACTTTTCAAGAGCCCACAACCCATTTCAGCCCACATGGCCTTACTCCCCATCTGGTCCTACAAAGTGCCTCCAAGTAAAAGAAGCTCTACCCTCTTCAAAGCCACTTCTGGGTTTTGTGTCATCAGATAGATCCTCACACCTCATCAATTTTTCTCCCCTGCTAACCGACAGTCTCTCCCCTGTCCTAAGGGAAGTCTTCCTTCAACTATTTGTGTCCTTCAAGATACCATCTCATAGCTACTGCTGCGTGTGGCCAAACCTCTCCAAAGACTGGGCCATGGTCATGTTCCGTCTTGGTAGAGAGGAAACATTAACTGAATAATGTAGTTTACTTCCTGTACCCAAACCTTGTAAAGGACAGTTTCAAATGTTAAGTCTCATTCGCTACTCACTTCTTTCTTTCACTCACTCTAAAAATGTGCTCTGTCCTCCCAGGCCCAGGCTGTGGCCTCCTAGCCCTATGGCTCTCAAGCTGGCTGATCATTCAAATTACCCGGGGAGCTTTAGAAAATAGAGATTCCCAGACCGTACTCCCAGAGGTTCTGATTCAATCCATCTGAGTCAATTTTTGTTTTCTTTTCTTTTTAAGCTTCTCAAGTGCTTCTGCTGCTGCTGGTCAGGCTGGGGAACCATTGATGGGTCTCGCTTTTTCATACAAAGGCAATCTCTTCATTCTCCCACTGTATAGGCACCTCATTTGAAATCCATGCCAGCTTCACAGTGACCCACAGCGAGCCTGCGCCCCAGGCCGTCCCCACCACTCTCAACAGCTCCGGGTACCACTTCGCTGCTGGCGAGCCCCCACACAGCCTTGGTGGCCACCCAGTACCCTCAAGCACATGACAAAACACAACCTTTCATTCTTCCCCTCTCTACAAACCTGCTTCTCCTGTCTCCACGGCCCACACTTCATCCTCCAGGCCCCCGGAAGCAGAACCCTGACACGACTCAACCCCTCCTTCTCTTTCACAAATCCCATCGGGTCAGCCAGGCCTGTTGGTTCCACGTCTGACACTTCTCCGCCCAACATGCCAGTACCTGGTCCGGGCCTCTTCCTCTCCCCCCTGGGCTCCTGTGATAG
Source organism: Zalophus californianus (assembly GCF_009762305.2). NCBI lineage: Eukaryota > Metazoa > Chordata > Mammalia > Carnivora > Otariidae > Zalophus > Zalophus californianus. The sequence continues at coordinate 67,943,100 of NC_045605.1, read as the reverse complement.
TCACCTAACTTGTCTACACGCCTGCAGAGCCGGCTTCGTAAGACACAGGCTGAGTCACATCATCTCTCCGGGAAAAACGTAATGGCTTCCCTTTGTCCTCAGAATGAGCACCAGACACCATGGCGTGACATTCAAGGTCCTCCATGATCCAGAGGTGGCCCATGTTTCCAGTCTGGCCCACCGTCACCCTCCTGGATACACCCTCGTTTCTCAGAGCACCCTTCCAGGGCTCTGTGCCTCTATCACACTGTCCGCTTAGACCTGAATGCCCTTTCCTTCTCTCTCCCCATGGTAGCAAGTCTAGACCCAGGCTCCAGACATCACCTCGAGTTGTACGCAGCAACCTACAACTACACGCAAGCATGCCTCTTCCTGCGGAGAAGAGCCACAACTTTCTACAGATTCTCAAAGGGGTCTAGAGTCCAAAGTAAGTAAAAAACAAACGAGAAGTGGCCTTTTCCCATTCCAAGTTAGCTCAGAGAAGTCTGCCTCTCCGCCTCTGATTCTTTCATTCTCTTGCATTCTCAACTAGAGACCCGTGCATTCCCCAGTCATGAATGATCACACTTTCCATTGCCCTACCACTAAGCTCTGGATATCTCTAGTGCAGAAGAGACTTCCTTCCATACCGGTATGTACAGCTGACCCCTGAACAACACAGAGGTTAGGGGTGCCGACCCCCTGCAGAGTCAAAAATTCAAGTATAACTTTTGACTTCCCAAAAACTTAATTACTAGTAATAGCCTAATGTTGACGGGAAGTCTTACCAATAACAGTCAATGAACACATAATTTGTACATTACATGTACTGCATACTGCAGTCTTCCAGTAAAGTAAGCTAAAGTAAATTATTTTTTAAATCATAGGGAAGAGAAAATACATTTACAGTACTGTACTGTATTTATCTAAAAAAAACCTGCATAGAAGTAGATCTGCACAGTTCAAACTCATGTTGTTCAAGGATCAACTGTAGGTAATTGCATAAACTGGCTTGGTTTCAGATTCGGTCAGCTCCACCACTTCTTTCACTGTGTGACCTTGAGCAATTAACTTGACCTTGGGCCTTAGCTTCCTCAGCTATAAAAAGTGGGGATATTTGCAGGACCTATACCACTGGGCTGTCATGAGGAATAAACAAGACAACACATCCTAAAACAAAACAGCCCACAGTCACTGGTCACGTGGGTCCGCTATGTTAAAGATTTTACATCTGCTGTCCCCATTCACAAAGCACAGTGCAGGCCCACAATAAATGACTTCTGAATCCATGTCTTCCCTGAATCCCAGGGCTCATCCACTGCCGTGGTAAAGCAGTTAGAAAGCATAACCTGGTAATACTTCAACATTCTTTTCCTTTTTTTCTCTTATGACCAATTCTTGAGCCATCCTACTTTCTACCCAGATTGTACAAGGGCTCATACCTTGTGCATAAACCTTTGCATGCCCCCCCACACATTAAACTCCCCGGTCAAAATGCTGATGATGCTGGCTTTGCTATTCTCACAGGAACCAAACTATTCCAAAACCCCCCATCAGAATTAACCCTCATTCTACTACTGTGCCTACTGGGCAGAAATCCTTCCTACCTCTTGAACTAAAGTCTGCCAACAAGAAGCAAAAACCAGGGCTGCTTCTTTCTCAATCTAAGAAGACCATGAAATATGCAAACATCTTTCTCCTTTTTTCCCCTGCTTTTTCCCTTTTTTCTAGCCAGTGCCTCTAACACTAGAGGCCCTCTGGGCTCAGGATTACTCACCGACCTTTCTTTGTTTTAAAGGCCTTTCTTTGTTTTGACCTATTATTCTGAGATGCATGTGTTCAACAAACATTACTGATACCTTCTGTGTCCGACAAGACAGACAGGGTGGGATCCTTGCCTTATAGGGCTTCTAGTCTCTTCTAAGGGCACAGTTCCTTGTGCTTCACCGTCACAGCCAACTTACTTGAAATAATACCCTGAATCACTGGTCAGACAGAAAGAGGAAATCAAAGATGCCACATGATGTCCAGATGCAGAAAAACAAGTTAACCTCAGGCCCCACGCATCACTTTTCCAAGTGGCCTGGAGATTCCATAGGGCTTGGATTTTATAGCCATTTCCACATCAGGGCCTCTGGGGCCTCCAGACATAGGCCACCTTCCTGGTCTTGAAAAGGGATGCTCCTCATTTTCCCAAGCAGTTCTCTAAGCCAGGAGGAGCCTGGGGACCACAGATCTCAGTCTCTGCCTGCCTAAGCAATGCTCACTTGTGCCTGCTTATGTGCACCCATGCTGACGTCCCCCACCACCACCTCACCACAGTGGTCCGCTTCCCTCTTCTGTCAGTGCTTCTAAGAAGTAGGCAGGGGGCCATTCCAAGTCCAGTGCTCCCCCAGCTGACAGGGCTCAGGTCGGCAACTGGAGAGGACTGGCCCAGAGATGTCTTCCTTCTCAACCCCCCCCCCCCCCAAATTTATCCAGTCCTCACAGTTCTTCTCTCCAGGGCTAACCAGTAGGCCTGGCATCACAGAAAGAAAGGGGCCATCCCTGGAGCTGTCCCCAGACAAGGACCTTGAAGACATTTGCTCATAAAAGGAGAAAACCATTGCCCAGCAATTGCTCTGGTCAGGCCGCCTGTAGGATCTCAGGGTACCAGAATCTTCCAGACAGCTTCCTGGCCACCAGCAGGGCCAGCCTTGTGATCTAGGATCCTCCCTGCCGCGTTATTTGAGAAGCTTTCTTCCTGCCAGCATTGGGCCAGGTGCCCTGGACGCTGGTAGCCAAGAACAGGCTTCAAAAGGCTAAGTGGAAGGTGACCATCTTCAAAGGGCCCTCAGACTTCCCAGAAAGCTCTGGCACATGGCCCTGACCCGAGGTCAGAGTTTCCTGCAAAGGCGCTTGTGACGGCTCCATGAGGGCAGGGACCATGTCTGCCTGGCTCACTGGTGTATCCCCAACAGCCCCGAGCCCCAGGCTGGAATACAGGTGGTGCTCAATATTGATTCGTCATTAACATACAATGACCTCCACCAAGGAAGGAAGGAAGACATGTGGAAAGAGCCCAGCTTCGGGGGTCAGACCGACCTGGATTTGAACCCTTCCAGCTCTACTCCTCATGTGCATCCTCATCTACACGGCGGGGATTAGAATACCCATCTCACAGTGTTCTTGTGAGCAGTAGATGGAAATCATATGTAAAGCCTGTAGCCCAGGTCAGGGCAAGAGCACTTTCCGTTTTCAGTTCAGCTTTCACCTGAAGCCCGACACCGTGCCAACGTGGTAGGGGGAATCCCAGAGCACAATTCATTTGTTTAACTCTTACGACCATCCCACAAAGTAGGATCTACTTAAATCCCTTTTGTGGTTGTGGAAAATAAAGGCACAAAGAGGAAAAGCAACTTGCCCAAAGTCTGGTATCTAGAAGTGGCAGGGCCAAGCCTCCTTGTGATTCCAAAGTCCAAAATTTTAAGGGCTACATTTATCTGCCTTTAAAGCCATCGGTCAAGGAATGTTTGCTCCTATCCCTACCCCGGTGTGATTATGGGAGATACTAGACCACAATGGTAGGCCAGAGTTTTCAGCGGCAAAACAAAAAGGCATCCAGGTATCCCCGTGGTTCACGGCTTTGTTTTAAACTAATGGCCTGTTCCTGTGAAATTCAATCTCAGGCAAGTTTGCTGATCAAAAACTTCTCTCCTCTCCTGTCCTCTTGCTATCTCCTCTCCAACTATCTACCAGAAAAATAGACACACAGCTATGTAAAAGTAGGAAAAAGGAAAGGAAAGCAGAGAGTGAAAGAAAGAGCGTGGGCGTGTGCGCCCTCAGGCACTGAGAGGTCCCACTCTCCTAACTATCCCTAAGGACAGCTGCCCACACAGAAGGTCCCGGGGCAGAAGCAGTCTGTCCACATGGAGGCCAACCACATCAAGTCTCGGTGTCCCCATGCACCCGAGCAGCAAAGACAGAATTAAGCCATCTCTTCTAATGGCCCAAACCTCCTCATAAAGAGAGAGCTTTCCATTTTTCCCCACTGTAAGACTGCATTTGCCCTACTGCCAACCACGGAGGAAATGTCATTACCAAAATAAATCAGTGTTGCACTTGACCTTGCTTCTCAACTGGCTCAGGATTCGTGACATCACAATGCACTCTACAAATGCTCAGAAATATCGGAAAACTGCCCCGTCACGTCAAAAACACTTGGTATTTCACTAAAAGGCATTAAATTATTTTGATTTTACTCTATGGAATCTAAAATGCTTTCCAGGTTTTCACTTTCAAAATGCTGAAAAGAAAAAGTACGCTCACAGGACCTTAGGAAACTTCAACTCCTGGTCTGGTTTGGGTGCTGGTTCGTGGAAGGTAAGATGGGGAGCAGGCCAGAAGCCAGGGAACAGTAGGCTCTCACCCCACACTGCTCACTGACTCAGTTCCCAGGTGGTGGGGGCTTCCCCATGGAGGCTCCCAAGGCAAATTCCCGCCCCCCCAAAGTCACAGGCAGGTCATTGGCAGCTCGTGGGCATCTGGGGCAGTTCTCCTAAGGGCCTAGTCTTCAGCTCCCAAATCCCTGCTAACCACCATGTTTCCCTTTCAAATTAGCAGAAGCAGCACAACTCCTCCATGGTGGCCAATGAGATAGGGTTGCGGACAGTGTTCTCTCCCCAAGGCAGCTGCTTGGAGATGGCACAGCTTCGAGGGCCCTGAAGCAAATGCATTTCCTGCACACCAACCCCCCCCCCCAATCTGGACACATGGCCATGCAGCTGTAATTCCTAATGCTACTTGCTCAAAAGACCACCCCATTTTCAATCAGGTTGGTCATTAACACAGTAAGTCAATGGAACGCTGATTTAAGGGAAAAAAGAATTCGTATATTAAGAACAAGAGCTCTCAGGAAGCACTGGGAATCTGATTGTCGTGGGTATTAAAGATATGCTCCCACAACGAGCACTGTGTCTGTCAACATACTCCTCACTCTTGCTGGGGTACAAGTCACAAAATCACAGCATCACAAAATGCACAGGTCCCGAGGACCCAAAGACATCAACTACTTGACTCTCTTTTTCTTCAGGGGAGAAAACGGAGACACAGGCCAAGGGATAAGACTGTCCACTGGGGGTAAAGGACTCAAATCCCGAGCTTCTCAGTGATTCTTCCATATTTAGCCCCGTGCCTCTGACACCCAGTGACCAAGAACTCTTACACACTTATTTCCACAAAAAATTATTTCTATGATGGTGTTACAGGCAGACGGGCAAAGCCTACCATGGCTGCTACCTAAAAAGTAAAATCAACAGAGAAGACAACAACACTGGAGTTGACAAAATTAACTTTTGCTTTGAATCACGCTCTCGGCGCGTAACCTCACTCCTAAAGTGGAAGTGCCAGGATGAGAAATGAAGGGTGGGAGTCACCCCCGACCAGAATGTCCGACACCAGGCCGATATTTTAGATTACAATTTCTGGGCAAACAAATGGGAGTTATACAAGATAGAGCAGCCTGAAGCCACCTTCACAGGTAGAAGTGAAATCAGCTTCAAAGAAGGCTCAAAGATTAAAGTACTTTGTTCTGCCTTTAAAATGGGGCGGCGGGCGGGGGGGGTTGCATCTTTAGATACAAAGGTAAGACCTTGCAGGCCAATAACCAGGCTGGGGAAGGGTAGCTCAGCAAACACACACACACACACACACAAACACACACACACACACACACACACAAACACAAACACACACACACACACACACACACACACACACACACACAAACACACACACACACACAAACACAAACACACACACACACACACACACACACACACACACACACACACACACACACACACACACACACACGATCAGAGGCTCTGAAACTTTCTGCCCACAGCAGCTGACATGGTTCACCCTGAGTCCATTTCACGAATGGACACGAAGAAGCTTCTCTGGCTACGAAGGATCACATGGGAGCATAAAACAAATGAAGGCTTGGGCTCTCTCTCCCCCGTGTGTGTGTGGCACTGACAGGCGAGAGACTCTGATGCTGCAGAAAGCAACATTTCCCTTGTTTCCATTACATCATCCAGGCTGGGGAAGGGGAGGGCGGGGACCACAGCTGGTAGCAGCTGCACCACCATCTGCTTTCTCCTTAGCTGCGTGCGCCAGTTTGAGCGGCAGTCTCCTGCGGCCCCTGATAGAGGAGGCACGGTATTAAAGGTACAACACCCTATTATGGAAAAGCTTTCAAATTATTTGGAAATAAATCACTTCCATGATAAGTTAACAACCCCAGGAAGGTTGCTGAGCCAGTTCTCTTTGAGTTTCGGTTATTTGTTTGCATCTCTTTAGACTCAGCTACAGTGCAAACTCTGTCAACTCAACGTGCCCAATTAGACAAGCAGAATGTACAAGCCACCACCTGCCATCTGCTTCCCAAAAGGTAAGCAGCCAAAAAAGTACAGGTCTACAGCTGGAAGCATTTATGGAAGGAACAAGGAATATTCGAACCTAGTACACAAGCCCCAGACTGGCGACGGCTACGTGCTGCTGCCTTTGGCATCCCAAGCCATTCAGTTGACCAGTCTTGTCTTCTTGGGCACTCCTGAAGTTTCCTTTAAAACACACTGCTAGGCATCCCCTTGTAGAAGGGGAGACTGGTGAGAGCCTGGGGGTTAACCCCTTGGCTGGCCACTCAACTGCCAATGTGCAACAAAGCAGTAAAATGGTGGTTTGAAGGTCTGATCAAGCTACACACCTATCTCATCTGGCTGATACAGGGCTGTGTTTAAAAAACAAAGTGCTGGCTTTTAAAAATGAGTGATAAGCATCTATATTGCTAGCTCTTCCTGGGGTAGGGTGTGGGGAGGGGAGAATCAAGAGATTTGTCAACATGAGGCCCCATTTCCATGTGGCACCAGTCAATTACCAGGAGCTACTGAGCGGCAGGCTTCCATGAGATTGGGCACGTGCTCTGAAGAACCATATTCCATCCGTGGGGGTCCGCATATGCCACTACAACTAAATCCCTACCTGGACCCTGAGAGCTTTTCTCTAACGCTGTTGAGTGTGTAGAAGAACAAGAAAACCCCAGAGAATGATTTCCCAATGGTCCTTTATGGACTCTTCTGGTTGGTTAAGATTTAGTCCCTTGGATGGCCAACTAAAACTCTACAAAGATCATTCCACCCAATACAATGAATGGATCTCAGTAGAGGGCTAACTGCAATCACCCCTTATCATAAAAGCACATCGTACCATCTCAAAGGAGCATTCCAGACCACTTACCATACATCTTGCCTTCGTCTGATAAGATGATTTTCCTCCTCCCGCATGGTGGGTAGATAGCCAAGGCTTCCTGAAAGCTCTGCTCAATGTCGGGGCTCCAGACCCCTTCTGCATCATTGTCAATTGGCTTATCCGCAGAGTCGCTCATTCTTTCCATGTTTTCGGCAGGGCTCTCACTGCCGCTCCAGCTGCTGGGCTCAATTTTGGCGGTTGGATTTTCCAAGCCGAAGCCTGGAGCCTTTTCAAGAAAATAAACCTAAGAGAGAAATGAAAAGATAGTATAAGGACAAGGTAATGACCAACAATACTGCTCTTCCTCGTTCTATTACCTATTCTTCAGGCACCAGCTTTGCTTGGAGAAGAACTCCTAGTGGAGAATACAGAATTTGGGGATCCAAGTGGCTTTTGTTCTTTACATATTGCGTTAAACATGCATACAGGTAGGCAGAAACTGGATAATCTTCACAGATGTGAGAACGGGGCTCCCTTAGAGTTGCAAGTTCACCGTGAATCCGGCAAAAACACTGACCAGATGCCTACAACCTACCAGGAGCACTTCGCTCACGGATAATCAAATGTCCACAGCAAAACAAGCTGTTTCAAAGAAAATAAAGTAAAACAATTGCTGTGGCAATTGGCACAATAACTCGAAAATGTCAAACCATCCCAGTATTTGTCACTGAGATCACAGAAACGCAAGATGGTGGCAGGTTGGAGGAAGGAGGAGATAATTTTGTTATCACAAATACTCATTCCACTAAAACAGCAATACCAGGGGCCCTGTATCTGCTCCTGGACAGCATTTTTCAGCGGGGCTTCTGCCCTACACACTCAGGTCATTTTGCCACTCTCTGCTTCTAGACTGTAACCTTGAAGCAGGGACCAAGTTGTCCCCACTCCTGCCTTCCCCGCACCGACTACAAGGGGCCAGCACATTTGCAGAAATGTTTTACACCTACATGGGGCACTTCGTCCGGGAGCCTACTTGGAATTTCTGATCACATGAAAACCATAGGGAGTCTTTCATTTATTTTTCTGTAGCACTGAAGATTACAGAACCAAAAGAAATTTTTCTCAAAGATTTATTCCCCTTAAATTATGCATGTAACCTATGGTCATAATGGGATAAGCTTTCCAAACAAATGTCAAACTGGCACAAACACCAATGTGAAAATGATCTAATCCAGTACCCCCTGCTGTCTGCACACTAACATATCAATATTCCTTTGTTGAAAAAGCATCAGATCATTAATTCAAAGGCTTCCCCAAAAAGGGAGAAGGAATGCTCCTGGGGATGGATCGAAGAGGGGAGGCCCCAGGCTTGAGTGGGGAAGCAGTCACCTGAGAGCAAGCAACCTGTCTTCTCTCATTCTCTCTCCCAACTGCCACCCTTCCACCTGCCCTCCCCCAGCTGCGTTTATCAACAGATCCCAGGTGCAGACACTCAGGGGCCTATGAACATTACACAATTAATGGTGTAACTAGTGGGTGCTTTTGGCTTCGTACCCTGACAGCTTTTGGGATCTAGCAGCACCTGGATAAAAGAAACCCTCAGGTTGTCTGCTTTTAAATGCTGCCATGGATCCATCATTCAAAGAACTTGTCAGCAAAATATTTACTACTTCTTACCAACACATGTACATTAACACAGGACTCTACAAACTACCCAATGTTGAGAGGTATCAATTATGCCACAAGAAAAGTTTTCGTGATTGACCTGCAGATGAACTCCACGATGCCTCCAGTGTGGGTCTTTTGAATTCTCGAATTATTACATTTTTTTTTTTGGTGGGGATTTAGGAGGCTCACAAAAATTCAAGCTGAACTGTACCATTCTGCCCTAAAGTCTGTTCCACCTCCAAAGCAGTTTATTGGAAAAAGTATGAGAAGATGAGCAAACGCTTTGAGGTAGTGGCTAATCCACCTTCTCCCTCTCTACCTGACCCAAAAACAGAACAGAACAAAACAAAACAAATGGCACACACAAAAGCCCAGGCCTGTCCCTGAGCTCTGAGCCACTCATAGCAGTATGAACTCACTGCAGGGAGCCACATTTTAGCATGAGCAGTGGATGTGCCCAGCATGCAACCACAACAGTAGAGGGACAGAATCCAGGACAGTGAGGGCCAGCTGAGGGATGAGGGGATCTCTATTTGCCTAAGAAGAACACCACCGTATAAGTAAGAGCCTCAGTCTCCAGACCAAAGCACACCAGCACCCCTGAGCCTATGCTTGACAGGCCTTCTTCCTCTTCCTTCAGCTGGTCATACAGTCTACACGTGAACATCACCAATGGCAAGGAACCCACCACCTCCCCAATACCACTTCCTTTGTACTGGCATGCTGAAATCCTTCTATCTAGGAGGCTAAAACCCATGTCCTGGTTAACTTCCATCTATCCACCCCTTGGAGGTCTAGCCATCCCTTGTGGGAGCAAATCCACTCCCCCGCCCCCAACACCCATTTAGGCATGACAGGAACAGCCCCCAGGCTCCTGATTGTGATCCAGACTAGACATAATTCACATCGTCCCTCTGCCCAGCCCTCATAAATGCATCCCAGTTTGTCCACACCCTCCATAAATGACACTGAGAGGGGGACCTATGATCCATAAAACCTCCAAGCTCCCAAGCGTTGTTCCCGAAATTCCTCTCTTATGCAACTGGCTTAGGAGCTAAAAACATGAGTTTATATTTATTCCTATTAAATTCCATTATTTTTACCCTTAAGCCATGACTCCAAGCTGGTAAGATCTTTCTGAATCATTAATTGCCAAGCTTAGTGTCCCTAGACATTGAACAACCTCTAAGAGTTGTCACATGGGGAGCGTGTAGACCCATTCTGTAGAAGCTCCAAAGAAGATTCTGACACAACATATGGAAAAATTTCCAGCTAGCTAAACTTCCACGAGGGGTGAAGTGCCTTAAAGACAGGTAGTATAGTCTTGCAGACAACCCCTTCAAGTTACCTCTAAAGCTAAGAATCACTAGTCCTTGGTTAGGGAATGCAATATTAGCTAGCATTAACTGATCCATCCATTTTTTTTTAAAGATTTTTATTTATTTGAGAAAGAGAGAGAGAGTGTGTGTATGTGAGAGAGAGAGACAGAGAGAGAGCACGAGCAGGGTGAGGGGCAGAGGGAAAAGCAGACTCTGCTGAGCAGGGAGAACGATGAGGGGCTTGATTCCAAGACTCTGGAATCATGATCTGATCCGAAGGCAGACACTTAACCAACTGAGCCACCCAGGCGTCCCTGATCCATCCATTTTAGTAAATACAGGCACTGTTCTAAATGCTCTCATGTTTTTATTCATTTACTGCAAAGGGAAGAACTCTGTGTCCAGGCTCTTGCAATTTGGTCAACTGGAGCTCAGCAGGATGGAATTACCTACTCTGGACAAGGGCCAGGACATAGCCCCAGAAGCTACCACATACATAATCCACAAAGTTATACAGCCCTTGGTTTTACAACCCAATTGTAAGATGAGGCCCTGTATGGGCAGAGAGTTTCCGATCACAAGACTGGGGCTGGCTGAGAAAGGCTCCCCATACTGGATACCAAAATAACCATTCTGGCATTCTATTCCTCAGGTCCCTTCCAGCCCGGCTCAAAATCCACCTCATCCTGGAAACATGTATCCAGTGACTCTGAGAGTATCAGCCACACGTTAGGAATATCCTAAAAATGCATCTAATGGGTAAACTACCACCCAATCTACCGGGCTTCTGAATGTATAGCAACAAGAACCTGCTGGTGGTAACAAGCAGGTTATCTTATTGGTAAATAAGATCTAATCAAACAAGGTGAGCTCAGAATATCTGTGCCTGCAGAGCTAACATCCTCACCTCCTCCTACATCCTTTGAGCAAGGGAGTCACCTTTCACTTGATGCAGTAAATGAAGAACACAGTATTGAGGGGCGGAGGACGGAGTACGCGGTATTAAGACTCAACCTGACTTGACTTCCAAACCCGGCTCACTGGCGAGCCTCAACACCCAGGCTAAATGAGTTAATCTCGCAGAAGCTCAGGTTTTAACTTAAAAAGGGAGATAAATTCAATTCAATCCCAACACAGGGAAGGCATTAAGGGGTAGAGGGACTCTCCCCTCACAGGACTGCCACAGAGATTTATCGAGATATACTGTGTACCACTGGTCCCTGGGTGCCTCCATTTCCATCATTACCACTTTTCCAACGGCTCATTTTTTTCCCTAAAATCCTCCTTGGCTACACTATAATAAATTCCAGAAAGAAATGTTACCAGTGACCCAAACATTCCTGTTAACTGCCCCAACAGCTATACTCCCTAAATGGATCATTCTTTCACAGTTACCCACTAACACTTGAGGAGAGGTGACATGATTACAGTGAAATGACATCATATATCTATTTGTCCAATACACATTTTAATATAAAAGTCTGGGGGAAGAAGGGGGCGAGACAGTCCAATGCAGGTGCTTCTGCCATCAACTCCATTCAAGGGACGCACTCACAAGGGGTGTGACATAGGGCACAGGAATCTGCTGCTTCCTTGATCTTAATTCCTGTAGGTCTCTCATAATGTAAGCATCTCACCCACTTATAGGTGATTTAAGAGCTCTTAAATAAAAGGGTTAGCTTTAACTAACCCTCATGATTAATGAAACACCACACTGAACATGAGGGTCACAAAAAATCCATACAGCTTCTTTTAGCCAATGTCTCAACAGGCTATGAGGCAATCAGAAAAGGGCTGGACTAGGCATTAGGACCCTGTCTCTACCTGAGTAGCGCAGGACCACACAGCACTTTTCGACCCCCACGTGCCTCAGTTTCCATCATTAACACTGAAGGAGGCCAACTAAGTCATTCATCAACACCTTGTGTTCCCATATACACTTTACCTATAATAAAACTTAGTAAGCTGATTTGTTATTGCACCCCATCCATACCCCAGACTCCTTGAGGGCAAGGACCATAGTATCCCCAGTGCTAGCAGAGTACCTGGAATAATACTCAATGAAAGAAAGAATAAACCAACAACCAGATGACATGAACATTCTTTGACATCAGTGTGAGTGAACTTATCACCCAAGCTTCCACGAGAAGGGCAAGAGTTTCAGCATCCTTTCCCATCCCTCCCATCCCTCACCCTGACTCTGGTTAAGATTCCAATGAGAAGAGCTCCAAAGAAAATTACCAAATTAGGAAAATGTAAGCGGACAGACTTAAGCCAGGCAGTTTGGATAACCAAGAGTTGGCTGTCTGATCCAATTTTTTATTTAGTAATCACAATTACAACCAACAGTCCTTCTGTGTTAAAGATACAAATACGGGGGTGCCTGGGTGGCTCAGGCGGTTAAGCGCCGACTCTTGATTTCAGTTCAGGTCATGATCTCGGGGTCATGGCATTGAGAGCCTTCTGTCAGGCTCCTTGATTAGCAGGGAGTCTGCTGGAGATTCCCTCTTTCTCTCTCCCTTTGCTTCTCCTACCCCGTGTCTTCACGTGCTCACACTCTCTCTCTCTCTCTCAAATAAATCTTTAAAAGAAAAAGGCACAAATATGGTTTGGGTACTCGAGGAGGTAAGTTTCTGCTTCGACAAACAAACATTATTTTGAGTGGAGTGGTAATTTTTGAGATACAACATTTTACCTTCTCTCTTTCTTTTTTCTTTTGGCCCCTAGAGAAAAACAGAATCAGAAGATGACAACTATAAGAAAAGCTATAGGGGAGGCAGAGTGGTGAGGGTGTGAAGGCCGGAAGCCAAAGAGGTGCCCAAGGAAGAAATGTGAAGAGGTGAGAAATGGTAACAAAGCAAACCTGAGTGAGTAGGTGAATGAAAAAGGCAACATAGGTCGTGACACTAAAAGGAAAGCAAAAGAGATTTCTAGAAGCTCAGAAGAATGTGGACATAGGCAACAGTGGGAGCCATTTAAAGAAAGAATCACATGGTTGAAATGATATTTGTAGTAGACAACTCAACTACACATCTGATGGCTCTAAGGTCACTCTGATTTAGGTGAAAGCCAAATTTTTCTTATAAGAAAAAAGCTGACCGCCAATAAAAAGACTAGGAAAAATTATGTTTTACTTCCAAAGTGAACTGGTACATCAAATCCAAATTCAACATTCTCCCAATAAACCATGTTTCAAGCACAATGCCAGAAGCTTTCACTGAAAGCATCTTTAATCATTGCCCTACTCCCACCGGGTATTATCTCCACCTTACGAGGTCCAGAGACCTAAATAAGTTGACAAAAGTCATATACTCAACAAAATTTGAATCCAGGAGTCATTTCGCCAGCTAGAATGCACCATCCAAGGGATTAGCCGCCTCAAGTACACTCTCACTAGACAGTGAGTTGGAGGCTGGATTTCAAAGGGAGAGAACGTAGGCAGTCCTTGAATGCTCAGCTCGGTCTACAACCGGCACCCTCAAGCACAGTCTAATTAATTCCTAATGAATAGTGATGATGCTGACTCACCTCCCTGGGTAGTTGGGAGGAATGTCAGGCACTAATGATAGTTCATTGCTTTTGCATATGTAAAGTGGGGCAAGTTACTAGTCCCCATCATTTCAGACACTAGCCAAACCTGCCAACGAGTGGCCGGAGAAATACAGGACTGATGGCCTGGATTTGGGAAGCAGCCTCCAGAGAAACGGAACTGGAGAATGTAAGTCATTGTCAGCGCAGAATGCTTAAGGAATGCCAACACTGAGAACTGAGGCCATGTCTGCCATAAAGCTGGTAGCAGTCAGTGAGCCTTGGTGTCATAAATTCCAACTGCCAACAGGTTCTAATTTCAGCAGGAAGGAGTGGATAATTTACTCCTTCTCATTTTCAAAAAATCACTTCCATATCAACAGGATCAATCAACAAGCCAACACCTCTTCACCAAGACCCGGATGCTGACCACCCCATGAGAGGACTTTGGCATTACCCTTCTGAGATTCCCTGATGAATACTCCTGCTCCATCAGCCCTAAGTACTTGCCCAGGTGACAGTTCAAGAAAGGCTTTGAGTGATTTCATGCTATGTAGCTCTGTATTACCAGCCTTTAGGGGAATCACTTTCCCCATCCCCTTAAGGAATCTGTTAGCCACTGAGAACAGAAATTTCAGCCTCTCCTTTCTGCCACCATCACCACCAGTCAAGCTAATCACTGCTCTGTTTCATCCTAAGAGACCTTCAAAAGAACTAGGCCATAGACTCAGGTCCAGGCAGTCTATCCAATCTGACCATTCCCAAGTGAAGACCAGATATCGAGACAGTGCACTCATCTGGGAAGCCTGAGCTCGATGGCATGACCTGCAGCCTGAGTCATGGATCCCCAGGAGGTGGACTATTTATCACATTTCAAAGCCAGAAACAGAAGTTTCTTCCTACACTACGAGAAAAAGAAATGCCACAAGAGTTAGTCTAAGTAGCTGTCAATGGGCATTCAAAAGAAAAACTTGTAGGACCTTTCCCAGGGGTAATAGTCAAAGAAAACCCAAAACTAACCCCCCTCAATTTCAGCAGGTTTGTAGAGTGAACATATATTTAAGGTAGACTCGCCAATCATAATGCTTATTCAATACAAAGAAAACAAACACCATGAAGAGAATACTCCTTAATTACTAAGTTACAGATAATGTTACTTTCTTAGTCGGTGAGGTTCACCATCAGATTATCGTGATGCCTTCTCGTTTTAGATGGCAGAGTACAAATTTAAAAAATCAAGAGTTGACAGTTTATATTTTAACAGATACCAACACAGCAGGTAAATATATACACTACGCAAGACAAACATTTCAAAAGGGTCCATCTCAATCCCCTACCAAGGAGGAGTGCCTAGAAATGAGCCTCCCGGGGTGGCAAGTCTGTAGGTCATGACTGGGGTGTCATCCTTCTTACAAAAGGCCATGGGGACTCACTCAGTGTTGCACAGCTTGTTGCCAGCCAACTTAATGATATGTTGGTTCTGGGCTGACTCTGAGTCCCAACAGCTGACCTGCCCAGATGCTGTTCCTCTGGCTGATTTGGAGTTCTAATTCTATTGCATCAGGAACAGCCCTCCCTAGTCCACACACAGAAATGGTCCCAGGCCATCCACCTTCTCTAGCTCTTATGACTTGGGGTGCTTCTCTCACTCTGACCATGCCTATGTCTACCCTGGATTATTGACACAGCATGCAAGGAGAGAGAAGCAATAGGTAAATCCACAGTTCACTTCGGACTGGGTCATAAGTCAATCATCAAGAACTGAAGCATTTGAAAGTGCTGAACTGTAAGTCCAAGCTCTGTTCCAGTTATTGTACCGGGTACACTGGCACTCAAATGCTGTCTAAAGATCCAACAGACCCACATGAATCTCATCGGCACTGGCATTAGAAGATCCAAAATCAGCGCACCTGGGTGGCTCAGTTGGTTAAGCATCTGACTCCTGATTTCAGCTCAGGTCATGATCTCGGGATCATGAGATCGAGCCTCAGCATGGAGCCTGCTTGAGATTCTCTCTCCGTCTCCCTCTGCCTTCCCCCCTCCTCTAGCACTCCCTCTCTCTTCCCCTAAGTAAATAAAATCTTTAAAAAGAAAAAAAAAAGGGAGAAGAAGAACCAGAACCACCACCACCACCACCAAAATCTAGGCTCCAGTGTGTCCAGGAGGAAAAAACTACTCCTTCATGTCACCTTCGGGTAACCAAGGACACAACTCATCACAATGCATTTTGTCCCTTTCCAGCCTCTCAACCATCAAAAATCAGGATATTGCTTTTTTTGTGTGGGGGTTGGGTCTGGCCATTTCTAAGGGATCCGAGCATACAGATCCTCATCCCAAATCACACATGAGTATCTCAAGTCTCAAAACATGATCCTAAAACTCCCTGGAAGCAGAAATTGAGCCCCTGAGCCCTCTAGGACCTCGGACAGTGGCAGGTGGCATTAGGAGACTGGATAAAAGTGAACACCACAAAACAGCGGCTATAACTAACTTTTCTGATACCACAGTTACCTTAGAGAAAAAGTTTATTCCAGGAGCCCTCGATAAATCACTTTTATGGAATTATGATTTTATGTGATGCCACTGGCATACAAAGTCACCGAATTAGTCACTGGATTTCCTCCAAGAAGTTGAAGATTTCACGGAGTGCTCTTTACAAAGATCCCAAAGGAAAGTTCGATAACAAGACACCGCGTGTGTGTGTGTGTGTGTGTGTGTGTGTGTGTGTGTGTGTGTGTGTGTGTGTGTGTGTGTGTGTGTGTGTGTGTGTGTGTGTGTGTGTGTGTGTGTGTGTGTGTGTGTGTGTGTGTGTGTGTGGTTTTTTTTGTTTGTTTGTTTTTGTTTTTACCTTGTGGTCAACCGAGTAGGCCTCGGCTTTACTCACTGGCTGCCAAGTGCTCTGAGCCACACTGGCAGGCCCCTCAGAGAAAGCACAGAGGTTATTTTGGTCAGCAAGTTTGGTTTCATTCCCAAATCCACTTTAGATCCCTACCTCCCTCCACACCTCCATCCCCTTCTTCTTTCCTGCGGTTCCTTACTTTTAATTTATGTTATTTTACAGCCTGGCAAGCTGCCTTAAATTCATTCGGAAACAAAAGAGGGTAGAAACACAAAGGAGAAATTATTTCTCTTTTCTAATCATCCACTCCCATGTCCGTCACCACGTGCCAGGCACTAGAGAAATGGAGTGAAATAAATATGCCATCCTCCCTGCCCTCAAGGAGCAGCCTTTGTGCTGGGAGACAGATACTGAAGTTCATTCTCTTTCCTGACTTCTAGCCCCTCCTCTGGGAAGCCTGCCCTCACTTCCCTTGGTTTCTGCAGGAAGCACTGTTGCTCACCAGGACAAAAGAATTTACCTCACTCACTGCACAGGAACAATTTAGTGCCTGCCACTTTTGCAGGTTTGTGAGATCTTTAAGGTTTAGGTCCAGGCCTTTAGTCATTTCCCTATCCTTGGCCTTTAACAGAATGCCTGGCACACAGTCATCGCTCCCCCAAAATGACGACTGAGTGGATGTCAAAAAAATGAATGAGCAAGTGAATGAATGCAGGACGTCAAAGGAGGAATGGCCAAAGTGCTGTTGGAGCACAGACATGGGAGCTGATCCTGCCTCTCGGGTCAAGAAGAGCCTCACAGGAGGGGAGGTCCAGGCTGGTCTTGACGCCTAAATAGGACTTACCAGGCCCATTACAAGGGCTCAGGGGCCCTGTTCGGAGAAGAGGGTCCATGCGTGGGATGTGCTGATGAAATGACAAAGCAAGAAAGCAGAAAGGTTGGAGCAGAGCTTAAAAAAGCAAACTGAACCACCTCACACAGGGCCCATCACATGCCATGACAAAAGCTCTGGGCTGTTTCAGACCACGGCCAACATGAGAACACCAGGAACACCAGGAATGTGCCATCTGGAGGGGTATGTGCATTTATTTGGGAGCATGAAGGATGAAGAACAGATAATTTTATAAATTTGAAATCAGAATTTTTTAAGCAAAGCATTTTTCAGTGTGCTCCAAGGCCAGAGCAGTCCTCTAGGTAAAGTCAAGTGTTCCAATGGGACACATCCTTTAAGCCTTCCAACTTTAGAGAGATGTTCAAGAGACAGTGTATACAGGGGTGCTTTTTTAAACAGCCCAGAGCCTCCAGTTGACCTCCACTTAGTGCCCTGTCACTCAGCTCTTCAATTACTGCTCATCAGACTTTGTCTTCAAGCACCCTACATTATTCCCCTGGTCCCCAAAGAGGGCTATGTGCTGATGGCAGTCAGCCCCCAAAACCCGCACGGGGACTGGACTGCTGTGCTCTCACAGAGACACACACATCTGAGAACGGCCAACAAGGAAACACCAGCCCAACAGCGACACACGCAAACGTATAAATTGACCAAAAACATACCCTGCTTGTTCCCAAATGTCCACTGGTTCCCGATGTTACGGATATCATGGAGTTCCCACTCTTCAAATGAGAATGCAATCTGCCATTTAATGAGGACACAGTGACAGAGCAGCTGCAAAACAGGTCTTACACTGGGAGGGATGCAAATTCAGGGACCAATTAAAGCCTCACCCTTGCCCCCATCCCAGTCCTCCAAATCTATACCCAGCTCAACTTCAGCGGGAACATTAGTCTTGGCACTTTGGCTAGAAATTGGCCAGGATAAGAGAGTATTATTCCCCCTTTAGACAATAAGCCACTCATTCAAAAATAAATACATAAACACGTGAGCACCTACTGTGTGCACAGTACCAGCTCTAAGCGGTACACAAACACTAGGCAAACAGAAGTACCTACGGAAAGGCTGAGGCACCCATTTCTGGAATCAGGCCTCCCTGTGCCTTCACTTCGGCAGGCCCTAGGGTGCTCTGGAGGAAAGCAGACCACCAGACTCCTCCTCCTCCCACCTCACCAGCAAACGAGTCCCCCATATCAAGTAAGAAAGGCAAAAAGGCCACAACTCAATTCAATCGACATTTCTGCAGCTCCCCAACACACACACACACACACACGGGAGGAGTGTCTTTAGAGGTTTATGTTTCCTTCCAGGATCTCTTCTTCCTCCAACACAATCTGCTAACCCTGCTAGAGGAACACGGAAGGCCGAACCTTCACCTCAGCTCTCACTCATCCAACTGGAATCCATTCCCGATTCCACCTATGGAATCCGACTGCTGCCTTCCCTCTTGCTTGGGCTCTCTCTTTCGTGGATTGTCCTGGTGTTGATTCCCCATCAGTCCAACTGACTGACATGACTCCATGTGTAGGATTCAACTTGAAGGCCAAAAAGGCCCAAAAGGACACCAAACAACCCCAAACCCACACACCAGGCATACTTGGCACTGACACCTTCAAAGCTGCTTCTCGGCACTCAGGATCTTTCTCTAAAAGCATTCATGAAAATCCAAAAAAGATTTCCAAGGTCCTGGGTGCAGGGACCCAATTGCATAGCCCCCTCAGAGGGACTCTGCTACTCAGGGAAACTGGCTGCAGCAGCACCCAGGCTCCCCCACACCTTCCGATGCAACTCAATCCTGAGAACGTCCACTGGGCCCCCCATCCCTCAGCTGCATGCCCTCCACACCCCTCCATCCCCATGGACTCTGCTCCTGACTTCTCGGAACTGGGCAGTTGCCTGTGTCCCCATACCACCAGCACTCCCCACAACCACGTTCTGCCCAGTTCCCAGCTCTGGATGGAGACTGGGATAACATGGGTGGTTTCTTAAAAATACGATCCCAGCTTTGATGCTAGAAGTACTGAATCAGAGTCCCCAGGAAATGTATTTTTGGCAAGTCTCTCTTGTGCTCTTCTTTGGCCAGAGTTTTCCTAAAATGCATTTATGACTTTTATCATATGCTCATTTAAAATCTTTCAGCAAATCCCCACCCACTCCAGGACCCAACTGCATGACAGGGGCCCCCATAGCCTTAACCACCTAACTGCAGCCCGGTCTCAGATGCCTGTCCAGTCCCCTACATTCCAACCACATGACCAGTCCCTGGTGCCCAGATATACCAGGCTGCCTGCTTCACCCCTTCAGCCACCTCGGTCCCTCTGCTCAGATGCTCCCCTCACCAGCCACTCTGCCTAATGAATACCTATTGGTCCTTTCAAGACCAATGCCACCAACCTCTCTCTGGGAAGAAGCTGCTCTCTCTGAGCAGCTTCTTCCACTCGGGAGATGTCATTTCTGTGTCCCCATAGCACCTCAGACAAACTTCCAACACCACACATGCACACTTCCCCATGATTCCTCGTAAGATACGGTCTCCCAGCTCATCAGTATGTTCCTTGGCATTCCTATAACATCTCTCAACACAAGTTGCTGGAACTTCAAAAAATGTTACGTGTTTTCCTTTGCAGGTACCCCTAGAGTTTCAGGGACTACACCCTGCATCTGGAGAGCCCTTATGGCAAAGCAGTGAAATATACATAAAGACTACCTAGGGTTTTGGAATACCAAAGAGTTTGAATTTTGAGTCTCCACTTATTAGCTATGTCTCAGTGGTTCCCCCTCTTTGGTGCAAATGAGAATTAGTATTAGCAACTTGTTATAAAGACTATGAGATGATCTATGTAAAGTACAGGTGTTGCAATTATTGGCAGTAATTATGTACATTATTTATCATTATCTGTATGCTTATAGATTAGTGGGTATGAGTGCACACACATCTTAGAACTGTGCCTGACACATTATAGGTCCTCAAAATAATTGCCAAATGTGTGCAGCTATAATTACTAATGACTGCTTACATATCTGCCTTTCCTGCTACACTACAAGTTTTCAGAAGGCAAGGACTCGGGCCCATTCATTTCTGTACCTCATCCCCACCTCAGCTCCATAAATAATTGTCTGATTTAGTTTAACATAAAATATTAATGCAATGTTTATGACTATTAAGATATTCATCCTTGTCTAAGGAATCACAAAGACAGCCTCAGGCACATTCTAGACCAAACCCACAGAAGAAAATTAAAACGTCACTGGCTTGAAAACCTTCCTCTAATCTCCAAAAACCCCGACTAGCTGGCCTCTAGGCTCAACGTCAATTCTGCGGGCCCCTCCTTCAAGGTCGGACCTGTTACCTAATGAGCCACAACCCCGAGGTCTTAAGTGATGACACAGGCCCCCTCCTCCCTGGTCTGTGGCATCCCTGCTCCGACCCCCCAGCCACAGCCCCAGCCCCAGCTACTCCACCTGAGCCACGGGCTCCAGCCTCCTCAGCTCACAGCCAGTCCTCCCCCTAGGGCCTGGGGGCTGCAGTAGGCCCGCCGAAGTGTCAGGTTACCACAAAATAACAGTAGGCCTACACAGTCAGTGTAGAGGCCAAGTGCAGAAAGAGAAGCCCAGGAGAAAAAAACAAGACATTTGAGTTTGAGTCAAAGAGGAACTGGGTTTTAAGAAATATCCTTTAAATTCACAACTACGCTCTTAACATCACCCCCATAGCCCCTACAATAGCTCATTCATTTAGTGTCCCATCCAGAGTAGCTCATATTTATGTTATACTTACCTGCTTTGAGCGTGCTTTTAAAAATATTATTTTAGAGTCAGAGCGGGGATGGGTTTTTTGGGGTTTTTTTTTTTTTTGGTTTTTTGTAGTTTGCTTATTTAGTTTGCTTATTTTATAAAAGTCAGATTTGGGTCAATGAAGGTTTTAACAAGTATTCCCATTCAACAAATCCCTGATATTATTCAGCTTTAGTTTTCTCAAAACTAAATCCAAACATGACAGAGCTAATTAGCTCTGCTGAAGGAGGGGCAGACCTTCAAGAAAGAAAAGGCTAATAAAAAGCACTCACACATTTTTCCCCCCCTAAAATGAAATCAAAGGTCACTCCCGTGCTACCCTCGTGCGGGAACAGTGCCGGCTTGATGTGGGCTGACCCAGGCTGCATACTTCAAACAAAGTTAACTTCAATCACTGCAGCGAGTTAACAGGTTATTGATTCTCCATCCACTGTTCTTTCATCTGGGTTTACTCTGTAGACCATGCCTCTTTAATGTGCTCCTAGCAACTGTTTTATAAGAGGGTGGGTACAGACCCAGCTACAAGAAATGCCCTTCTCCAGCTGAGCAGGTAAACCCCGAGGCCCGGCCATGTCGGGCTGGATTTGTGTTTCCCATTGTAACCCCTCCACTGTCAATGCCCGGGCACAGTAGATTCCCCGAAGGTGCTGAAAAGGAAGCAGATAAAAAAAAAAGAAAGAAAGAAAAAGAAAGAAAGAAAGAGAAAGAAAGAAAGAAGGAAGGAAGGAAGGAAGGAAGGAAGGAAGGAAAGAAAGAGAAAGAAAGACAAGACAGAAAGACAGAAAGAAAAAGAAAGAAAGAAAGAAAGAAAGAAAGAAAGAAAGAAAGAAAGAAAGAAAGAAAGAAAGAAAGAAAGAAAGAAAGAAAGAAAAAAGAGAAAGAAAGAAAAAATTCCAAATGGGGGAGAGCGGGGGACAGGACTGATTCTCTACAATATTCTTTAAAAAAAAAGGTTCATTTTCATGAGGAAAAGGTTCTCCAACATCCCCTTATTTTGTAGTTACTGACTGATGTTTCATGTTAAAACATCAGGGTTATGAGTATTATAAGGCAAGCAGTGCTCGGAGCAGGACTCTATTGCAAACGCTTAAAAGGGTAGGTGGCGGGGGGGGGGGGGGGGGGGGGGGGGCGGGGGCTGGGTAACGATGACAGATGACTTTAAAATGATCATCTTAAGTGGCAACCAGACCAGCTGGTAAACATGCAGACAGGCAGATTCTGTGTTTCATTTCTTTTAACTTTTAAGAAATAACCCTCTCCCAATCCCATCAATAAAAACTTCAGAGAAGGAACCTATTACCAGCTGACTCTGAGTTCTGCAAGTGGAGAAGAACACCACATAAACAGTGAAATTACCAGCAGTTTCATTCTGTCTTTAAAAACAGTCTAATTCCCGGAAGAGAGGATCTCATCTGCTTGCTCCTCCTTGGGCTGTCAGAATTCACACAGTTCATGCAGGACACATCACACCGTGCAATTACCAACCGGCATTTGCCACTGCTAAAAGATCTTTAATAATGCTGATTTTTTTTTTTTTTTTTTTTTTTTAAACCATAAAAGCTCTCCTTATGAGCCCAGCTCTCTTTGCTTGTTCGGCGTGCCTGGTCACTTACAGGAGGAGAAAAAGCCGGAGGAGCGGCTCATCGTTCTCCAGCTGTGTCTCCCAGGGAGCTGTTCGTGTGTCCGCAGGGCGATGCCACGCCGCTGCGCTGGCCGGCAGGGTTTAAAATTAGCCGAGCCCCGGAGAGCCCTGGGTAACCTTTGGACAAGGTTAGCCAGCAGGGCAGTGCAGGCTCAGGGAGGGACATTAATGAGAAGCCAAGGAGAGCTCTTCCACAAGCCCGTTAGGGCCCCTCTGGGCCCTCACCATCTAGAAACCTGGAGGGGCCGGGTACACCTCCTGGGCCTGAGGAGGCTGACCTCGGCTCTTATTTTTAACCCACCAAGTCAGCAGCTTCCTTCACAGACGATCGGCGCAAGCTCTACGTGTGTTTCTCCAAGTTTGAAGTCAACATGCTCCGCCTCTGGTTATATGTTAATTTTTAAAAACTTTAAACTGGATTTTAAGAACATCATATCCATGGAACACTTCTAAATGTAAAGTTCATACCCACACATGACCAAAAAAGTGGAACCTACAGAAACATACACAGGAGGAAATGAACTGTGCTCATAGTCAGTGCTGACAACGCATTCTGATGTCCTTTCTTACACTAATAACATTATTCTTATTAACACTATTTTTTTATTATTATGACTCCCTATAGTTTTGGGGTTCTGTTATTACCCATCCAACATTTCACATTCAGCATTATCCTGAGTCCAGAAACATTCTTTGCATTTGTGATTTTTAAGAGGTATGGTATTCCACGTTGTGGATATACTGCTATTTGACTACTTCCCCATGGGCACACATTTATATTTTGCGCAACTGTTCACTGTTAACGGCAAACATCCTTGTAATCATTTCCTACGAACAGATTCCTGGAATCCACAAGAGCAGGAAAAAAATGAAGCCACTGGTGCAGACTGGGGACCCCTGAAGACAGGGATGGCCTGTCACACTGTAGTGTTTTCTGAAGAAAGGAATGTGTCTGGGCACTTTCCAAATAACCCTAAATTCTAATGTGACACTTTCCAAGCACCTACCGGGAGATCACGAGGCCAGCACTACAGAAGTCCCCTCAGCAGTGAGACAGAGGAAGCCACAAGCAAAGGGTGCATCTAACACCTCTGAACACCTGTCAAAGGCGATTCGGATGCTACTGGCACTGTCCACACTGCCCCCACGAGTACCTCCCTGGTACGTACGGCCACACCGGTTGTTGAAAATACTGAAATACGTTCATCCGAGTTTGTGAAGAGTCAGTGGCACAAGCCCACTGAATGCCCCTGCCCCCTTGGCTCCCAGCCCTCTCCCAGAGCCCCAGGCCTCCTCCCCAACCAAGTAAAGCTCAGTGCCTGGCACACCTGGAGGCCTCCAGGGGTTGCCTGTGTGTCCATGTCCCTATGGTTCATTAAATACCTAAAATATCACTCCTGTTCACAGACAACCTACAATTCAAGATTTGCTTTTTAGATTTGCTTCATCACTCCCTTCCAACCAGCTCCTCAGAGGCCACTGGTTAAAATCTTAATTAACATCACTTCAGCAGTCTTTTCTTAAATTCATTAAATTACCTAATATTTTATTTTTTTAAGCTGAAATGGACAATTAATGAGAAGCACTTACCAAGACGCCTAACAGGGAGGTGTTTCCACTAAGTTGTTCTCCACCAGGCACAGTGAGTTGGGTTAGACAAAGATGGACATCATAAGCATAAGATCCATACACCAAGTACTAACACCCGTGACATGAGCTCCCCAAGGGGCAAAGCTATCTGCTTAAATCACATGAGAGTTTAAGGAATTCTCACATCATCAACTGTAATTCTCAGGAAGCTAAAGCAAAAGTATCAAAATGCTAAAATCAAGAGGTAAAGAGAAGAGTCAAGTACAAACTAACCTGTGCCCCAATCGCCCTGGTATTGACTTACCTATGATACCAGTAAATGCAACATTCTAGAGCTGGGTATATTGCTATGCTGTTGGAAGCACGATCTCTACTATATCTCTCCTTGCTAACCTGAATTATTTTCTGTGTAAGGGAATAGATAACCAGTGAGTGGAACAGAATTTCATTTCCTCTGAATGTTTTTTTTCTATCCTCTACTGCAGATGCCTGGGAAGGAACACGAGCCAGGAAAGGGAAAAAGAACAAACAGAAGCCTGTAAATCAGACTTTGAAAACCAAAAAAGAGCTAGCCTGGATGTATTACAGCCCCGCCCAGCCCAGCCCAGCCCAGCCGCTGGGATGGTGACCCAAGCTGGAATCAGCTCAAAGGCAAGGCCCATACACATCTCCACTATGGAAGAATATACACCAAATTTCAGGTCACTATGGGAGCTATTTTTGACTCCCAATATCAAACACAATGGCAAAAGCTTAAGGAAATACTTTGTAGTAGTAACTGAAAATAATATTCACAGCTAAGATTTATTTAACACTACTGTGTGTGAGGCACAGGGATCATGACGACTTTTATTTTTATTATTTCTCCTAATCCTCATCACAACTATGTTAAGTAAAGATGTATATTACTAACCCCATTATTCAGATAATGAAAACAATGCAGTTTAGAAACATTAAGTCATTTGTCCACTTGTCAAACAAGAGATCTCCAAACCCAGATCCACCACACCTTGAGCCCAAAGTCTGTTTCTATGACACACTGAACCTCCCATCGTTGCAGGTAATCAAGGAACAGCTGAGAGATCTCCAAACAGGGATGCCGTATCGGAAACTGGAGTGGGGAGAAGGATGTCAGGGAAGGTACAATCTAACCTTGGATCCATGACAGATGAAGACAGATTGCCTACTGTATGCTGGGTCTATACAACGTGCTTACAGGACAGGAGGTTTAGGAGACCCTGTGAAGGAAGTGAGCACACAGAGCCACTCCATTTTTCTGCTCACAACAAAAGGCAACTGAAAAGTAAGGCCGCAGAGTCCAGACTCCGGTTACGGTGAGCCCAGTGGCACATGGTGAGCACGTTTCCTTCTCCCTCCCCAGAAGACACCTGCAAGGCTGCAAAGCCTAGCTACTGCAGCACAGGGAAAGAGTTCTGGCCCTTCTCTTTCTAAATTCCCTGCACCTGAACTTTTTGCCAACACAAAGCTGGTATTTACAGTATATAAACGATTCAAATTTGTATTAGAAAATATCGAGAACACAACCAGAAAAGGAGATGAATGGACAAGTCACACAGGAGAATAAGCATGTGACTGCCTCCCTTGGGGAGGAGAGGGAAAGAAGGACAAATTCCAGCGAGCTGAAGGTATGACTTTAAATCTCCTCATCAGCAAAGCTGTAAAGCCGGTAGAAAGATCTGCAGTGAATAGGATACAGGGAATATACTAGCACAGTAATGGATGAAGATCCAAATGGCTATACTTATCAAGAGCCTCAAAGGCTTAAATCCTTGGACTCAGTAATCCTCACCCTAGAAATCTACTGAAAAGAGAATTCCATGAAGAAAAACGTCAGGATCACAAAGATATACCTTATAGAATCACCCCTAATACTATGAACAGTGGAATGACTAAGAAAATCACAGTATGTGAATGCAAAGGAAAACTGTCTCCATTTATAAGAAAAAATGCAGAAAAACAGACTGAAACATTAGGGAAAGCTTCTCAAAGATTCCTGATTTTAAAAAGCTAAATACAAAATTGTGTGTCTATGTATATATTATAAAATATACGTTTGTATATATAAGTATATACGAAATTGTATGCATTGATGTATTCATATAGATTATTTAAAATATATTTATATGTATTATGTATACATGAAATTGTATATGTGTATATTTATAATTACTGGGAGTTTTATGCCCATATCTACAGAAATAAAGTAACTCAAATTTTTTAAAAAGTTATTCTTAGGAGGGTGACATTACAGGTTTTTGTCTTACACTTTTTTCATGTTCTATTTCTGTGATTTTTAAGAAAGGACTCCAATTTTTTTAAGAAAATTTAAATAATCAGCTACAACTTGAGACATTCGAGCACGTGAATGCAAAAAGAAAACTTAAGAGGTCACACATATGTGGATACTTGAATGCTCTCTATCGCCAGGACCCACCAGAGGCCAATCTCCAACTTTCTAGGTCTAGTCACAAGCTTCAAATACAGACACACAGATGATCGCCTGGTTCAGGGAGACCTGAGGACTTGATGCTCCCCCTACCATTACAGCAACAATCACAATAGCTAACACTTAACAGAGTGTGGATTCTGGACCTGGCCCCACCAGAAGCACCTTATATGTCGATTCATTTACTCCTCATAACAATCCTATGCGGAAAGTACTATCATGACTCCCATTTTGAAATAAGGAAACCGAGATACAGAAAAAGAAAATAAATTGCCCAACCTCACTCAGAGAGATGGCAAAGCCAAGATCTGAACAGAGACTGACTCTGGAGTCTAAACTGATAACTACCAACCTAGACGGCCTGTATGTAGACAAGTCTCCCATCCGCCGCTCTGCTGGTACATCTTATTCAAAATGTCTTTCCTCCCCTTAGCCACCTACAAAGCACCCACACATATTTCAGAGGCCAATTCACTTGCCACCTCTTCAGCAAAGCCTTCCGCGGAGCTCCCATGCAGCATTAATAGGCATAGGGTTTCAGTTTTCCGTGAAAAGTTACAGAGATGGGGTGCCTGGGTGGCTCAGTTGGTTAAGCAACTGCCTTTGGCTCAGGTCATGATCCTGGAGTCCTGGGATCAAGTCCCACAGCGGGCTCCCTGCTCAGCGGGGAGTCTGCTTCTCCCTCTGACCCTCCCCCCTCTCATGCTCTCTCTCTCTCTCTCTCTTATTCTCTCTCAAATAAATAAATAAATAAAATCTTTAAAAAAAAAAAAGAAAGGTTACAGAGATGGATAACAATGACAGTAGCAGAACAAAGTGAACGTACTTAATGCCCCTGAGCTGCACACTTAAATATGGTTAAGATAATAAATTTTTGCTATGTGCATTTTACCACAATTAAAATTATAGGTAAGTAGGCAGGCACATAGATAGGTAGGCAGATAGGTAAAATGGAACCTCTAAGCAAAGAAATCAGGTCACATGAGAGCATAACGACAGTGGAATCCAAACATAACTCTCAATGCTAGAGCACTCACCACCCCACAATGCTGCACACAACACACAAATGTCAGATGCATCTCTCCAAGACTCTTCCCCTTTCAGCAGGGATATCACTCCCTCCAGGAGCCTTCCTGGATCCCCAAGCCCAGTCTGGGGGAGGCTGGTCCCATGCGCCCACATTATCATGCCCTCGTCCCAGAGCACCCTTGGAAGTGCCCATCAACAGGTCTGTGCCCCCATGTCGAGCTCCCTGAAGGCAGCACCCTTATCTTATTTGAGTGTGTCCTCAGGACCTGGCGCAACACATATCACCTTTAATAAACAGTGAATCAATTAATTAACTGCTGGAAGAAGGAGGGGCTGGAATAGTGCTCTGGTTTTCAAAGCTCACATACAGGGTTGTCTTGAAGGGTGATTAAGAAGACAAGTCAATGCTTGCAGAAAACCGGAAGATTCTAACCTAAAACTAAAAGGAAGAGGGTCCACTTGCAGAGATTCCCAGAGGCCCCCTGCCACCTCTATTAGATTTGGGGGATTTATGTGTGAACAGGTGATTTTCAGCATCGACAGCTCCCACGAGTTAAAGGTCCATGCCCATCTTCCGATGCCCTGGGCTGAGACTCAGGTGCCAGGTGCAGTACAAAGGCTTAGGTCACCTCTTCAAATTCTCTTGAGGTCAAGTTTAAATGGCAGTTTGATTAATTTGTCAGGTACTTTTGCTTTGGGCTAAAATCAGAAAACATTCTTTAAGGCTGCTAAATCTTTATTGATTCTGAGGGGTCAGCTCAGAAGGCAAGGACGGTAATTGCTTGTTCTTTGCATAGTGCATTTTCCATTCTTTAAGGCAGCTGGTACAAGCACAGTATTTTTTCTTGTATGTGTTTCTGCTACAATTACTTAATTGCCCCTAGCGCCGTTCTGCTCGTCACCTCCAAGTCTACTCTCAGCCCGTGCGCCACATAGGAGAACAAATTTTTGAATCTGCTACTGAGCAAAGTACATTTCCTTTTTTCCCCTCCCTCTCCAATCACTGAGCAAACTGTAAGAGTGAAGCAAGCATAAGGCAGGCTCATCCGTGCCAGAGCCCCACAAGGCAGCCAGCCCCCAGAGGACACAGAACTCCAACTGAAGAGCACAAACGACTTCCAACATGACTCGAATTCAGCTTTAGGGAAACCCAACATGGGACATTCATACATTCGGGTGACTCACAGCTCCAAACAGGTCATGCTGAAATGACAAGGAAAGTAAACACAAACGTTAAGAGACACAGCTGCTTGTGCCTTGTACGGAAACCCTTGACCAGTAAGCAAAAATCCATGCCCGAACCTTAGGAAGAAATACCATAGGTAAAGGATATTTGAGGATCCGACACAGAGAAGCAGAGACTCGGAGCATTTTTAAAAGGAGATAATGATTATCCCCTTTTATTTTTTTGTTTAGTCTTCCACTTATTTAGTAGAACCATCCTTGTTACAGAAGTTCAGTGAATTATGGAGACAGAAATGTGTCAACACAAAGCCTCACTCTGAGACGCTGAGCCTGTGCTGCGTAAGACAAGACACAGCCATAATAAGACCTTGAGCAAGTCCTTTTCTTCCCACCCTGGGCTTCGGTTTCCTCATCTGTCAACAAGGGAGCTGAAACAGGACTTTTATTGGTAGCTCTCATGTGTAATATTCTTTCTACTCCATTCAGCTGTCTAGCAGAAAAACAGACTTCTGGCCCATGCATGACTGGATTGTCCAAAACATGAATCTTCTTAAAGTGCCATAAATACTATAGACCATATTATATATACAGGCCATATTATACATATATTGACCATATTATATATGTTCTGACGCCATTCTTTTTTGAAGACATAGACTATTTCTAACAAAATAAGAAAGGATGGTGATTACTGGGGCACCTTGGTGGCTGGGTCGGTTAGGTGTCTGACTCTTGATTTAGGTTCAGGTCATGATCTCAGGGTTGTGAAATTGAGCCCCAAGTAGGGCTCTGCACTGAGGGTAGAGCCTGCTTAAGATTCTCTCTCTCTCTCTCTCTCTCTTCTTCTGCCCCTCCCCCGCCTCTGGGGGCAGGGGGGATGGTGATTATAATTTTTAATGGCACTTTTTGGGATGCCTGGGTGGCTTAGACAGTTAAGTGTCTGCCTCAGGCTCAGATCATGATCTCAGGGTCCTGGGATGGGACCCCACATGGAGACCTGCATCTCTCCATCAGCTATAGGCTCAATGGGGAGTCTGCTCCTCCCTCTTCCTCTGCCCCTGCCCCTTTCCTATGCTCTTTCAAATAAATAAATAAAATCTTTAAAAGAAAAAATAAAAGAGAAGTAAGCTTCATTTGCCTATCTCAAAGAAATGTTCCCTGTTGCTTTCTTTTTTTTCCTGCTTTACCTATGGTATTTCTTTGCAAATGGTATCAAAATCCAGGTTACAGCTGGAACCCATCACATTCCATAGGACCAACAAATTTGACAAAAATTCTGTATTTAATTAATACTTCAAGCATCATCCAACAAGCTTTGAAGATTACACCTTCATCTGAAACAGAATACAGTGAATATTCATAGGCACAGATTTTTTTTAGATTTAAAGAATCACTGATAAACTATATGTTCAAAGGAAGAGAGATAATCACCTCTACCTCACTTTACAACTACAATTCAACAAGATCTCTAAAATTCTAAATAAAATATTTCCAAAATTCATATTCCTCCTTTAAATTGAATTCATTTTTATTTTAACTTACACTGCTACCATGCAAACCTGTCTTTCCTGAATAGTTTGTTCTAGGTGGGGTAGTGAAAAAAAAAAAGGGCTAGAAAACAAATAAGCTCTTTGGTCTAATAAACTATAAACATGTTCACGTATTCTGGTTTTGATCAGAAATAATAAAGGAGAGGAAGAAAAAACAAGATGCACTTGGAATTTCAGGACACTGTGTGGTGACTGAGAGAGAGACATCTGAGAGGCAAACTATTTGCCAGAGTAAACCAGTATCACAATCATCTTAATATTTTAAAGGCGATTCCTGTTCACAATTCACACACACTGACGAAGTACCTGATGGACGGCCTCACTGACTTCTCTCGGTGTCTAGATAAAGCATGGCAAACTTCCGTCAGGCTGACTGAGCCCCCCAAGTGGTAGGCACGGACTGCTCATAATTTAGTTGGGTGTCAGGAAACACATGCAAGCATTTATTCAATCAGCCTTCAACTTCAGGCCAGGCTCTGTGCTGGAGAGGCGAAAATGGGTAAGCACCATGCTCCTGCCTCAAAGACCTCACAGTCCAGTGAGAGGCAGATGTCAGCTGCAAACCCAGAATCCAGAACACTGCATGGCACACAGCAGGTGCCCAAAAGATATCAAGTAGGTTTGGAGGCAGGGAGGGCAGGCAGAGGCCTGCCCAGAGAGCTGCAGTGTGGCAGGGAGCC
Source organism: Zalophus californianus (assembly GCF_009762305.2). NCBI lineage: Eukaryota > Metazoa > Chordata > Mammalia > Carnivora > Otariidae > Zalophus > Zalophus californianus. Next base: position 67,911,707 of record NC_045605.1, on the reverse strand, counting down.
GGGCTCTCACATGGAAGCCTGGCTTTGAATGCACACCCCACCCACCGCTCTGCAGCTGGGCACCGGGCTGCGCGTTCAATGCTGCCACAGCTCAGCATCCACATGTGCTCCCTCCTTCAGTGGTCATGAGCTAACACACATGGAAATGCCTGGAATGGCAAAGACCAGTAAAGACAGATCCTAGTCTGGGACAAGGACCAGGCAGGACAGAACCACCACAGTAGGATAAGATCTTTTTTCCTACTTCTTCTTCCTCTCCCTTTTGTAATCCCTCCTGTAGAAAGCCCCTTCTCCAGTACTGACTCAGACAAGACTCAGCGTGAACAAACCAAAACCGACGCGGGGCGAAGGGTGCAGAAGGAAGAGGCTACCATCCTTTGGAATGAAAACCCTCAGTGGTTCTACAGTGGAAAAGGGGGAAAGGACTCCCAAACCAGACACCTGAAGCACCTCGACTTCTGTCTTCTGCTGGCTAGACTCCTTCTCCAGACAATTCTTGACAATTAGCAGGGGTTATTCCTCTCCCCCACATCTCCTCATTTCAATGTCCTTAACTAAAGGTGCCTGCAGCACGTTAACACTTGATCAACATAGAGAAAAGGCTAAACCAAGCTTAAGTATCTCAGATCTTTTCCTATTTTAAAATAATGTAGGTGTGTGTTGGCATATTTCTGTATAGCCAGTTGTGAATGCACGTTTGGCTGTGTCTGTATGTACATTCACACACAGGCATGTGTTATTTAAGTAGGTATGCATCTGTGTATAAATATAAACTAGGCTTCTCGGGGTTGAGGGAAGTGTGAGAGATCCTGCTTGTATGCCGAGGGAGGCAGGACAGGTTAAATTGTGTGTCCACCTCAAACACCTGCAAGCTCATCTTGCACAAGTACCTAAGGTTGCAACCAATGAAGAAGCCCTTAAGTTTCCAAGACAACTAGAGGGGCAATGCTGGAGGGGCTCAACCTCCCTGTGACTGGACCCAGCCCCTGAAGAACCCCTCTTCTCTCCCTGGAAGAAAGCTTTCCCTTTAGTAAACAAGAGCCTTTGTTCTAACCTGGATCCCTAAACCTCTTGAGGGGTGGGAGGCAAGGGCCTCAGAGATGCCTTCAGGCCTAGAAAAGACCACAGCCACACCAGGGGAGCTGGGACAGTAAGGCTCCTGCCCCTTTACTCTCTTGAGGTTAAGAGATGCTGCAAAGTTGACGGTCATCCAATTCCATGGGCCTTTACCTAGAAGCAGCTGTGTCCCAAGCCCTGCGCTCAGAGATCACTTCTCATACTTCGTACTTCGTGTGTATTTCACAACAATCCAAGAAGGTAAGTGGGGTGGTTATCACTCCCCTCTCACAAGTGGGGGGGTCTGCGACTCAGAAACACTGATGGGCCCAAGGCAGGCCCCAGAGCAGGTAAATGCAGGAGCCATCATGCTGTCTCACACTGCAGATCTGGCTTCAAGAGTACTGGCTGCAGGAGACGGACGTGAGCTCCTGGGTTCTGGTTTCAGTTCAGCCTCTGATCGAAGGGTAATCAATCAATCATGCAGGTCTTGACTGTGTGAGCCTTAAACTCTGACAATAGAAAAAGAAAAAGAGAGGGCATCTTTGGTTCTACAACTCACAGAACGGAGTCAGGTAAGAACCCTCTATACCATCACTGTTCAACACAATTCTCAAAGGCTAGGTAAGGTGGTTTTCTGTCCTCAGCTCTCCCACCAAACACCATCGCCCCTGCCATCCCTTGGGTCCCAACTCAAGTTTCCACTGTCTCAGGTATTCATGCCCATGGTGCCCCAAGGAATCCCTCCATTGCCAGCCTTTCTGGAAGACATCAAGATCCATCTCAATAATCAGCTCAAGCCCAAACAGCCAACCCCCGAGCAACCTCAGCAGAGTGTCTGAACTTATCTTCATTGCACCTGCTTCTTAGTTTTTGTCTCTTCAACCTCGCCCGGGGACCCAGCCTGAGACTTCTCTATACTCATCACTGTGATACCACAACCATGCCCCATCCCTCCCCAGAGTTAAATCAAAACAATTTTTCACATGGCAACATTTTCTGGGTTACCTGCTAGGTCACATATAATAACATGCAAGCAGAAACTGTGTTTTTTAAGAGAAATAACAGGATAATGGTCTCAGCCCCAAGGAACTCACAATCTAGTAAGGAAGATGGAGATGTAAAGGATTGCTGGGATTTGCTGAATCATTTGACACTGGAATTTGCCAGTGACTGGGAGTTGGAAGGGACAGTGACTATGAAGAATGATAGAGTCTGCTCCTGATACTATCTTAAAGGATATAATGACCGGCTGACTTTAACGAGGTGGAAATTTAATAAGGATAAATGTCAAGTCATGCACTTAGGTCCAAAAAACAAAAAAACAAAAAAAAAACCCCAACTCACAAGTATAGGGTAGAGAAAAATCACATGAGAAAGTCTTAAGGGATTGGGTTTTGCCCACAAGCTCAATGACTCAGTGTGATGAGGGCTGCTATAAAAGCTAATGCAGTATCAGGCTGCCCTGATTAGAAATGCTGCATTCAGAGTAAGAAAATAGAGATTTCAAATCTGGACACCAGAGACTGTAGAGGGATGAATGGTCACAAGTGAGCACATTTCAGAGATCAGTCAGAAGTGTGAAGCCACATCCCAAGTGGGATGAAGATGAGGAGGCTGGGGAATGAATATCTTAGGGGGCCACGAGAGGCACCTTCAAACTAGTCTTGGGCTTGACCATCCCATTTCCAGAGGGAATAAATCACATATCTCATTACGACATGTTCCCAAACTGCAATGTCAAATATTTATTGGTAGGAAAGACAGTAATAAAATTCTATTTACAAGACAAAGAAAATCATAAATTATTATGCACAAAATATTATTCGTTCTGTAAAAACAACAACATATACACACATCAAAAACTGCATTAGCACCTGTCTGGAAGACCATGTAGTGTGAAGCCAACAACACGAAGAGTGGCGAGATTATCGACACGTTTAAATTTTCCTTTTGCTTCTCCATATTTTCTGTGATATATTTTCAATATATGATAAACATATATTGAAAAATGTGATATGAAAAAAGAAAATCTAAATGGGCTAGCATATGAAAAGAGCAATTAGGCTCTGGCTCTCTGGCTCCAGCACGAGAGGGGGTAAGGATTGAGGAGACCCTGTCTGAGCTCAATGTTAGAGGAATAAATGGCCCTTTGTTGTAGAGTGAGCTCCCCATCAAAAGAAATGTGCCTCTAGGAGGCATTAAGGCTCTTTGGGAATGCACTGTAGGGGAAGCCTCCATGAGTGCAGGGCTCACTCCTCCTAAATGACCTCAAGGTTCCCTCTGATCTATATACTCCAATTCCTTGACGGATGCTAGAGCCATCGGTGCTCCAGAACGCACAATGCCTCGATTTCTCTCCTATGGGTTCAAGTGTTCAACCAAGATTGTAAGATCTACCTCTCTGCTATCTCACCAAGTCAGGGCCAAGTGGAGTACAGTTAAAAGGATGTTCAACTGGGAATCAAAGTGTTCGGGTCCCAGCGGTACCACTGGAAAGAAGAACAGGGCCTCGAACGAGTCACTTCAACTCTAGAAGCCTCAGTTTCCGCATCTGCCAAATGGCAGTAAAATGTACACGATCTCAAGAGGTTCTGCCAACATTTCAAGAAAAAGCCTGTGGGACCGCTTTGTGAACAATGAAGTGTTACCTGTACAAAGGAAAGATGACACGTCTGTCAAGCTCAAGCTGGATGGCCAACTGATAGGGCCAGCTATAGGCATCCCACTCCACCGGAAGCAGACACAACTCTAATGCCAAGACCGTATGATCCTACTGCACTGTGGCTCAAGCAGCATCTGCACGGCAAGGCCCTCCAGTCCTGCCGCTTCCCCTGACCACTTCTCATCCCACAGCGTATAATAATGAATTGCTTTTTCTCCAGCGTCTGAGGATGTCTTGATTTTTCACTATGACTACAGGTTTTTTAAGGGGAGGATCAGAGCCTCTGCCTTCCACCACGATCCCTAGTGCTGCTGGGCACTCCTGAAAGACGTACTGATGATTTGACCGAACTCTCACTGAGCCCTGCTACTTAAAGGGTAGCCTGTGGACCTGCCCCACTGGCACCATCTCAGAACGTGGTGGATAGGCAGGTTCTCAGGGGCCTGTCCCAGATCCACTCAATCAAAAGCTGCGCTTTTAACAAGATCCCCAGGTGATTCACATGCTAACAAGCATGCAGCCATAAAGAAGCCAGGGGAAGACCTGGGGCAGGTTTATCCCACAAGAGCTCCAAGGCCCAGAAAAGGACCTCACTCATTCGTTTACTCATTTACCCAGTCACTCACTTGTTCAACAACTATATATGAAATTGCTACATCATGCCAGAAACCTGTCTAGGTGCCAAGTTCTGTTCTGACCAGGTGTAACTGCATGGTAAGGCTCCTCCGGTATCAGGGAGAATTTTCCATTACAGCTGCCTGCCCACAGAATTCAGCTAACAACTACTCAAGTCCCTCAGAATCCCAGCTCCTCCAAGCCTGGCCCAGTGCCTCAAATGCTTTGCAGGTGTCAGGGCTGGTATCTCCTCACAAACCACCGAGAAGCCACCCACGCAATAGCCACGGCCCAGTGGTCTGCGCAGAGCCCCTTTTTTATTTCTGCAGGTGCTACATTCCCAAAATATTTCTTCTTATAAAGCATGGCAGGAATTCTACACTTAGGAAGAAGAGAGGTTAAAGAAGGGCCTTGTTTTTCCCAGAGGAGAGAGGAGACTCACAGAGAGGTTTACATTTTTAAAATGTATTTATTTTATCAGCCACATGCTTGCAAGTCAAACATCCCCTCGAAGACATTTTGCAGAGACATTCTGGGAACACACTGCAGGCAGCTTATTTATGTGCGGCTATTACAAGACTAGCCCAAAGGGATGAGTATCAGATGCTATCTCCTGCTGAACTGACCGTCTGCCTGCCTGCCACCCCTATGCCAGGTCAGAGCTACTTCATGCCCCTCAAATACCCCCTGCTTGGCCCTGCCAAACTGCCTCTGCCCCACTGGTCCTCAGAGAACCTTGCAATTAGCCTGGGTCACTCCTGATGGAGGACGGTTGTTCACGCCACACGCTCTACACCATCTTTGGGGGTCTGTAAATGGACAATGAAAAGCATCATTGATGTATATACGGGTGCAAGATTAATCTCAAACACTGTCACAGTGCTGGAAACTGCAGAGGCTGGTAGGATCCCAGGCAAACTCAGCTCCTTGATTTCCCTGCCCAAAGGGGCATCCTAAGAAGGTGTGCTGTCTCTTAACAGCTGACTCTGAGCTCCCGCCTTTGCTATCTCTCATCAAGTCATCCTTTGAGTCACAGGATTTAGCAGTTAGGAATGCCTGCCGCGTCTCCCACAGTCCCCTCCCTCGGCCAGGTAACTGTCTCCTTCCCAATGGTGAGCATTTTGAGGGCAGGGGCTGTGCTCTGCTCAACACAGCATCTCTGGAGCCCAGCAGATACATGACACATGCAGGTTTCCATAAATAGCGACAGAAGGTCAATGCGTTCAACAAGCATTTAATGAGTGCTGAGTTTTAAGATTACAATACAGGTATCCCCTACCTTCCCAAAGTTCAAGTTATGCCACTTCGCTCTTATGAAAGATCTACTGAGAACAGGAACGGTTCTTCTCGTAAAAGTGAAAATCCTCTTCGGATTTCTTTTGCTTGGTAGGAGAAAACAGATATTGATGTCTTTCCTAAAAGCAAAGTAGCAAAACGTGAACTTTCGGAAATCGGGGAATACTCTGCTTTTTGTCATTTCTGCTTACAAAAAAATTCACAGAAACACTCTACTTTTGGATGGGGGTGCAGGAGGGGCCGAATCTGTACTAAGTACCGGAAGATAAAAAAGAAAGAAATGGGAGAGCCCCTAATGGCCTTTCGAGACGAAACAAGGACTATGAAAGCCTGGAGGGAAACTCCCGTGTGAGGGGTGAGGGAATTCCTGGGGCCGAGCAAGCCAAGGGCGACGGAAATGGAATTTTCTCATCCACGACATCTCACACAGATCCACCCCCAGTCTGTAATCCATTGTGTACAAAATGCATTTCCCACACACCAGCCTCTTATTCTGCAATCGGCCAAATTTTTTTAATCTTTTAAACTATCAGTATACTGTATGGTATACACCGTCTCCATCCTAACCTGTCTCTTCACAAGGAGAGCCCCAGCTCAAAGTGAGATGTGCTTTCCACGGGCATTCTGACTTCACTGTCTCCCCAGCTGTCAGGGCCACGTGAGGAAGAAGGGCAGGGAGGTACAGAGAGGTTAAGGACTGCCCCCCTATTATGCCCTGGGACCTGAGTCTCACCACTCCCCCCCCCCAAATCTGTGTTCTCAGCAGCAACCCACTTCCCCTCCCAGGCCTCTCCTTGCAGCTAGCATCGCTGCCCAACAGAGAAGGAACTCAAGCCACGTATCAAGGTATGTTTTCGAGTCACTCACTAAAAAAGGTAAAAAGGAACTGGTGAAATTAATATAAATAACTTCCTTTATTAACCCAACATATCTAAATGTGATTTCAACCTGTAATCAATATTTAAAAAACCATTAATGAGATTGTACATTCTCCTTCCATACTAAGTCTTTGAAGGCCAGCGGTCAGTGTATATGCTTCGGGGACCATCTCAATTCAGATGCCACCTGCCGAGTGCTGAACGGCACCGGGGGCAGGTGGCGACCATGCTGCCCCATGAGGGCCTCAAGTGCACATTTCTTACACACGCCTGCTGTCTCCAAGCACACAGAGCCTTGTTACTGGCACAGACTGCTGTTGGGCCTGAGAATGGGGAGGCCCAGTGTTCCGTGTTCAAGGACAGTCAGTTCTACCCTTCAAGTCTCCCCGGAAGTACTGCTCCGTCAAGAAAGCCTTCCCTGACTATGTCCTCAACAGTCCTGTGTACCCCTCCCCCATGCCGGGCACCCTGGCTTCACACGCCGTAGCCCTAGCAGCCATACTGGAGGGCCTGCTCAGCCGTGTTCTCCACCACTGTCTGTTCCTTGAAGACAGGACTGTGTCGGCCTCATTCACAGCCCACGCCTTATCTTCCAGCCCAGCACAGGCTTGACAAGCATTTGCCAGATGCATGGATGGATGGTCGGATAAATGGATGGTATTCCTCCTACCAGAACCTCTCTCTCTCTCCAGGCCAGAGCTTCCTTGAAGTAGAAGTCCCATGCTTCCTTCCAGCTCGGCAAGTCAACCATGATTCGTGCAGCCCTAGTCATTCTGTTTAGCCTTCCACTGCACAACCAGCTCGGGCCAGCCATCTGACACCGGAGGGAACACTTCTTAGGTACACTGCAGAGTTTCTTGCTCTGCAAAACGGGGCACCGTAAGTTGCCTTCTGGTCTTCTGAATGTATCCTGGGAGCCTCCTGCTATTCCACAGAAGTAGAGACATACATATATTCTCTCATATAATTCTTAAATACCTTCCCTGGCCGATCGGTTATCTATTTCTTACAAAGAACATTTTCAATTTTGTCCTTAATGAATCAATGTCGTAAAAAGATCACAAGGTCAGGTTTTCAACTCTGAAGTCCTGGTTTTCATCACCACTACCTTTCTGCCAGCTAGCTGCTTGATCATCGTGTTATTTAACCTCTATGCACCTGGATCTCCACATCCATAAAATGGGGATAACAATATAACCAGCTCAGAGTTGTTGTAACACCAGAACGCCTTATATACTCTACAGGGCCAAAGAGATGTTAGCTCCTATGTAAACTGTTTCTTCTGAAGCATGTCAAAGTCAAGTGACAGAGTCACCCACCATTAACAGTCACAGCCAGGGCCTAGGCCTGGGGACTCGGGCCAAGACCAGAGAGAAGTTGCAGGCTAACATCAAACAGGCCCAGAATCCACGGCTTCACAAAGCCAAGTCCCCAAGGGGGATGCCTGGGGATGTCAGGCAGGAAGCAGCCCAGAAGGGCCAGCTTCCTTGAGGAGCAGGGCTGCCTACTGGAGCATGAGATAGGAACTTTCTGTCTCAAAAGGGCAGGGTCCCCACTGAGCGAGGGGTCCTGCCCTCAGTCAGGCCAAGCCAGGGAGCCAGAGGAATGGCTTCGTCCACCTCTTCTCTCGTTCTCCGGCAGTGTTTTGGAGCCCCCTGAACTTTCCCGAACTGGTTATGCCTATTTCAAACAGGAACTAGGCCTGCATGTACGTGCGCGCACACATATGTGTGTGTGTACGCATTTTATTATTTCAGAAGAAAGCACTCTGCAGCCCGAGAATGAGTCATCAGTAATCCTTGTCAATTTGCCAGCAGCCTGCCCCTCTTCATTACACACAGAAAGATAAAAGCCCTTGCACATTAGCTGGCATACGCCTCCACAGACAGTACAAATAAATTAATTGTGCCTCATCTCAAACAGCCCAAGAGGTGTGCGGGAGGGGAAAATGCGCTCCGTCTTGTTTCATTAACAAATTAAACTGAAATAGAGCTGCAACCATTCTCTTATGAACATACACTCGGGTCCTGCCCCAAGAAGACGCTGCCGCCCATTTGAGGCAGCATCACCCCAGGAGAGAGCCCGGACCCTGACAAACCGTGTCTCCAGCCCAAGAGAGCAAGAGTCTTGCCCTTTAGTTCTACTGTAGTCCTGGCAGGTGGGGGTGACCTCAGGGGCCACTGTAAGGGTGGGTGCCTGGGGGACAAGACTCGCCCATCAAATCCCAGGTGCTGTTGCAAAGGGAGGGCAGTGCAGTCATTTACCCCAGGCAAATGAACAAACCAGTTGGGTGGCCGTGGTCTGCGCCCAGAGTGAAGGAGTTTGTCATCAAGCAAACTCTGTCATGCTGAGGATGGTGAGCATTCCAGAAAGAACAAAGTTATTCAAGACCAACTTGAAAAACAAGTTGGACTCCCCTTCACCACAAGCTTACACCCTCAAACACACCTTTCTTCAATCCTGAGACATTGGCTTTTGCAGAGCAGTTAAAGGCAACTTGTTACAATGCCGTGATTTTCTTTACAAGGGCTCAGTACTACATAATTTAGGCAACCTACGTTTTATATGCTGAAGGGGGCATGGCTGAAAAGTTGATCCTTTCATGTTTTATCTCCAAAGAGACAAAACCAGTGCTTCCAGGGGAGGAGGGGGTCAGGATGCAGGGGGTGCTGGAGGGAAAGAGCAAAGCACACTCCGAGAAGAGGAAAAACCCCTCTACTCTCCAAATAGCACCCCCTTAACTGGTGACCTGCAAGGAAGTTCGATCACGAACAGCTAATCCAACCGTAAAATACGTCCCAAGTATTCGTTAATACAGCTAGGCTCTGGGTTTGCTTTGTGTTCATTTGGTTTGGTTCTTTTTAACTGTAAAATTCAAGAATCTGAAAAATTCTAAGCAGAAAATCTGAGCTCAAACAGCGAGGCCTGGCCTATAACGAAACAAATTAAACAAAATCTTAAAAAATAGTAATAAAGCTATACTCTAACTCTAACTGAAGAAATTCCAATGAAACAATGAAGCACCACTAAGCCAGACCTTTGTGAAAATGACAGTAGATACCGCAGGCCAAGTTGCTGAAAAACTGGCACCTTGTGGCACTGCTCTGTGAACTGCTACAGCCCTCCTGGACAGCAATGTAGCAATAGCCTACAAGAGCCAAAAACATGTGCCCTTTAACCCAGAAATCTTGCTCTTGGGAATTCACCCTAAGGAAATAATCTACAATAAGGATGAAGCCATATCTCCAAGTATTATTTATAATAGCACAAAACCATAGGGGGAAAAAATCTAAATGTCCAGTAATAGATGAATGGTTAAATAAATTCAGTCTGTGAGATGATACATTATAAGACCATTAAAAATCATCTTGAAGACTCTGTAACCATTTGGAAAACATTTGCTTAAGGTTTACTGAAAAGAGCAGAATACAAAATTGGGTCTACATATGATTACAGCTATATAGAAGTATGCCTGCATTCAGACAAGGGCTGAAAGAAAAACGAAAACAGTTGTGTTAGGATGGTGAGCTTATGGGTGAACTTTTTTCTTTTGTTTCATTTCCTTTATTGTGGTTACAGCATTTTATTTTGTGAAATAAAGAGAAATCACGGGGTGTATATGCAGCTCAACTCGGACTCAAAGGATGAATGAGGAATCTGGGAAACCAAAATGCTAGTTTTGGGCATGGGACAATACAGAGTCTCCATCCTGTGCTCTGCCTGGGGCTCTCCAATCACATCGCTCAGCCGGCAAGGCAGGCTGACCAGGAGAGGGATGCTCAGAGAAGCCACACGACCGATCCAAGGCTGTCTGACACTACCAGATGACAGACAGAGGATGAGCCTCCAGACTACTTTGCTCGAAAGCCCTGGCCCATCTTCTCTACTGTGGTCTCTAATTCCAAGGTACCTTCCTTCTCTGGGAAATAGTCTCCTCAATAAAACAAAGAGACGAACACTTACTTTCAGGTAAGTGCTCAGCGATTCTACCCGAAAGAATGCTGCAGGGCTCGGAGGGTGAGCCCCTGTGAATCTGTGAAGCTGTGAATCTGACCACCTGCATCTGTTCATAGATCAACGCACCTGCACTGCAGGTTAAAGCCCCAACCCAAACCTAGCGAATCAGAGTATCCGGGACTGGAGTACCTGAATGTGAATTTCACCAGGCGCCCAGGCAATTCTTTAGGCATGGGGATAATTGAGAATATCAGTCTAAGAATCATGCAAACACCTGCCAAGTCCAAACACCCAAATTCAAATGTCCATCTCCCCCTAAGACGAAAAAGAAAATCTGCTGGATGTGGGGGAAAAAAACATTTAGAAGCCTATACTTGCTCAAAGAGCACTTAACCTCAAAGTTAAAGTGTTAGATAGAACACAAGAGAGTGACCTGTGTTTCTCAGACACATTTTTTTCTGGCAAAACAATTCCTGAGCAACCAGATAGTATCCGATTTCACACGCCCTGTGTTTAGCATAATGCTGGAAACACAGTTAAGTGTTTGACATGCTTGCTGAAAAAATGAGTGAATGAATAAATAAGCAGGTAGTATGTAGTGTCTGCATCCCACTGTATTTAGTATCTGTTTGCCCACACTGTGTAAGCTCCCTGACACAGGGGGTGGGTGTAGATCCTCCCTCTGGTTCTGCGCAGTGCCACTGCGGCCCCAGCCACTCAAATCGGGCCTGGGGTCCTGTGAACTCGTAGACAGTAGTTGAGGAAATGAACAGCAGGCACCAGCAAGAGGCAGACAAAAAAAAAAAAAAAAACAACAGGTGAATGCTCCCAGATCCAGTCGTCTCGCTCATAAATGGATGCCGTTCCTACAAGGAGCAGGAAATAGGCAGCTTCTCATCCGAGTGCACACCGTGCCCCGGGCCCAGTGCTTCCACACTCACGCGTCCTCAAGGAAACCTCACAACTACATCAAGTAGACTAGTAACAAGGAACTAGGACTAAATGGTTTGCCCTAAGACACCGGCAGTAAGGAAGAGACACGGGATTCAAAACCTTATTCTTTACGGTCTAAGTAGAGGATAGTCAAACACAGAACACCAGAGAATGAAAGAACTGTAAGTCTAAAATAATGTCCCTTCAAGGAGCCACAGTCCCAAGGAAAGCCACACAAAGCTCTCAGGTGCTTCCAGAGGAGGCGCCAGGCTGGTCTCAGCCAAGGTGTGCACAGGGGGTGGCCCTTGCTAGCAAGTGCCTCTTTGGATAGTCCCGGGTGATCGTCTCTCTGCCATCTCTCTGCCTTCAAGCAGTAACGGCAGCACCCACAATGCCCCCAAATCACCAGCAGCTGCAGACACTTCAGAATCCAACAGACAGATGGACATCACCCTCCGAGCCCTGCAGCATTCTGTCGGGTAGAATCGCTGAGCACCCCCAGGGGGGCCACGTCACAGGCAACTCAAAGGCTGACTCTGAAATCAAGCTGGCCTGGATTCAAGTCCTGCCTTTACCATTTGCTGACCTCAAGACTTTCATCTCTCGAGCCTCAGCGTCCTCCACTGGAAAGCGGAATAGTAAAAAGCTTCCCTCGTGGAGCTGTTCTGAGGACTAAATAGGACAATCCCTGAACGAACCTAACACAGGGCGGGCACACGGTAAAGGCGCAGAAAGGGATTCCTGTTGGAACAGCTAGCACGGGCCCTGTAAAATCTGATCTGAACATGACATGTTTCCCCAATTCACAAGCACAAAGACCACCTGGAGGGTCTGCATTCTCTACCAACGCTTTCCCATTCCGCATAAAAAGCTTCACATATTAACACAGGGCAGAGACTTGTCATTTTTAATAGGCATGGAGTTAGTACCTATTCCTCTCCCCAGGGATCTAACTTTTTAATGATTTCCACATTAGATTTAACATTAAATGCAAATTGATCCATAAAGTCATCTAATTAGAAATTAAGCAGGCCATAGACATTGCCTAGGATTTAATTAGGAGAGCACCATGATATGATGAGAAATGCCCCTCACTAGGAGGAGAACCTGGGGTTGGAGCTCCACCTCAGCCAATAGCTGCCTGAGATCTGGAAGGCTACTTAGCCTGTCTGGGCCCCTGCAAAATGAAGAAGTGAGACTTCAAAGATCCTTTCCAGTCAAAGAAGAGAAATCCATAATTCAAACTGCTTCAGTAACCACTCATGGAGCAACAGGCTCTGGAAATGCAAAAACTCAGTCATGCCTTGAGGAGTTTTCAGATTATGGAAACCACAGCCTATTCCATCCACCAAAACACCCTGGGCTTGCGAAGCGGAAGGGTTCGAATTTCCACTGTAGGCAATGCTACCTGGCACGCGTTCCTCCCTCCTGGCGTGCCCTCGCCTCTTTGGGGAGCCTCTATCCTCTGTTTATTTCCCAAGGCATAATTTTCAAGTCACAGAGTCTCAGAGCTCTTAGCTCAAGACTGGTAGAGCTGGTCAAGCTCTTTGCAGTTTAAACCAATACCCCACCCTACCGTATCCAACCCAGAGCTTCTCCCAGATGCAATTCTGAAAAGGTTGCTAAGATTTATCTCAGCACTGCTTGTTCTTTTCAGCGCAAAAGAATCCTTGTGCCTGGCCTGAACTTTGAGCCAAAAAAGTGGAAGTGGGAGAGGAGAGGAGATGTGCTGGGAAGCCATCTGGAATGAGCGGCGTACCACAGGGTCTGAGAGCTTGACGGGTACGCAGCGTGGCTGGAAGCTACCACAGCCTGCCCTCAGCAAGGCCTGAGGCTGCCTCAGCAGTGGTATCTCCCTCTCAGGGAGCTTGTGGGGTAATGTCTTACCCTCGTCAATGTGAGTGGTATCTGCTGACACTCTCCTCACATCCCACTGGGCGACAAGGACATCCTTCAGAATGTGCCACGCAGCCCCTCCTCCTCCTCCTCCAGACAGAGTTGAAGACCCCCAGGCATCTTCATCACTCCCCAGACTGCTCTCATTTTACTCTGTTCAGAGTCAGCAAACACGGGTTTGCTGCTCTTGGAGAGACCCTGAGGAGGAAGCGCGGGATGATCCAGGCCAGGAAGTAGCTGTCCCCAGCCCTGAAAATCTCAGAAAGCAACCACACAACTCAGAGGTGGCTGTTCAGAAGACGTTCAGAACCCCCAAGAACGTCCTCGGACTCCCAAGAACACCCCAGGGCAAAGCTTTCAAACTCTTAAAAGTTAGAGAGCTGCCCTTAATTGAACATAATGATACGTGTAAAGCCTATGGAAGTAAAATTCATACTACTCAACCCAAATTCAGATAGAGGAAGAAACTTAAATAAGGTAACATTAGTGCAGAGGATAATGGGATTTGATGAAATGTCTGTTTTAAAAAAGCCTGGATCGCAATAAAACAAACGTAGAAAAGCGTCTGACTACTGGCTGGCCTTGGACTCTACTTGAGAACCCTACGGGGATAAGATGAGAGTGTAATTTAGAGGGAAAAAAAGGAAAAGAAACAGGATTCAAAAATACCCCTACACAAAATCAAAATGTTATCCTTACACAACTCCACATGTGAATTATGTTGATAATGCTACCCGAAAAGGAAGTGGGAGAACATCAAAATCTTTGCAGAAGAACCACATGACTCTACAAACCTGACACCAAAGCCTCTGACCCACAAGAGCTTGGGGGGGTGGGGAACGCCAGAGGCTCCACAAGGACAGTGAGGAAGAGGGTGGTAACAGCACCCGTTCCTTCCCTCTGAAGAGGAACCGTGCAGCGTAAATCACTTCCACTTTCCTCTTCTTTGATGACCCAAGACAGTTCTGTGGGGGGGTGGGGGGTGGGGATGCCTGCTTATCTCTGTTTCAAACCCGGAGAGGTGAGGAATCTGTCCCCACAGCCAACAGGTGACAGGTGCAGCATCTCAGCCTTGGGTCATGCCGGGGCCAAGCATCATCCATGAAGCACAAGGATTTATCTTTCCCAGGTATGTTCAGGCAGCTCTGTATGAGAGATAGTGGGAGGAGACGGTACGGTTGTGAGCTTATTTTGAGCTGTGACTACCAGAGCCGTACTTACCCTACCTCACACAGCATGAGGTTAGGGGGAAAAGAAAGCCACTTCTTCCTCCTATATCTCAATAAAGATGCCTATGAGCCAGGCATGGTTCTAAACACTTTATATACATTAACTCATTTTACTCTTACAACAGTCCTACGAGGCAGGAACGCCTATTAATGCCCATACCGTACAATTCTGGAAACAGCAAGGTTAAGTAATTTGCCCAAAAGCAACGAGCTGGAAACCAGTGGTTAGACAGGAGCCAGGCGATGTGAGCCCAGATGCTGCTCACTGCCTCGAAAGACATCCCCATGTTAGTGCATTCAAGCCTGCCATGGACTTGGGGTGAGAGGTGAGGTACAGAACCCTCCCAGCTCACTGGTAATACCACACAAAGCCTCCTTGACTTCCAGATGCTTCCAACTTTCAGAAACATGCAGGTCACCTCCCCCCATCCACCTCCCGTTATTGGGTTACTGCTGGAGGATCGTGTATTAAGGCAAGCACCACTTTGACATAACCTAATAACCACCCCATCTCCCAGCATTCGGCAAGAATGAGTGCTACAGGGCACACGTGCAAACTTGATTCTCGGGCCAGGAGTGATTTCTGCGGAAAGTGTAATTCCATTGTCCACCTCACCCAGCACATCTTACATCCATAAAACACGAAACCTCCATCAGTCAGGACACCCAGGGATGAAAGGCCCTGCCTCCTGACCCATGCTGCAGGTGCCACCAGACCCCATCTGGTGACAGAAAGTCAAACCTAATCTGATCTTTCCATTTGGAAACATAATACCAAAGGTACACACATAGCTGGATATGGAAGGCAGCACGATCACAGAGACCTATAATTGTCCCATATTCAGTTCTGCTGCTTACTTATTTATTAGCTCAAAATTACTCCTGATATTGTAGCCTATGATCACTATAAACTGCATTCAATATAATACTGATCATATGGGCAGACTTGACTGGCAATGGCTCATTCCCTAAAGATTTACAAATTCACTCAGAAACCATTCAGTAAAGCCAACTATGGGATGTGGGTCTGTACCTGCACTGGAGAGAGCTGAAAGATCCTGCTTCAGATCCCAACCCGGTTGGTCACCCAGAAGCGAGAGAGGCTGTGACTCTAGGGCAAGAAGCCATCCGACTCCCAAGTAGGGAGCTGAGCACTCTGCTGCTGACTTGGAACAGAGTTGCCCAACGAGAGCGGACAGGCCCATTTTGACCCACCATCTCTTTTTGTATGAGCCAGGAGCTAAGAACGGTCTTTACATTTTGAAATGGTTAAAATAAAATAAAAAAATAAAAATCAAAATAATAATAAATGACAGGGCGCCTGAGTGGCTCAGTCCGGTGAAGCATCTGATTCTTGATCCCAGCTCAGGTCTTGATCTCCTGGTGGTGAGTTCGAGCCCCACACTGGGCACCACACTGGGCGTGGAGCCTACCTAAAAATAATAATAATAACAACAACAACAACAAATGACATAGTACTCACATCTCAGTGTCCATAAAAAAATTATATTGGAACATGTCCGTTGGTTTGCATAGTGTCTGCCGTCTATGGCTACAGGCACGTTACCACTGCAG
The DNA here is from genome assembly GCF_009762305.2 of Zalophus californianus. Classification (NCBI taxonomy): domain Eukaryota; kingdom Metazoa; phylum Chordata; class Mammalia; order Carnivora; family Otariidae; genus Zalophus; species Zalophus californianus. The sequence goes on along the minus strand of NC_045605.1, from coordinate 67,895,607 downwards.
AGCTGAGCAGTGGCGCAGAGACTATGGGGCCCGTGAAGTCCAAAATACTTACTGTCTGGCCTTTTCCAGAAAAAAGCCTGCTGACCCCCGACTTAAAAGCATTGCTAGGAACAAGACCTTGAAAAAAAAAAAACCTAAAAGGAATCCAGGAGGAAAACACGAATGGTCGCTTCTTGATCACCGTCTGACATGCAATGGTTCGGCAGCGGCAAGGGCAGACGGTCCTCAGCAAAGGGGAAGGGATGTCAGGAGGAGACGGGTAGTCCAAGGGCTACGAGAAAACCCTGTGCATTTCTAGCCACCCTCGGCACGGCAGAGACACCCCTCTGTCTAAGAGAGAAAGCAAGGCTAGATGGGGGTCCAGGGATTCGGCATGGCCTGCTGCTCCAATGCAACAGAGAAGGGAGGCAGATGGAAAGAATCAGCGCAAGTTCTCACCAGAGCTGAGCCCACCCCCCACCTCCTTCCAGCCCTGGGCAGGAAGCGGACAGCCAGAGGACACGGAGCCTGTCCTCAGTCGCTAGGCTATGACTTCTTTGTGATGTTTCTTAGTGCAAAAAAGGCAAATGACAGTCTCAGGTGCGAAGGGAGGGTCCGCAGGGTGAACTAGAAGTGAGTACAATATTCCCTTGTCAAGTTTTTAAAACAACAAATGATAGAGGATGCTCCTTATCCTTCTGCCCTCCTACACCACACCAGCTCTGTTAATCTGGGAACTCCTAGAGCTGGGGTTGCCAGAGTCAGCAAATAAAAATTCAGGATGCCCAGTTAAGTTTGAATTTCAGGTCCACAACAAATTTTTTATCGTAACTCGGTCACAAATGTTGCTTTTTGGAAATTCAAATAATGAGAAAGACTTATACTAAAAAAAGTACTGGCCGTTTGACTGATATTCAAATTTAACAGGGCATCCTGTATTTTAGCTGGCAACTAAAATCCAAATCGTGCATGGGGAGGTGACTCCTCACCCCCAGCCTCTGCTGGTGAAGATACTGCAGGGCAAGTCCTGTCTCGGGGAGCCCTGCTTGCACTCACAGGATGGCAGCTCCCCAGTGTAGGGGTGGCCTGCTTCCAGAAACAAGCTTCCCCAGGAGCAGAGCACCTGTGCCCTGAGCCTGATTGAAAGCAATGATCCCCGAGCCCTTTTCCCAGCCACCATCTGAACCCAAGAGACACGTCTTCTCACCCTCCTTGGCCCCTGGGCTCAATTCCATTCTCTGATCCTTTAAAAAGTCCTTCCCAACTGGAAACAATGTCTTCTCTCCCTCATGCCTGTTCGCTAGACCACAAGGTGTTTCTTCCAACCCTGGGCTTTGTCTCTGATGAAGGAAAGACTCCAGGACATGAATTTATTTATTTTTTTTTAAGATTTTATTTATTTATTCATGAGAGGCAGAGGGAGAGAGAGAGAGGGGGAGAGAGAGAGAGAGAAGCAGAGGGAGAAGCAGGCTCCCAAGCAGCAGGGAGCCCAATGTGGGACTCGATCCCCGGACCCTGGGATCATGACCTGAGCCGAAGGCAGATGCTTAACCATCTGAGCCACCCAGGCACCCCCAGGACATGAATTTAAAGGAATCTAAGAGACGAAGGAGTTGAAACCATATTATGTTAGATGGTCCTGAATAGGAGCCAGAAATAGTAACTGAGGACAACCACACCCTTACCCCCAGGTTAAGCTCTATATGGGCAAGGATTTTTGTCACATGGACACAATTTTTGTCACGTGGATTTTACTCACATCCACGCCCCTGGTGCCTAGGACAGTACCTGGCACCGTCTGGCACTCAGTGGATAACTGGGGTTGTTATCAGCTGAACAGTGTCCCCCAAAATTCACATACTGAAGCCCTATCCTTCAGAATGTGATGGTGTTTGCAGACAGGGTCTTTAAAGAGAGAACTCACGTAAATGAACTGGCAAGGCGGGCCTTAACCCAGCATGACTGGAGGCCTTACAAGAAGAGATGTGGACACACAGAGAGACCACATGAGAACACAAAGAGAAGGTGACCATCTGCAAGCCAAGGAGAGAGACCTCAGAAGAAACCAAACCTGCCAACAGTTTGACCCTGGACTCACAGCCTCCAAAACTAGAAGAAAATAAATTTCTGTTGTTTAAGCCACCCAGTCTGTGGAATTTTGTGATAGCTGCCCTGGGAAAGTACTACCGGGATTAATGAATAAATGAATGAATGAGAGTGGGAGGAGCCCATGCCTGTCTGGTTCTCCATTTTCCCTTGGGTACTTATGCCAGTGTCTCCCCAGAGCACCACTGGGGGCTGACCAGGCCGAAGCTGCTGGGGACACAGATATGGGCACAGTTTCTATCACTCCACTTCCCAGACCTTCCTGCTCCTGGGACCAGCTGTTCAGGAGGCATCTATTCTCTTGACCACAGAGTGGCAGGTGAACAGCCCTCAGAGGCGATTACTTCAGAGTTTTCCACTGGCTACCACATGTACGTTCCAACCTTACAGACAGAAGAGAGTCTAGGAACAAATACTTCTGGGCATTAATGTAATGATGTGATGCCTGGAGCTGCTGCAGCCATTTTCTCACCATGAAAGAGAGAAGCTGACATGTAAAGGATGGTACGGTGAAAAATAGGAAGAACCAGGTCCTTGACTAGGTCACTGAGCTGCTGAGCTAACCAACCCTAGGATCACCCGACCTCTAGACTTCTAATCTCGGGAGATAGATCTCTTTATTCTAAAGCCATATGTCTGTCTGTCACTTGCAGCTAAAAGCCTACAGCTATAATACATGAGCTAGAATGCTGCTAGTTTCGACTTTCTCGTTTTACCAGGCAAAATCTATAGATCCTGACTTTTTCAAGTTTGGGAACCCTTTTTAACATCAAAACATTCTACAGACAACCCATCTAGTAGCAGTAGTAATTTTAGTATCCAATATCTAAAGGCCAACAGAGGACCACAACTTCCAGTAATGTTTCTTTTTTTTTTTAAGATTTTATTTATTTATTTGACAGAGAGAGAGAGAGCACAAGCAGGGAGAGAGGCAGGCAGAGGGAGAGGGAGAAGCAGGTTCCCCACTGAGCAGGAAGCCTGACACAGGACTCGATTCCAGGACCCTGGGATCATGACATGAGCCACAGGCAGACACTTAACCAACCGAGCCACCCAGGCGCCCCTCCAGTAATGTTTCTAAAGTGAATGTACATTTTAGACAGCTAACTCTAACACATCTAAAAACACTTGGGCATCATGTTAGATAACATACATTGCATTAAATGAGCCTGCAGGCAATCCCGGGTGTGCATATGGGTTTGAGGACCCTCAGCATTAACTGCACCCTTCCCCCCCCCAACCCCTGAGAAATATCTGGCCCCCAAATGAAAATTCTCTTGACTGGGCAGAGGCCAAAGGCCTTTCCAATTCAGTCTGCGTCAAAGCTGATGCTTCTCGTCAATTTGGGTCCAAGTTCTCACTTGGACTCACCCCCTCCCATGAAGGCTTCCCAGCTGCCATCCCTCAATTGCTGTCAGTTCAAAACTGCCCTCTGATGCTTGCATCATCAACCCCAAGCACACTGGATTTGACTGAGTCTCACCAGAGAAAAACTTGGCCTCTCGTTTCACTTTGTCCCTAGTGTCCCTACATGACGGACGCAGTGCCCCAGGGCAGAAAAGACAGCGGCGGTGACACGGTGATACTAACAGCAGTGGTGGTAGTGGTGGTATTTCAGCAAGGAATTAATTCTAGCCAACGTGCCAAGTACTTGACGTGCATTATTTCAGTTCGTCTTTCAGAGCAGCCTCTGAGGTAAGTATGTTATTATTCCCATTTTACCAAATGAGGATGGTGAGATGGCGTCCAGGTAACCTGCCCAAGGCCACACAGCAAGTTAAGCAGCAGAGCTCAGGTGTCATCCACACGCGAGCATTAATTGAAGCTATGTGGGTGCAGAAAAGTGAACAGGCCTCAGAGGAGGAGGCATGGCCAGCCAGTATCCCGAGGCGAAATGGTCAGACTGGTAGGAGGAGACCTGAGAGCCCCCGGACTTTTTTGCAGCCAAGAACAGGGGTTTGCTCCAACCAGGAGCTCACATTAGATGGGTGGAAGGAGGAAGGAATGGTGGGTGGATGGATGGATGGATGCATGGATGGATAAGTGGGCGGGTGGATGGGAGATTTTTAAGGAGGACCAGTATGATTCCATGAAGAAACAAGAAGACTGCCCCTATCTAGGGTTACTATACAGAATGTCCCTCAAAAGACACAGATTGCCCAAATGGATCTGGAAACGGACACTCCACCTTTAGCGCAGAGTACCTTAATCACGCTTTCGGGCCTAGCACTGGGCTGGGGGCCCTTGGTAGGGGAAGAGGTAGGGAGGACCTGCGGAAGAGAGGACAGTTTGGCACCTTCAAGCCCAGGGACAGATGAGCAAGCTTGGTGCAGCCTAACCAGGAGTCAGGGACCAAGGCTCAGAACAATGACTTTGTAGCAGGAGTAGAACCTTGTGACAGACCCCACGTTTGCTTCATTGTTACTGTGGTTAATTGGTTACCTTGCTGTCTTTGTTACTTTACCTTTATTACTTTGTTACCCTTGCTTCTGTGTCAGTTTCCTTGTAGTGATTCTCAGGAAAACCTGAGAGGGTAAAGGGCCTGTCTGCCGTCTCTAAGGGACAAGGAGGAGGGGACACAGGAAGCTGCATCTCATGCCCTCCCCCACACAGGGGGGAGCAGACACTAAAGGACTAAAGTGTGAATTGCAGAGGCCTGGTCTAGCCGTCAGACCTCAGCTTTGCCAGCCAGGACCTCTGCACAAAAGGTCCATCTGGTTCCTGGGAAGGTTCATGCTATGCAATATCGCAGAGGACAGCGAGAAGCTAGGCTGGGCAAAACCCCAGCTGCAGCCTTAGGGGGTCAGTGGTGACTCTTTAGGTGGCGTCAGACAAACATGGACTCCAGTTAACAAATATTATTTCACAACTGCATCAGTCCCTCCTAGCTCCTGCTCTACACAGGATCTCTGTTGCTTACAATCCTTAGTCGTGCTCATTCTACTACTTTCTTCCTTCCACCCTCTGACGCGGCCAGACCATCTCTTCTGGAGATCACACCCTAAGACTCCTGTCTCTTTTCCCCTTTCAATCCAGCCTCAGAGTCAGAGGAAACTTTCTGAACCACTAATCCAATCGCATCTCTTCCCAGGTGAAAATCCTGCCGGCCGGCCAGCCACCAAGAGACATACCCACACTCCTCACTTCGGCATTCGCAGCGAAGCCCTGGAAAGCCCGCCACAGGCTGGCCGCCCGTTCTGCGCCAGCTGGAGCCTCTGTCCAGAATGCCAGCCCCACCACTTCCACAGCCTCCCTTGCTGCTCACCCCCACCCTCTCCCCTGCACAGCCTCACTGCACCTCCCCGTCCTTACTCATGTGGGACAAACGCCGGCACTCACGGTCTCGACTCTTCATCACCACAGTGATCGTGATCTTCAAGACATGTCCGTTTCTCTCTCCTGCTGCACAGGAGCTCCATGAGAGCAGGATCTTACCTGCCTTGTCCTAGGACGGTGCTTGGCCAGACCAGGCGCTTGGTCCTCCCTGAAGGACTGCATGACCAGGATCACTGCGTTCCCACAGTGGGCACCGGGCTGCCCTCCGTGAGCTAGTGGCTGTCATCTGGTTTATACTCACTTCCACTGGGACCACCGCACTCCTCACTTCACCATGAACTTTTTGAAGAACAAGGAGCCATGTCCCATTCACCCTTGTGACCCAAACATCTGGCACATAGTGGACACCCAGTGATAGTTGCCATATTATTTTCATGAAGCATGCATACATAATACCATCCCTTTTTTAAACGAATTATTAATACTTTATTATTTCTCTGCTTATTACTGTTGCAGAAGTTTTAAGGGGGGGAAGGGGAGAGACGTGCTGCGGTGTTGAAGTTTAAAATGTATAAAAGCTTCCTTCTGAAAAGGAAGATGAGAAAGGATCCAGTAAGTCAAAGAACTGGAAGATTGCAAAAAGGGGCCCAAGCTGGTTGTAAAATTTAAAAATCTCATTTTTCTGGTTTTCCATTTATGAACAGTCAAACAATAATGTATTAGGTAGAAAATGACAGTCTTCACATGATCCTATATCCTAAATATATGATCATTATTAGCATCTGATAGATTCTTCCCCCAAATTAATGAATATAAAAAACATGATATAAGATGTACTCATTTTATACACACACACATATACTGAAAATAGGATCACATGACCTACTGATCTGTAACTTTCACGTAATCCCTCCGCCATCTCTCCATCACAGGACAAAAGTCAACCTCATCACTTTCAATGGCCTCATAATATTCACTATATGGTTTTACTGGTTTACTTAGCTATTCCTTTAGCAATGAATTTTTTAAAGTCCCAGGTTGTCACTACACCAAACAGTATGGTGAGGTCCATTCCTATCCATACATAATACAACTTCTTTTTTTTTTAAGATTTTATTTATTTATTTGACAGAGAGACAGTGAGAGAGACCCACCCAGGCGTCCCTCTACTTGTTTATTCTTAATGTATTTGCATTCCTAATCTGCTTAATTTCTCCCTACAGCAAAAATGGCTGGAGGGGGCCATTTATGGCTCTGAGGTAGTCAGGAGCATCTGCTAAAGAGAGAAGGTGAGAGCCGATCATGTGGGAAGAAGGCAGCACAGGAGTAGGCACATTTAAAAAGCTTGTTAAACTGGAGTTCTTGAGCCCTCGTTGCCCTGCTGCTTTGAGTGGTCAGCATGATATCTAGCACAGTGGGGGCACCTGTGTTCATAATATGGCTGTGATCTTTCCCACGCATCCTCTGTTTAAGGAGACAGGGAGGAGTTGTAGAAATATTCTTCAAAAAATTATAAAGTTTTGCTGCTCCAAGTGTTGATCAGTATTCATACTGAAACTGTATTAACGAAGAACAGATCTGGGGCGCCTGGGTGGCTCAGTCGTTAAGCGTCAGCCTTCGGCTCAGCTCATGATCCCAGGGTCCTGGGATGGAGCCCCGCATCGGGCTCCCCGCTCGGCGAGAAGCCCGCTTCTCCCTCTCCCACTCCCCCTGCTTGTGTTCCCTCTCTGGCTGTCTCTCTCTCTCTGTGTCAAATAAATAAATAAAATCTTAAAAAAAAAAAAAAAAAAGAACAGATTTCCCCTAAGGATACTGGCAACATGAAATCTTAGGCTACACCGATTGGTGGCAGTGGGTTTTAGTTTAAAAAATTTCCTTTTGTTCAAATATGTGCCCTTAGTCCTAGCTCTGCTCTCACTGTTACCAGTGTCCCTTAGAGGACAGGAATGATGAGCAGGGATGTACACCTCCGCTCCAGCTGTCTGCGGGAGCTGCAGGCTCGCAGGGTTGGCAAGGGGTCCTACCTGTGATTGATTTGCTTTATGGTCAGAGCCCAGAGCTAAAGACCTCCATGTGGAACTAAGTAGTTGTCTTCACTTGAGGTATGTGCAGTTCTTTGTGCCTCAGTGTAGCCCAGAGTTGACCCACTAAGGCTTTTGAACCCTGAGCAAGAATAGAACCCTGCCTCTTTTTCTTGAAGACACAGAATCAGTGAGGTGAGTATGGATTAGTGCCGTGGACAGTTTTGTGGGTCAGAGACTGTCCTGCTGAAGGTTTATAACCCCATTGTTCAAAACATCCTTGACTGAGGCAAGGGTGGAGGAAAATTTTATATACTACTGACAGGAGTCTAAATTGTATAGCTTTTCTGGAGGCCGTTTTGACAATAGGGATTAGAGTGTCAAATCTGCATACTCTATGATGGGCAGTTCTACTTCACAGAAGTTACTTTAAGGAAAGAATTGTATTGGGGCACCTGGGTGGCTCAGTCGTTAAGTGTCTGATTTTGGCTCAGGTCATGATCCCAGGGTCCTGGGATCGAGCCCCACATTGGGCTCCCTGCTCAGTGGGAAGCCTGCTTCTCCCTCTCCCTCTGCCCCTACCCCTGCTCGTGCTCTTGCTCTCTCTCAAATAAAATCTTTAAAAAAAAGAATAAACAAGCAGAGCACAGAGAAAATCACCTACGAGTGATGCAGCTAAGCTTGAGAAGGTCGCCTGTGAGTGCAGTCCTCAAGTTCTGGTGTACACTCTGTGAAAACTAACTCAAATGTCATCATTACATCTGAATACATGCCTTAAAATGGCTTGCAGATAGCTCCACCATGTCCGTGGGTAGAAGGATTTTGTTTTTGACACAGCCAGCAGGCAGCTGGCTGGCCACCAAAGCAAAAGCATGAGGAGGAGTGAAAGGGGTGATCCTAGGTCTCGGTCCAGTGTTTTCAAAAGAACAAACACATCAACTGCTTTCCTCCACAAACCATGAGACAAACATCCAGTCACGCAAGTACAGCAGCACGAGTAAACAAGTCTTCTGCTGGCATTATGCTTCTGTTAAGGAACAAGGGCCACAGACATCATTTCTTTCCCAGACTTAAACGTTCTGGAAAATCTCCAACTAGCCAATGATCTGGAGGCAGTTTCATAAACCAAAACTTTCCTCCTAGACACAGCAACTGAGATCTACAAGCGCAACACCTCGCATGGTGTACAGATTCCTGGGGTCAAGGTCAAGGTCAAGAGAGGACCTTGGGCCAGTCACATGCCCTTTCTTAGCTTGGTTTTCCCATTAGTGTAAGATGGGGATGTGGGGGACTGTGGCGGAGAATGTCAGGAGGTCCAACCGTGACCACTGCTCTCCTGACCGGCATGAGCCAGGCTGACCCTCCAGCTCAAGCCTGGAGTGTTCATGAGCTGCAGGACACTGGGAGTGTCCCATCTGCTCTGGCTACCCCAGAGGACCTGGAGAGTCCTAGAAGCAACGAGGAAAGGAGCTCAGTGACAAGTTTCCAAGTCAACACGCACCCTGCAGCCCAGAAGCCCCCTGCCTGCTTGAGAAATAGCTACCGTGACGGTTTGAACAGCAGAATCATCCCGTCACAGGGAACCTTACATATAATGACCCGGATATGCAACAAAATGGATAAAAAGTGGGATTAGAATTTCTTAAGTTGCAGTACTTATTACAAATACAACGAAACTGCTCTCATGAACATAGGTTTAAATCACAAATGAAGCTCCTAATAGGTTTCTCTTTTATTTTGCCTACAATATACCAAAAGTCCTGATTCATAAATAGTTGCAAATGTTGTCTATGTTAACCTTCTACTCACAGCCTCAGAAATCCACTCAATTAAATTAAAACCCAGAAACCTGAAGGTAAGGCAAGAGGAAATTTTTATTCTAAAGTTGGGTAACATTTCTTATCAGAAAATGTTCAATTCAGAGGGAGTTGAAGTACTTTCACTGGCCAATTTAAGCTCTTATTTCTAAAGAAAAACACTGTTAAAATGTATCTCCTATGATATAATTCAATGTTCAGTGAGGTCAGCTCTAAAAATCTCTGGATACTCAGTACCAGGCTCTGACAGATATTTATGTAAAACTTCAAAAGAGTCAAATTTATTGTGTTTCACACATTGAGTTCAAACTAAGTTTCAATTTCATCACTGACACTCGACCAGCTTTTGTAAATAAGCATGGAGAGAACACAAGCCCGTATTGCCTAATGGAGCTCATTCAATTTATTTTAGAAGTTTCAGCAAGATACACAAGGGGCAAAAGTGAGATGCTAGGGGTGCCTGGGTGGCTCAGTCGTTAAGCGTCTGCCTTCGGCTCAGGTCATGATCCCAGGGTCCTGGGATCAAGCCCTGCATCAGGCTCCCTGCTCCATGGGAAGCCTGCTTCTCCCTCTCCAACTCTCCCTGCCCTTGTTCCCTCTCTCGCTGTGTCTCTCTCTGTCAAATAAATAAATAAAATCTTTTTTTAAAAAAAAAAGTGAGATTCTATTTGAGAGATTCAGGCAACGGAGTTCATCAGCCAATGTAAAAAAAAAATTATTTATCACCTCATTTGATATATTTTAGCGAAAAGTTTCCTTGAAGGGTCCACAAATTGCAGTATGAAAAAGATAACCCCTAAGAATTATTATCATTCTAAATAACTCATAAAAGATATCCTAGCATAATGTACACATTGTATGTTACACCTACAGCACCATTCTAAAAGGCTATCTACTTAATAAGCTGAATTTATCTAGACAACACACAACTTCTGGTAGGAGCTGGTATACAACCCAGCATTTCAGCAATCTGTGCTGCCTTGTTCTCAGAGTATAAGGCAAGATTTTCTTCATTTCTGTACGTGTCAAGTGTTTCAAAGAACTGGTCCTTCTCGTCGTTTGCCTGGATAAACACATACAAATGCAAGCAAAACGCTGACTACATCCTCCACTCCTCTTCTATCAGCGGGGGATCGCAGGGGCACGTAGAATCCAGCCTTGGGACTTGCGCTAACCAGGGCGAGTGTTCAGGTTCTTCTCCGTGCTGCATCACGCACGATGACATCAACTATTTTCACAGAGGATTGTGAGGTGAGGACTCTGAAGCTATGGGTACATTTTCTGTGTCTGACTGAAATTCTGGTAGAATTCTAGGATTCTGAAGAATAGGGGAGAAAACATGGGGTCTGGGAAAGTGTGAGAAGATACAGAAAACCCGCTGGTCTCAAAAACGGAAATGACTACACGGGAGAAACGTGGATGCCCAGAGAGCTGTCAGCTCAGTTTGTGCCTCAGCCCTCAAGCCAAGCATCAAGTTCAGCTGCAAAAGCAGTACAGAAGTTTAGTCCTTTCCACTTCTCTTTCCATCCCTGAAGATGGAGGCTCTTTTCATTCATTCATTCATTCAGTCAGTCAGTCACTCCACAGGTACCTGCTGGATATCTACTCTGCAAGGCAAACGGCTGGGCATACACATGGTGTATGCTTTTGTCAGCACAAATGTTATATTTCATCTTGGACAGCTCTGCAGTGTCCTCAAAGAGAACTTGAAGATACTGAAAATGAGTGACCACCACCAGAACCAGGACTCACCTGCTCATTAAACAGTTCTAGTGCTTGGCAAATGTTAGCTCTATTTTGACTTGTGCAAGCCTGCTTTGAGCTCCTGTGTACCAGACGGGATACAAAGTTCCTGTCCTCAAGGGGGCTCAGAGGGAGAGAAGGGGATAAATCCAACACAGGGGTCAGTGTGATCGACGGGGGCCTAAGGAAGAGGAAGGCAGGCTTACTTATATCGCCCTATAGGAGACAGGAAGGCTTCTGTAAAATGACGCACATTCTTCTCTTTAGAAACAAGAACTGGACAAGGGCGAGAGTAGATCACAGCGGAGACGCAGGTAGGAGAGAGGCAGAGGCAGCAGAGACCACTGAGCACGGCTGAAATTGAGGAATACTGAGTGGCAGTGGCTGGCCAGGAGGGTGGAAGAGAGGACCAGGACCTTCTCCTCCAACAGAGTGAACACGATGCAGGCCACCTGGTTTCAGACACCTCAGTCACCCATAACTTCTCAGAGGGGGAAAGAGTGGCTCCTCTAGCAAATTCCACATGCCAAACTGAGTGGTCACACTGCACTCTCCCTGGGCTTGGTGGGAGGCCCGTCCAGTACACACATGACCTTCCTCTGGTCTCGGTACATGGAGGGGAGCTCCCAAAACAAAGCAACCACAAAGCCGATGCAGCCGTAACAGAGGATAAATATAATACGTGTCTGACTCGGCAGAAGCCAGGTTTCTCTAACATATCTCTTTCTGTGCTCTAAAAGCCATGCAGTGTTTTAAAAAGCACACCCACAAATCAAAACCACAATGAGATATCACCTTATGCTAGTGAGAATGGCCAACATCAAAAAGACAAGAAATAACAAGTGTTGGCGAGGATGCAGAGAAAAGGAAGTCCTTGTGCTCTGTTGGTGGGAATGCAAACTGGTGCAGCCACTCTGGAAGACAGGATGGGGGTTCCTCAAAAAAGTTAAAAATAGAGCTACCCACAATCCAGTAATTCCACTCCTGGGTATTTACTAAAGAAAATGAAAACACTAATTCTTAAAGATATCCGCACCCCTATGTTTACTGCCAAATTATTTACAACAGCCAAGACATGAAAGCAACCTGAATGCCCACTGATGGATGATGGATGGATGCTGTGGTGTATGCATACAATGGAATATTACCCAGCCTTAAAAAAAGAATGAAATCTTGCCATTTGTGACAACATGGATGGACCTAGAGAATATTATCTAAGTGTAATAAGAGACAAAGGTAAACACCGTGAGATTTCATTTATATCTCGAATGTAAAAAACAAAATGAGCAAGCACAAAGAAACTCATAAATACAGAGAACAAACTGTCACCAGACACAGCAGGGAGGGAAGGGGAATAGATGAAATAGGTGAAGGGTTAATTAAGAAATACCAACTTCCACTTATAAAATAAGTAAATCATGAAAACTACAGCATACGAAATATAGTCAATAATATTGTAATAATGCTATGTGATGACAGATGGTGACTATACATATCATGGGGAGCATTTCATAACATATATGACTGTTGAATTACCAAGTTGCATACCTGAAGCTAATATCATATCGTATTTCAACTAGATTTCAAAATAAAATTTTTTAAATAGTCTTCACCAAATAACAATAAAATAAAATAAAATAAAATAAAAGCACACCCAGGGCCACTCTGCTTCCAGAGATTTGGAGGTTTAGTTAATTTGTTTAGAAGATGGTTATGCAAATTTGCACTACCCCTACCTAAGCCTTGGTTTGAAAATGAGAGGAAAAATCTCCAGCTGTATCTGGGAAGAATTTTTTTTAAGATTTTATTTATTTATTTGACAGAAAGCGATATAGCGAGAGAGGGAACACAAGCAGGGGGAGTGGGAGAGGGGGAAGCAGGCTTCCCGCTGAGCAGGGAGCCCGACATGGGGCTTGATCCCAGGACCCTGAGATCATGACCTAAGCCGAAGGCAGACACCCAACGACTGAGCCACCCAGGTGCCCCTGTATCTAGGAAGAATTTTAACAAAAAGAACACCCAGAGCCCATGCAACAGATAGCCGCTCCTGCAGGTCAACAACTCACACTGGGCACCACTCACCCAGCTCTCCAAGGGACCACAGTAACTGGATTCCAGTGGCCCCACATTCACTCACTCCATGGATATATTCTGAATGCCAGTTGTATGCAAAGCACTATGGAGAGACAAAGGTGTGCAAGCCGCAGTCCACACCCTGAGAGAGCTTACAGCGGAGGTGGAGGGAAGAACAGCTATGAAGAATGGTATAAAGCATGCAGGATGGTAAGGGTGCCATTAAGAAGACACTGATGGGCCACAGGAAATCAAGATCCTCTTCTGGTAAAGGAGGAAGGGACTGGGAGAAGAATTCCTGACAGAGGTGGTGGCAGAGAAAACAAGGAGGTTTTGACAGACCAAACAAAAAAGGTGGTACTCTTCTCTGAGCATGCGCAATGCACCACTTACATCTCAGAACACCAGCGGGTGAGGTGACATTATCTCCATGGACTGGGCAGGAAAAGCCTGGCTCGGCCAGCAGGAGTGACTTGCACAATGTCACACACATCCTCGGTGGCACAGCCAAGCACCAAAGTCCTCATTCTCTAAGGGAAGCCTTCCTGCTGGAGGGGACGGCATGGGGACGGCACATGTGGGAAATGACAACATCCCATTTGTAGGACGCCAGGCTGGAAGGGCACACTGAGACCACACGGCCGGGCCCTCAAATACCAGGCCGAAGAGAACATGTCCACTGGCTGGGTGATGAAGCAGAGAGGGAGGAGGGGACTCCTGAGAAATCAGTCTGAGATCAGGTGTGGCGGCTAAAAGCCACAGAAGCCAGTCAGTCTGGGTTTGAATCCCACCTCTGAAAGCGGCTAGCTGCACGCTCTGGACAAGGCTCTTCATTTCTCTGTGCCTCCGCCACTTCTTCTATTAAATGAGGGAGGGGTGTGATAATACCACCCTCCACCTACTTCACAGAATTATTGGAAAATTAAATGAATTGCAAAGCGCTAAGTATAATGCTGGCCATAAGAACGGAAGTATGGCTGGGTAATAATGATGATGCTGTAGCAATTTTATTAACCACAGCAAACACTGACTGAGGCTGGAAGATCTCAGAGACAGCTAGGGAAATCTAGGCAAGAAAAGATGGTCGTAGCTTCAGAGGGAATGGAAAGGAAGTTACAGATATGAGAGATGGTTCTCAGAAGGGGAAGAGAGACACTTCATCAAGGCTTGAGCCTGGGAGAAAGGCAGGGCAGGTTGGAGGTGCCACTCAGCCATATGAGCACTTGACAAAGACTCAGGATTCCTTGCTGGACTCTGCCCCTTACATATCTGGATGCATTTCTCTGAGCCTCAAATCTTCCTTCTCTAAAATGAAGCTTGCAAGCCTTACACTTTCTACATCAGCATTGTTCTGAGGATCAAATAGGACATTAAGGCACAAAGCACTGTACAGAGCTGTGATGGGGACCAGTCTGGGGAATGAGCAGAAGGAGAGGGAAACTACTTAACCCAACTGTGATGTTCCCAGAGGGTAAGACCGAGGGTCAGTTCCAACACCGGCACCCTGTGTGGCTGCAGGCAGGCACCAGCCCAGGACAACGGACACCTGAGGCCGCCGTGGAACAGAGTAGAACACACAAAGGGTCTGGTTCAAGGGGCAGACCAAGAGGCAGCCTCTCAGTGCTGGCAGCAGAATTCACCATTCCAGGGCACACCGGGGATAAAGGAAGTCCAGAGCGTGGCTCTACCTCCTCCAGGTCTCCAGTTATAGAGCCTATGAGCAGATCAAAAGAAGGGTCTGGAGCCAGCCAGAGAGAGATCCTGCAGGCAACCCTGCGATAGGTCACATTTCCTGCATTATACTGTCAGCCACTGGAATTTCATACAGAAATTCATCTTGTTTATGTTGAGTGTCATCTACATGGTCCAGGGGAGTGAAAAGACAAGCAGCTCACATTCCTTACGTAAGCTGTCTTTATTTTAGCTTTGGCAGTACCAAACTCAGGACCCCCAGCCCCAAGTCTCTTCTCTGGCAGACCCTCCCCCTCCGCATGACATCACTCACCACAGGAGACTGGAATCACCCCCTAACACAGCTCTCTCTCCCCCTACCCTGGTTCCTCGATGTTCCTTGAATTAACCTAGAGTTCTCATTCTCTGAATCCTCAGCACCTAACACAGATGCTGGCATACAATAAATCGAAAGTTCACACCATCTTTTGGAACTCAAAAAAGACAGGGAGGACTCCCAGGCACAACCCACTCCAATTATTCAAATTTCCCCTTTAGTCAAAAACAGCTTTCAACATAGTGGCACCTCATTTATTCAAACCTCCCTGTTTGGTCTTTCCACATACCCAATTTCCCAGATCAAAAGCAAGGCCCAATTCAGGTTTGGGATCTTAGTTGTACTTTGTTTGATACAGGTTTTAGAAAAGTAAAAGCCCTTGCCACTCCAAAATATAGTTACTAAATTAAAACACTCCAGAATAGTGCCTTTTCCCCTCAACCAACTTTTTCTGCCGACTTTCAACAGTTTTAGAGTTGATAATCAGAGGAAGCCTTTATTTAAAGAAAGGGGGAAAAAAATCTAAGTAAACTGTTCCCTATGTTCTCTAAGAATGTGGACTCTAAGAACACAATCTGTCCACACAAGATAAACGCAGTTTTATTAAAGAAAACACAACGGACTTACACATACTCTTCAAATAGTGTACAGTGTACACATGAAGAAGCAAACACAAATTCAAAGGGGGTGGGACCACAGGGGCCCGGGGCCCCGGTGGGCACTGTTGAGGTTTTGCTCCAAAGCTGTACTGGAAGGTGGGCCTTGCTGGAGACGGGCTCCTTGCTCTGTCCTTCCCAGGGTAACCTCTCCCACGGACCCTCAAACGGAGCTCAAGGAGGTGTCTGCAGAGGCCGGCAATGCGGCCACAGTGACTATTTTCAAAATAATTTTTATTGAAAAAACAATCAACTGAACTACTTATAATCTGCAAGACCAAGTCCCTTGGCACCAAATGTGTTCAAGGCCTCAAATGCTACAGGAGTTTCGATTTATTCCAAATATAGACCTGAAATCATGGACTAAGAAGCAACAGCAGCAGTATTTCAAGTGACTGACCAACTCCATCCAAATACCCCACCCTTCTCGCCTCAGAGTGATGGGAAATAATGAGTCGAGAAATAGAATTTCTAGAAAGTCTCCCTTCCATCACCAAAGGAAGAGTTTTTATAACCAGTGTGACTTTTAAGAATGCTAGCAGAAACTAAAATATACGCAGAACTTCTTTCCACTGTACTCCCCCAAGGAAAACGTCACTTTTTTAGTAATGTAAAAATATACGGTAGGTTTATACTTTGGTGCCCCTCACTACTTGAGCTATTTTGAAAGTTTTAAGAATCTATCTTCTGTGGGATTATCTTTGGAGAGACTCTCCCTAAATTTTTTCAAGCACCTGGACGTTAACGTTATTAAAATGAATGAAGATTCTGTCCCTGTCCATAAGGACTCCACAAGTCAAGTATCCGTGCCTAAAACGAAAGGCTCTACTAAATGGGTGATACTAATTTCTCTAAGGGACTTTTAGAAAAAAGACCCAAAGTTCTGTGCAGTAATCTATTCTTTTCCCTAGTTTAAAAAAGAATTTAACATAAACAGAAAAATCTAAAAAGGAGATGCTGCAACATTCCAAGTGGCAGAATCTGAGTCAGAGTGTTATTCACCAAAAAAATGACCTGCTTGGTGACAAGGCCTACGCTAGACACCAGTGGTCGCCAGTCCCCACTCTCCATAATGAATTCATACCACCTTGTCAGCTTTCCGAGATGAAAACACTCGCAGGCCTGTCCTCCTTTCCGTGACAGATAACTAGTGCTTCCCCCAAAGACCACACATTCTCTTTATATATGACATACATCATTTCTCTAATGGTAGGCTGAATTCAAACTGAGATTCAAGTCCACACAATTCTACACAAAGCTAACCTTCAACTAAAGGGCCAGAAGCTCTGGTTACTGGGATTTCTTTCATTCCAACTCATTTAACAAATATTTACTGAGCACCAACTGCCAGAAATTTCCTAAACACTGAGCAACTATACTGGCCAAAAACAGACATGGAACCTTCCCTTGTGGGGCTTACAATCTAGGGGGTAAGTCACATAATCAGCGAACTAATTTTATTGAGAGAAATGAACAGGACGTAGTGATTCAGATCAACAAGCAGCTGGGCTGAGGAGAAAAGAGAACAGACACTGGGTAGGACAATCGGGTTAGGGAGAGTCTCTCCAAGATAATCCCACAGAAGATAAATTCTTAAAACTTTCAAAATAGCTGTTACATGGCTGGCATAACAATTACTGGAAAATGTTCTGAATAACTAGTACATATAATTTAGAAAAGACAAAAATGTTAAAAAATAGAATGAGGCTAAACTCATCTATAAACTTAATAGAACCCCAATAAAAATAGTTTCTGAAATTTTTTTTCAACTAGACGAAGTGTTTCTGAAACTAAATGGATTTAGATAACCAAACTGATGAGGTTTGGTTAGGAGGAAAGGCAGGGGGAAAAAAAAAATCTTAAAATGGAGAGTAATGAAAAATGAGTAGCTGTATTAGATATCAAAACCCATTACAGAGCTATGGTAATCAAGGCTCCAGGTAGATAATAAAACATGTATGGATCCATGGATCCATACAATGGATCAGATTCAATGAACAGTGTTACAGATTCAATGAACAGTGTTGGGACAAGCCAAGCATTAGGTATAATAGTCTGGATTCCCTACCTCACTCTTTATACACCAAAAAAATTCTAGACACAGTCAGCTCTGTCAAATACATCATGATTTCCTTTTTTTTTTTAAAGTGGAAGACTCTCTTCCAATAATTTCAAAGCAAGATCGTCTGCATGCAAATAAAAAACCTAGAAGCCATAAAGGAAGAGTTGATAAATCTGATTTATTTCTGAGGGCGCCTGGGTGGCTCAGTTGGTTAAGCGACTGCCTTCGGCTCAGGTCATGATCCTGGAGTCCCGGGATCGAGTCCCACATCAGGCTCCCTGCTCGGCAGGGAGTCTGCTTCTCCCTCTGACCCTCTTCCCTCTCGTGCTCTCTATCTCTCATTCTCTCTCTCTCAAATAAATAAATAAAATCATTAAAAAATAAATAAATAAAATCTAAAAAAAAAGATTTAAAAATAAATAAATAAAATAAAATCAATTTCTGGGAATGGAAACATTATACGACAAGGAAACTCAGAAGACATATGACAACCCTAGGAAGTATATGGGCAATTACCCCATCCCACAGTCACTGAAGTTTCCCTGAGATATTAGCTGTGCATCTCAAATGGTACTGTGCTCACCATTCACCTGGAAATCAGCAGGCCTGGGGATGACGGGGGAGGGGTATCTCAGATTCTGCTAGTCTAATAAACTCCCTGGAGATGTTAAGTAGCTAAATTTTATGGAACTTTCCTAGTTAAAGAAACCTGGGGCCAGAATTAAGAGGGACTCAGATACCTTAACAAGAATCACCTGGGAAGGTTTCTGAACACCCCCCCCCCCCCCGCCCAAGCATCACCATTGGCAGTCTGACTTAGAAGATCCAGCGTCAACAGCAGGAATCCGTATTTAAAAACAAAAACAACAAACAAACAAACCAAAACACACCTTCCCTGCCTGACAAAGACATTCAGCCTGGTTTGCAATCCAGTGGGCAGATCATCTGAGTCCATTCCTGCTTTTTCTGTGCTCTGAACACTGCCGAGACCTGTTTGAACTGGTAGCTTCAAACTATTTCTTTCCTGTCCCCAGACCCCACCTGCCCGCCTTCCCCGACCCCCATGTCACGCTTCCATAGCCCTGTCCTAACACCTCCCCCTCCCCGCTCCAGGATGGAGAGGGCACAGCAAAGGAGGTCTCCTGCACGATTCAGCGGCATCAGGGGACGGTTTCAGCGCTTGGCTGCCCTTTGCCCACTCACTGGCTGTGTGATCCTGGGCAAGCCTCTTAATCTCTGAGACCCCCATTTCCTCATCTATGAAAGGCAAGCTGTCATGAGGGCTAAGCGAGTTAGCCTACTGAAAGAACTACGTGAACTATAAAGCATCAGACGAATGTTATTTTTTATTAGATGTGGGACCTTTGGGAATGCACTTCCATAAATCCACACTCCTCACATCCACGTCCTGGTAATGTTCTACAAAGTTTCCCCTCCCTGCCACCTCTCAATTTACAGGAGAAAAAAAAAACTCTCCAGGTTTCTACTTTCTATTTCTACTTTCTAAATATACAGACTAAACTTTACGAACTAAATGAGTAGAACATAACATGTCATATCAAGCCTGAACTAAAAACGGCTTCAACTTTGTAAAAGATGCCAACAAATATTGCATATATGTCTGCGATAATGTGCATGACAAGGACTTTCCAAAACAAATTCTATCTTCTTAACAGCTTCTACTATGTTATTTCTAAATGTTAAGTCTCATCTAAATCTTCGTCCCTGCTCATTTACACTGCCTGCCCGCCACACACCCCCCCCCTCAAAAAAATCTGGGGAATAGTGGAGGAAGCAGTATTTGGTATCTGACACCATCCCCAAGGGCACACATCTTACTGGTCTCCTCAAGAAGGCATTTGCCACTTAATGCATTTGCTAATCCAATGAGTTTGGAAGATTCCCTGGGAGGAAGTTTGAAGCACGTGCACAATATACACATTGGATTTATCATCAGGAAGCATTTGCCGAAGGCCACGGAGGGCATGCTTTCCACGTTGATCAGAGTTGGGAGGGGAGGAAGAGAGGGGTGGTGCCACTAGGCAGGACACTCAGGTCTAATGAGACACCCGGTGTGCCTCCTTCCAGGTGCTCAGCCGACCAGATCATCCCAGCGCCCTGGGGTATGGGGGTGGGGGGGAATTCCTCACCAGCCACGTCTGAACGAAGCACCATACAACCTAAAAGCCACAAGGCAAATCAAGCAGCAGAAAAGCCTAGGTAAGACCTTGAAATTTTCCAGTCGGAGACACACATTAGGCGGTCACCCTAGTTACTACCCACTAGTTACTACCTAGCTGGCTAACACCCAGGGAACAAACTAATGCTCCCTGCGACTGAACCCACACTGGAGCAAGGGGTCCAGAACAGCAGCCCTGCGTGGCAAAGCCAGCAGAAGCCACATGCTGCCACAAGGAGCTGCCTCTGTGAGCAGGGCTTCTCCAGAACACCACACAGGGCCTATTTCCCAGCAAACTAGTTGGCCAGAGACCATTTGGTTTCAATTAACAGTAACACACTCCTGCAAACCTAAGGGGGGGGGGAGAGGATAACATGGGTTCATTATAAGGCCAAGGGGTCTATCAGAAGACCCTGAATCAAGAACGGAGCCCGCCCACAGGGGAAATGGAAAACCATCCACATATTAGAATTTTCCCAAGGTCTCTCATCTCCTGCTCTGCACAATTGCTCTGTTCTTTTCTCTCTACAAAGTAGTCTTATTCCATGCTTCTCTCTACTCACGAGTCAACCATCTCCCTAATGAGATTTTCCCTGAACTATAATGTGAACATCAAAGACAAGCTAGGATTCGGTGCCTGGGTGGCTCAGTTGGTTAAGCGACTGCCTTCGGCTCAGGTCATGATCCTGGAGTCCCGGGATCGAGTCCCACATTGGGCTCCCTGCTCAGCAGGGAGTTTGCTTCTCCCTCTGACCCTCTTCCCTCTCATGCTCTCTCTCTCAAATAAATAAATAAGATCTTAAAAAAAAAAAAAAAAAGACAAGCTAGGATTGCCATCCCCATTCCAAAATATTCAGGAGACAGTTTAACTCAGCTTGGGTGAGATGTGCCCCCTTGATCCAAACATCAGAGAGGAGGTGGGCAAGCTGGTCTAACTGTAAAGGATATCTACCTGCCTGGCACAATTATAAAAAATAACGATACAGGGGCGCCTGGGTGGCTCAATCGTTAAGCGTCTGCCTTCAGCTCAGGTCATGATCCCAGGGTCCTGGGATCAAGCCCCGCATCGGGCTCCCTGCTCTGCGGGAAGCCTGCTTCTCCCTCTCCCACTCCCCCTGCTTGTGTTCCCTCTCTCGCTGTGTCTCTCTCTGTCAAATAAATAAATAAAAATCTTTTAAAAAATAAATAAATAAATAAATAACGATACAAATGTTAGCTGAATGAACTCTGACCTTTGTTAAAGCCACAAGGTTTTCCAAAGGTACCATCTTGTCTTCTTATCCTCACTCCAAGGAAGCACAGCTGTACAGCCAGATCCTCAAATAACAGATAAATGTCTTTTCTGTAGCTTGCTTGTTGGTTGCTTGGGTCGAGAAAAAAAGTATTTTGTCGTTATCAAATGGAAATTTATTTCTGGTTCTTCATTTTCTCTTCAGAGGAAGGTTCTCAGCAGGAATCTTACCTGGAAACAGGCAAGACCTAGCCAGTACACGAAAACGTCTTTGAGATCATGAACACAAAGGTGAGAGAGAGACGCAGCCATTGCCAGGGCACCACAGCACACACACACAGAACGGAAGCTTTCTGGGGCAAACGTACTAAAAGTAATTTTCCATAGGAAGAGACAGTTCAGTGTAAAGGTTAAAGCAAGGCTCAGTCCTTCCACACAAAAGCCACTGGGTTTTTCATAAAGTAGCCCCAAAGAGTCCATCAGTTGGGGTCTATTTCACCTAGGGCAACAAACGCATTCCTCACAGATCACAGGCTGCTCTGTGTGGTTGCTAATAAGATAATCTGTACAGGAGGCTTACAAATCCATTTACATTGATTTTAATTAATGAATCAATCCCTGGCCTTGAACAACCTGGTCCAGAGAAGGTAAGCAATCCAGCTTTGGTCTGTACTCCCAGCCTGAAATCTACATTAACAATAAGTTAACTCTCAGATCAATGAAGGACAAATAAAAATAATTGGGTTTGTATCTCTCATGACATAAGGAAAAATCTCTTCCAAGTTTAGACAGTAACTCCTCACACGTCAATACGAAGAATATATTTTCCGTGATTTCCTAACAAACTCACCTAGGACTAAGGGTCTTGTTTTGCATTGTTTTGTTTTACAAGCCCGAAATCTGGAAAACCCAAGTCTGATATCATGACTCTCAGTCAAACCTCTAAAATCAAAATAAGCCTAACTTTCTCAACAGCTTATCCGAACCTTTCAGTCTAGACTGAGGTTGAACAGAGAATTACCCAAACACAAAATACAAATGACAAGAAAGAACAAAGTGGCACTCACCAGCCTATCTGTGCTCTGAATCAGGCAGGCTTCATTAAAAAGGCAGGCAAACTTTTGCATTTGCTTTTATCCTTTACAAAGGCTGAAATAGAATTGGGCCTTCCTGAGTCATTGCCAGCTATGAACTGGAAACAAACTCAATTTAAAAGACAGCGTCCGTATATATATGACTGCTCATCACTTCACCTTTCCTCCTTCTTTTTCCTTATCTCTTTCACAGGGTTTGCCTACCCACTCTATTTTTAGACTTCTATCAGAACTTCCAATGACTCCATATATACTCAGTGGGGGAAAAAAAAGTCCAAGTTCAGTCCCATTTTCTCACTGCCAGCTAACACCAATTAGCATAGGAAAAGAACAGAGGAGTGGATAAATGAAAATGCATCACACTTAATTTAATTTTTTTTCCCAAAATCGAAAAAGTCCATAACTCCACAAGCAAAGCAGAAAGTAGCAGTGAGCAGCCGCCCCACGGGGAGAGACACCAACCTGCGTCTGCTCGGATGGAGGAACACAGACAAGTTGGAGTCTGCTCATAAAAGAGGAGATACTCAAGTTGCAGTGGACCCACTACATTGGGAGATAAGCACTTCATGTTTCTCCTTTACTTTTTCGAGTGTTTAACAAAATAGTTATCAAGCTGATTTTGAAGTCAGTAAGACTGGCCTGAAACACTGCAAAAGGAATTAAAAGGGGGGCGGGGAAAAGACCCTGTTTATAAGGAAGTAAACTGCAAGAAAGAGCAAGACAAGCCAGAACTCGGGTGGGCTGGCATGGGTGTGTTCTCGCCTCTCCTTTCTTTCTTTCTCTCTCTCTCTTTCCCTCTCTCTCTCTCTCATTCTCTCCCCTCCCTCCCTTCACCCTCCCTCTCTCTTAACGGAGAGAACAAAAGAAGTTGATACTTCAGCTGTACATATGGACTCCAGAGCTTTCTGCCTCATGTCTGCTTCCATGCCCACAAGTTTGAGGATTCACTGGAACATTAAAGCTCCCTGCAACATTCGCCTTGCATTTGCTGGGGCATTTCAAGGGACCCGGCCCGCGCCTTCCCAGGCGGAGTGTGCAGAGCTGCACGGCCGAGCAGGGTATGCCAGTGCAGCCTCACATTCAGATCAAGACCACAAATTATAAACAGTTTCAGTAAATTGACTCGAGTGCCTTTGTTCCTCAGACATACATCTTCCTACCGCTTACAAAGGCAGGCAGCAGAACCTAACCACCAATGCGACTACAGCCAGGACCGGGAAAGGAAGTTATTGAAGCCTGGATTTCCTGCTTTTGCTTGTAGCCAAGAACTATGAGGCTTGTAGTGGTTTCAGGAACTGACTCATCTAATGATTCATGGAGAAGATACTGCTTTTAATGTTTCTGACCCTAAGATGCAGGGACTTCAAAACCAACCTGAACTCATGCTTCACTCTTATTTGCAAATGAATATTCACAGCAACATAAAAAACAGGAGGACAATGGTTAATAAAATAAAACATCATGCCAATGGCAGGAAAAAGGGTATGTGGACATCCCATTTGAAGCCATGATCAAAAGCCTAGTCTGTGGGCTGTGACTTGACAGCATTCAAACTTCCCAAAAGTGGGTAACAGGTGGGATAAGGTTTATTTTTAGATGTCATTCCCCTCGATGTAAAAATAGATTTAGCACAGCAATATTTTAATTCAGGCGCATCTGGGTTGTGACTCGAAATACCCAAGATGTGAAGAAGCATGTAGCTCTAGATTTAACTGTGCGAGCTGCAAACCAGGGAGAGTTCAGGGTTAGCTGACCAATGAGTAATGGGTAATAAAGGACTCCTAGTGGAACTCATTCTCTTAAATCACCCTCTGCAGAACATTGCAGTTCAGGACTTCCACCGTCCTCTGCCTCTGAACATTATTCTCTTCGTTCCACCACACACATGCACACATGCATGCACAAGTGGACGAATGGGGGTGGATACATGCACGTGTGCGCACACACACACACGCACCCAGTACTGAAGAGCAAAGCTCTCTAAAAGGACCAAGTCAGGAGCTGGCACCTCTGGCTGCTTCCCACAAGGTCCCCACAGATTCGTTCATCATCGAGAAGTCCCACGAGGGACCAGTTTTTTCAATCCTCCCCTGCCCACCGATCCCTGGGTTTCCCTTTCTCCCCAGTGGAGGGCATCAAACACAGGACCAGCTTCAGGGATGGCTTTCAAAGTGTTTACGGGTTTCAACACCAGCCCAGCACACACAGGGAAAAGGAAAACAACAATGTAGGCTGGGTGGTGGGAGGAAACAGTGAGAACAGTTGACCAGGCAAGGCCAAAGTGCAGGGGCTGGCTGGCAGGCACTGCTCGGCGGGGCTCCTCCAGCAGATTTACTGACATGACGTCAGTGGCTCCAGCCCAGCTTTTTCTTTGGTAGCTTTTTACCACTTGCCTCCTGAAGCCTCCACTATGTCAGGGAGCCACAGGACCACAATGAAAATTCCCTTTGCGAAACCGGGTTTACCTCGGGGCACAGAGGCCAGCCTGCCTGTGAATTACAGGGCTCCTTGCCCTCTCTCTGTGCCCATGGAGGAAAGGGGAGGGGACGAACCCCTACAATGCTGTGCTTCGCTTTAATACAGAGGAACCATTAAATGAAGCTCACTGCCTTTAAAAAAAAAAAAATGAAAATAAAACGCAGGGAGGGCAGGCAGTTAGTTACTAAGTGAGTATCCAAAATTTCACAGGCCAGGATGCTGGTTAATTTCTCAGGGATGTCATGAATGACAATAATTTCAGGACTCGTGGCTCATTCTGCTGTGAGGCTGGGTTGGCTGGATTGTGAATGCACGTGGCTTTGTTTCATCAACAAAACAAAAAAAGTATTACCGAAGCTGAAACTCCAGGCCTGAATGGACCCTCTAAGGAGAGCATTATAGCTTCTTCTCCTTAAGATGAGCTTTTAATTTTTTTTTAATTTTTACTTTTTCCTTAAGTGCATATTCCGCGATGAACCGACATGGGTATCAAAACAATTTCCAAGAAACAAAGATAGGAATTGCTAAAAATAAGTCTGACAGCAGACCCGTTAAAGAAAAAAGCACTCGGGGCACCTGGGTGGCTCAGTCGTTAAGCGTCTGCCTTCGGCTCAGGTCAAGATCCCAGGGTCCTGGGATCAAGTCCCACATCGGGCTCCCGGCTCCGCGGGAAGCCTGCTTCTCACTCTCCCACTCCCCCTGCTTGTGTTCCCTCTCTTGCTCTCTCTCTCTCTCTCTGTCAAATAAATAAATAAAATCTTTAAAAAAAAAAAAAGAAAAAAGCACTCTTTAGGCTTAGAGGCATACTACGGTGTTCCCACAACAGCATCACACTTGCTGTGTTCTAAGGACTCCACTGCATAAATCTGCCTAAAACCACAAAGCTTTAACGTTGTTTTTTTGCTTATAAAAATAATGTATTAGTGATAAATTCTTTAAATGACTGAGAGATTAACTATATTCTATTTTAAACACTTCAAGAGAGGAAGATACAAAACTTAATTCAAGGAGTATTTATTCAAACAGATGTGTGTAAATGACCGCAACCATCTCATCAAAATATAGCTTGCAGTCTGAATGGCCCAGAGAGGTAATAACATAAAGAATTTTTCACCTTCTGGTTATTTAAACAAGGAGCAGAACAAACTACTGGGTAGACATGACCAATGGGCATTGACTGAAGTCTTCTGTAAAGCCGAAATTAATGTGAGCTTTGGCCTTCATGATGAGTGTCAAACCATGACCTGTCCCTGGGGAGTTCTTTGGTTTGGCCTTTTTTCTTAAGGGAGAAAAGGACAAGATGACAAGCAAGGGCATGGAAGTGACGACTAAGAGGCAAAGGAGCCAACATGAGACAGGTGCACAAGAAAGGATTTACCATGGGCCAACAAGTTGACCTGGAAGGTGGGATCCATTTCTGAACAAGGGGGCGGGGAGCAGAGACCTAAGCGCTCACACTGTAGCCTTGAAATACCATTTTCCACTACAAGGAACCAAAAACCCAGCAGAAATGGTTCATTCTAAGTCAAGAATACACAGGAAGAGACTGGATAGCAGGCAGCTATCAAAAACTATCCAGGTCACATCAAAAGGACAAAGGAGCCCACTAAAGAAACTCCTCATGGCCAAAGATGGTACAATTTGAGTATCAATAAGAGGAACTATAATGTAGTCAAAAGCATCCAATAATTTAAAATCTACGATTGCATAATGATACTCAAACAAAAAACAAAACCAGAAACCTGCCTCTCCTGTACAAACGATACACCAGGTTAGCCAAATAACTGATAAGAGAACACTTCTCTAAGAGTCTACTAGCTAATAAATGAAGAAAGAACCAGAGGACTGGAATATTACAAGTTTACAAAGCCCATATGAAATAACAGATATGGTCAGAGATCATAAACCAATGGCTGTCAATATCACAAGAGAGACGACTGCACGTTATGATTACATGCCTCTTGTGGAAATACTGGTTATGAAATATTCCTCTCAAAAAAAAAAAAAAACCCACAAACAAAAACATTAAACCTGAACCAGATCGAACTTGTAGATCTAAATTCCCATTTATGGGAATTACAGAGGACAGTGGAACATGATACAGGGCACCCTGAGGATGTTGGCTGCAAAATCTAGAATGAGGGGAACTCGAGAGAGACCCAGTGAGGCTTATATAACAAACCAACAGCAAGAGGAAAATAAAGGAGGGAAGAGTGATCTCTAAAGAGTTTTAAGAAACACAGTAACCAAAAAGAACCTGTGGATCTTGTCCGGACCCGAATTTAAACAAACCCAACCGTGGGAAAACACTGTCGAGACAATCAAGGAAATTTGAACGGTGACTTTTATAGATATTTTATATTAAGGAATTATTATTAAAATGTGATGATATTAGTATTTTTTTAGAGTCATAGTTTTTAAGCACTTACTGGAAACTTTACAGATGAAATGGTATGACATCTGGGATTGCTTCAGAACAAAAATCCAGTGGGAGAGGAGCCAGGGGTTTAGAAGAAACAAGAATGGCCAGGAGTTGATGACTGTTGCTAAGTTACGATGGGACACGGGAGGGTCATTGCCCTCTATTGTACTGAATTTTTCCATAATAAAAATTCTGAAAAATCTGAAATAAAATATAACATACTTTTCTTGCCCCCCTCCCTCACACAGAAAGATACTAGACGAAGAGGTACGTGGCATTCTAATTTTAGCTACTGGGTGAGAGTGATTACCCAGAGATGGTGACCACCTAGTGATGGTGACGTAATGGACACTATTTCTCTGCCAGGCAGTGTACTACTATGTCCATTTTATAGGTAAGGAAACTGAGATTCGAAAAGATTAAAGAGGTTGCCCAAGGTCAGAGAGATAAGTAGAAGAAATGTGTGTAATTCTACAAGTTCACAAACATGAGAATGAGAATGCGTTATGTTTTTTCAAAATAGTAACAACTCTTGAGAGTGCTGATAACTTTGTAAGCCAAAACATTCGATGCTCTCCAGTGTTAAAGGCCGCAGAATTGAGAAGTGGTGCTTTTCTGATGACCATTTTTGGTGAAACTCAGGGAACTGCAGGGGCAGTCTCTCTAAGAGCTCACAGTGATAAGAGCAGAGGATAAAAGAGGAAAAGTCCAAGCCGCATGCATGTGTGTATATGCGTGTCTTGTGTGTAAAAATGGGAAAGCAAAAGGGAAATTGTCTGAAGAGAGAAAAACAACAGAACAGGAAATCCAGCAAGAGTGGAAGCTGGGAAAAAGCTTAAAACTAAACCCAATAGAGGAAGATGGAAAAACAAATAAATGAGCTCCTGTCAGCCGGGGCCATTCTGGCTGGGACAAAGCCCTCAGAAACTTGGGGTGGGGGGGGGGGCTGGAGGCAGAGGAAGCAGGGGACTACGGAACGGAACTGGTTGGGGGAGACAACATGGCTCACTGCGGGCCATTCACTGTATTTCATCATATTTCACTTTATCATACTATTATTTTATTTTTCAGATGAGGAAACGGAATCATTTACTGGAGATCACATGCCCAGTAAAAGCAGGACTGGAGCTGGAACCAGGGTCTGATGTCAAAGCCAGGCTTTTCAGCTCCTTTGCTAAATATACCAAATGCTACAGAGAACTATACGAAGTTAGGGCAAGACCAAAATGGCTAACAGCAGAAGTACCCAAAAGGCACAGGGAAAGGTGTGAAGACTCTAAGGGAGCAAACCAGTGGTCTGGGAAGGAGGGAAAGACAAGAGCACAAGCCCCAGGAACTGGCCGTCAGTGGCCCCAACCTGCCCCTTTGGACCAGAGTCACCAGAACCAGGTGAACAGGAGGAAAAGAATAGCAACGAGCCCGATGTCTCTCTCACTAAACCAGCCAAGGTGTCAAAGATGGGTAGCAACCACATGAGCAATCCCATTTTGAAGACCCTAATGTCTTTTTTGTTTTTTGTTCTTTGTTTTTTTTTTAAAGACTTTATTTATTTATTTGAGAAAGAGAGCACATGAGAGGGCGGAGGGTCAGAGGCAGAAGCAGACTCCCCGCTGAGCCGAGAGCCCGATGCGGGACTCGATCCCGGGACTCCAGGATCGTGACCTGAGCCGAAGGCAGTCGCTTAACAACTGAGCCACCCAGGCGTCCCCTGAATGCCTTTTTTGGAGGCCTGATTACTCAGGGCTCTGGGCAAGCCCATTAACCTTTTCCCCCCTCAGCCCCTCTACTGCCCACCGCGTTTCACAGCCTAAGGCATATTTTCCACCTGCTCACCTGCGGTCACCTGGGCAAGGAAGGGAAGGAATTCATCCCATCTTCCCAGGTTCCCAAGCACCCTCACTATCAAGGAGTGAAGTCAAGGTCATTTGCCTAAATCCTACCCCCAGCATGAGGCCATTTCCATATCTAGGCCTTCAGGTGGGGGGCAGGGGGGAGTTATTCTGACAGTCTGCCAACAGAGCACATTCCAAAGAAAAACCAGAGAAACTGGCAGGTCCAGTCCCAGGCTTTCAAAGAGCATCAGCCTGCGCGCGCGCGCACACACACACACACCCCAATATGGATCATCAACCCAGACTTCCAAACCACACCAGCCTCACCTCCACCCTCCACACACACACACAATACACACATACATAAAGGAGTTCGGATCAGTCCAGCCCCCAGGAGCCTTACCCTCCCATTTTCAATGGCCAGTATACCCAGTCTGAGAGGGGAGGGGTACTGGGTCCCCACAGTCTTTAGAGGACTGAAAACAAGAGGGCAGTGGCAACTCTTGCCCCTTCTCAAGAAAACAAAACTAAGGTGAGACAATCCCCTGATGAAAAGCTTGACCGGGTCATGCCCAATTTTTCAGGACCTTAGCCACATGTTTATTTTGAAGACAGAGTAAAACAGGCCACCAAGAACACAAAACAAAGTCATTGTGTACTTTACCATTTCTGCACAAATACGCCAAGTGAGGGGAAGTCGACCTCTGTTTCAGTGTTAAAATCTATCTCAACTCCAATCAAATGCCATAATAATAAAACCTGACAGGTGACTTAATACGCAATCTTTCTGGCCTGGCAGCCGTGAAGCCCCCAACCAAGGAACTGTCTTCAAACGCTGCCCCTATGACATGTTACACTGGCCGTGTGACGTTGGGCAGGGTACCTAAACCTCTCCAAGCTTCCCTTCCTTCAACTACAAATGGAGGTCTTAGGTTTAGATGAGGTAATGCTGAAGAATGGGCTTAAGACAGAACCTGGCCAGTCTCCTTTACTTACCAAATTCTCCAGAGTGGCCCGGGGATGGGCGCAACCAGAAGTTCGGGAGGGGACTCAGCGGTACCGTGCCTCCTCCCCAACCCCTGCCTTTGGGGGGGGAGTGTGGGGCTGGGGATGGAAGGGCTCCGATCAAGATAAGGATGCAGTTCTCCAGGACCCTTCTGCCTAGGCTCTCACATCTTATCACTTTCATCTAAAGCTCAGCTCAAAAGCTGGCTGGGGGAAGGTGGCCCGGCATCATCCTCCCAGAGGGAAACAAAAGATTTTCAAGTGACTTGCCTGCCCAGGGGCACAGGGAGGGCTAATGGCAGGGGCTGTCCAACCAAGCCTTCCCTTCTACACAGCTGCCAAGTGGAGGGACCAAGACCCTGGGACCCTGGCCTGTGGAGGACCCTCAAAATTGCCTTCTCCCTAGGAAAGGCCCCAACAAGGAAACAGTTCTCCAAGCTCAACAGCAAAGGCCAGACCTGAAAGACACCACAGTGCACTGAACACCTGCCCCAGTTACTGCCTAAAGCACATGATAAAATAACTAAACAATGGTGTCAAAACAACCACCTGGAACTGAGCAGTGTTGTTACAATTACTTTTGGTTTTAGGCGAAGTACTAAAATTCCTTAAATTCCATTCCACTTTCCCTGCCTTATAGATTTAGGAACGTCATAGGACATGATCCCAGTCTCTGAAAGAACAAAGAGAAGCAAGCCTGAAACCTAAGAATGTCAAGAGCACTGAGACCACAAGTCCTAAAAATATAATCTGAAATCCCCGAATTTCACACAATACAAACCTTTCAGAATTCCACTGGGAAAAACTTCCCAATTAAACTTTGCTAGTCTAAAAGGAAATGAACCAATGCTGAATCATTCCTATGAATGGACACTTTTTTTTTAATACATTATGAACTGATCTGCAGAACAGCACAGGGTTTGAAGCAATTTGGTTAAAAGTAGCCCAGGTTTAGAGGGAAAAGCTCCTCTATTGCACCTCTGCTCTCAGAAACAGCCTGGGACATGCCTTCCAGAATAATGCTGTCAGGAGCGCAAGCCCTGGGCACAAAGACCTCCTGCCCAAAGATTTTCCCTCCATTCTGCCTAATTAAAGGAGGTCATCCAGTTTCCTCAACAGTTTCCTAATAGTAGAATGACTGTATAGTTTACCGTCCAAACCGGAGATTTGCAGAGGAAAAGGGGGTGCTATCAGCTACTGCTCAGAGACAAGGAGCAGGACTGTGCCAGACAAGCACCTATACAGCCACCGGGAACGGAAGAGAACAACCCTTCACAAAATACCAGTGGATAAAAACTGCCACAAACAGTTATTATGAGGAAGACAGGGAGCATCTGGGAGGACACAGGAGCAAGCCCACGTTACAATTAAGAAAAAACTGGGCAGAGCAGAAGCTGAAACTTGGGGTATAAATTAACCTGACTCCGGGTTCTTTTCTTCCCCATCTTAAGTCAATTTACAAAGCAGATCCGATACTTGACTTGCTGCCGCAGGTGCCTTCCGGGTCTCTCTACCGCCTGATCCCCCAGTCTTTCCTTGTTGATATTTACTGAGGTCTTGGATGGCTAAAGTGTAAGCCACACGGGCAGTTAACATAGTCAGCATTTATCATTAAGGAGCAAGTCATTCCGCATTATTGAAATCACTCTAAGTCTTCCACCTTAGATACTTCTAATGGATACCTGTAGGCTCCTCACTAAAACCAGTATACAAGCAGAAATGTAAACTTGTATTAGGACATCACTCTGCATATCGACCTTAATCATCTGACCAGCAAAACAAATGTACACACGGGGATGGGGGGCGGGGGGTCATGCCAATGTTGTTCAGCGTGATAACTGGTTCAGGGCCGTATTGATTCTATGAGATATAAAATATACCATACCATAAAATCTACCCTTTAAAATGATAGAATTTAGTGGCTTTTAGCAGAGTCACAGGTTGTGAATTGTCTTTAAACATGTCTCTCTCCACTCCTCAATGCTCAGCCTGCCTGCCTCCAAAAGCCTCTATCCCTCCCAAGTCCACTCATCCCTCTTAGAAATCTTTCATTTTAATTCTTAATTTAAAGGCTAGGAAATCAGATTCACTCACACAGTTCCAGGTAACCTGGTTAAGAGACAACAGAGAGGTCCATAAAATGCAGGTGGTCCCCAGCCCAGGCTCACACAAAGCAATCTTACCTGCTCAGACCAGTCCCTGGGAGTGGCCCCAGTCAAAAAGCGTGGAGACAATGACACACCCTGCTCAAGTGTAGCTCACCAGCTTTGGGCAGAAGACTCTGAAAATCCAGGTGACAACCCACCAGCTTCCAGAAGAGATCCAGCTCATCTATCCAAGGAGTACCTGGGTCCGAACCCAAAGAGACACTCATCTTGGATTAACCAACATCCTCTTTAATATGCAAACATACTGGCAAAAGGATGGATGGGCTGTCATTCACACAAGTGTGAATCATTATTTGAAATATATTTCAGGTCCACAGAAAGGAGTCTAATACAAAGTGCAAAGATTTCATTTCAGAGCTTGGAGCACTATGATAAGAGGATGGCCTGGGGTCTAGCAGCGGTCACACCTGCAGCTCTACCTACTGAGCTAACTCTGATCTAACTAAACTTTCCCACAACCCTTCAGAGCAGGTAGCATCAGCTCCATCTTCCGGATGTGGAAACTGAGAGCAGAGAAGTTAAGCAGCCTGCTCCCAAATAGGCATTAAAAAGTGTACTGGGTGGGGCAGGGTGCCAGCTGACTCAGTGAGTATAGCATACACTCTTGATCACAGGGTCCTGAGTTCAAGTTCCACACTGAGTGTGGGGCCTACTCTAAAAAATAAATAAAATAAAATACTAAACAAAGTTTAAAAAAAAAAAAGTGCAGAGGCACCAGGGTGGCTCAGTTAGGCGTCCACCTCTTGATCTCAGCTCAGGTCTTGATCTCAGGGTTCTGAGTTCAAGCCCTGCATTGGACTCCATGCTGGGAAAGGAGTCTACTTTAAAAAATAATTAAAAAAAAAAGTGCAATGGGGCAGCAAAAGTAGGGGAGAGGTACCTCTCTGTCTCTTATTCCCTCACACCTGAAGCTTGACCTAACTTCAAAACTCCAGGGACGATTCCTCAATGGTCTCCCCAGCAGATGCAGGGCCCCAAGCATAGTTTCTCTATGAAAAGATGAGTTCCATACTATCTCAAAGTTAGGAGTGTGGCTTCCAAGCAAGAATCTAAGCAAGAGGGGCGCCTGAGTGGCTATCGGTTAAGTGTCTGCCTTTGGCTCAGGTCAGGATCTCAGGGGTCCTGGGATCAAGCGCCACATCAGGCTTCCTGCTCAGTAAGGAGTCTGCTTCCCCCTCTGCCTCTCCCCCAGCATGTCCTCGCTATCTCTCTCTCAAATAAATAAAATCTTAAAAAAAAAAAAAAGGAATCTAAGAAAGAGGTTTCCTTTCGGGTGGACAAAGGTGCAAGCATTTCCATTTAATTCATACTACCACTTGGCAAGGAATAACCTCACATATTTACTGATAGGTTTCCTCCATCACTTATTAATAGAAGAAGTATGGTTCAAAGCAATTAATGGTCTCGGACTTCATGGGATACCTCAGCCACTCGTGGATTTGAATCCATTTGTCTGAGACCTGAAGCCCAGCTCTTCTAAGTAACTGCGTCAGCTTGGGATGCCCCTCAAGAGTCACTGTCCAGGCTGACCTGGCAGGAAATCCGTGAAGACCTAGCATTCAAGGTAACATCTGAAATTGCTATTTACTGGGGCGCCTGGGTGGCTCACTCGGTTAAGCATCTGCCTTTGGCTCAGGTCATGATCCCAAACCCTGGGATCATGCCCAGCATGGGGCTCCCTGCTCAGCGGGGAGCCTGCTTCTCCCTCTCCCCCTCCTCCCTACCTGTTCTCTCTGAGACAAATAAACAAATTCTAAAAAAAAAAAAAAAAAAAGAAAGAAATTGCTATTTCCTGAGCATGTATTACATGTCAGGCATACAGGAGGCATTCTACTGAAATTCAGAGATGAGGATACCAAGGCTCAGACGGCAATTTGTCCAAGGCCACAGAACCAGAAAGTGGCTGAGCCAAAAGTCCAACCAAGGTGTGCCCTACTCCAAACCTGGGTTTTTTAAACTAATTATCCTGCCTTTTTCCAAACCAGAATCAGGAAACTTTCCACTCCCCTTGTCAACCAGTTCCCTCTGCTTTTTTCAATTAATTGCTCATAGCTGAGTTTCAGATCTATAGGTTCAGATCTAGAGGAGCTCATGACCAGCAGCAATAAACCTTTTCTATCGCTGTTTGAGGGTTGAGGTCACTACTCTGGAGAGTATTTGAAGGGGGTCATTTGTTTCTTAACGACTTAGTTCCACACTACTTCCAAAATGGCATCTGGCAAAAAAATAAATAAAAAATAAACCCTTTCCCTTCAAGACCCAACTCCAACATCACTTTCTCTAAAAGTTTTCCTCAGTCCCTACCACTGAGCAACACAGCTGCTAGGCTATTATCAAGAGCACTTAGACAACAGAGTTATTTTCCCTTTATTCCCTTGTTACACAAGGGAATTCATGCTCCTAGAAACTACACCTGCTTAAAAAATAAAAGCCCCTTCCCAAACCACTCCCTCAAAACAACCCCTGTCAATAATATAAAATCTCACAGATCCTTATGGATAGAGATGCAAACATGGTTCTTCAACATTTCATCAACTCTAGCACGCCAATGGTTGTAAAATGCAACATGATTTTATTTCTAAAAAATATTGCTGTGAAAAAAACCATGGAGAATGCTGCCTCATCTCTCAAAAATCAAATTTCATACACACTGTAACTTTTTTTAGCATACGTCAATCTTGCACATAATGAGGAAAATAATAAGCAAAATAAATTGGGTACGATATACCTAAAACAACTTCTCAGAGAGAGATCAACATCCATGCTTTTCCACATACTATCACCCTCGTGCCAAGAGCACCGGTGGCGTCAAGAGCATCCTTAGGAATGCCCCAGAGCGGGCTCCAGGATTCCCTTCCTCTCCCTGCATCTCTTCCACAGGCTTTGATGAGTGTGTGCAACCTCATGGCAGACCATGACCACTGCCTGGCCAGCCACGACTGCAGAACACATCCCAACTTCAAATATATGAAAAGCTGCATCTTGGAACCCATGAAAGATGAAACATACAGCTTCCCCACTATATGGTGATGATCTCTTTACAGGCCTGTTTCCCTCGCCAAACTACAAACTTTGCAGGGGTGTTCACTGATCACCATTCTTTGACCACCTTTGGCTGATCACCAAATCCCTGGCACCTGGTAGTACCTGTAAATGTTAAAACATCCAGAGGCAAGTGGCAATTCTACACAAAACTGGGAGCATCTGGATTTCAAAGTGCCCAAGGTGGAAGAAGAAAGAAAGGAATGAAAAGCCAAGTGTGGTTTAGGAGCAGCAGGCTCATCCCTTGGACGCTATCAGGATCAGCCTCCCCATCCCCCCTGCTCTGCTCCATCAAGGGACACCACTCGAGGAGCTCTGTGAGCAGCCTCACTACCCAGAAAGTAAAACCACCTCTGCAAGCAGCCAGACAAGAATTAGTCCCTTAAACCCCTTGCCGGCAAGCCTGACACACACCTCACCTCTATAATCACATCTGGAATCAACTGCTACACTCCCAAGGGGTAGCAGATGATTGCCTTAACAGGAGGAAGATGGTTTTGTTCATTTTATTGCCTTTCCTGCATAGAAAGGTGCAGCCTTATCTTTATACGGCTGTATTTTTAAAACCAACCAAGTCCATCTTAGTGAATTCCATAAAGATTCAGTATTTGTTCACAAATACAGGGAGAGAAAAATACCACATTCAGAATTAGGAGGGATGGCCAAATTTTGACTGACTGGATCTGAAGAAGTAGAACATCTAGAGCTAGGGTTCCCAAACAGAGGCGGACACCACTGCGGACCTCTTAAAAATACTGAAACTTTGCACCCAGCCCAGCCCTCCTAAATCTGCAGAGGTAATGTCCAGGCTGTTGAAAGATCTGTGGAGGCCGCGGGGCACATGCTCAGGGAAGAACACTGGTACGGCAGAGGCTCCCTGGGGCAAGCGTGGAAAGTAGCTGACCTGGATCTGAGTCAGAATCATCCTGAAATTAGCCACGCAAAAGGATCTGTGTACAATGCATTACAAACCCAGAAGTCAAAATGTGGGAAAAGATGAGGGGCCTAGAAAGGTGAGCAAGAACATCCAGGGAGGGTGGGCTGGGAAAGGGGCAGCCGGTCTGATCCTGGCTTCTTCCCCCAGTGCCTGGCACGTATCGGGGACACACAGATTTGCTGAATGCGATTCACATGGCTGATAAGCACATGGTGACGCACACCATCAAATTTCCACAGAGCCACCTACTGTGTGCAGAATCCCTGAGTCGGCTCCAGCAACTCGGGGAAGAGTCCCTCTGTCGGTTCCCCACTGGAAGCGTAATTTTCATTCAGCTTCACTAGACACCTGAGTAGAGGTGTTCTGGAAGTATTTCCCTCTTTAACAAATTCCTAGTCATAAAGAAAGCTGCTTCCTGCCTCCAAATCACAGGCCTCTTCTCCCGGTTTCCAGTTACATAGACATCAATCAATTAATTTTACATTTTATGATTAAGGTAAAACTCAAAGGTGAAAAGAAATTAGGGAGGTTATTTTGAAAGAACAAAACTAGAAACCTTTTATCAAAACAAGAAAACAACAATATCGGCCTTAGCTCTCCAGTGTTTAAAACAAAGGCAGATTTTGAATTACGGGAATTTCTCAGCTCTGCCTATATAAAAAGTGCTATTAGGTAGCTTGTTTCCTGTTTCGCTCTCCATGAAAATACCTGATGATGTCTTCGAGTGTTCCAGATTTCAGGACAGGGCTGCCGTCCCCTCAGCTGATGGGGCTCTTTCTAACTCTAACCACCACGGTCTCCCAAAGGCTTTGAGATGAAAAGACAGCCAAGGGAGAAAGGGTTGAAAGGGATTCCACCAAAGGAAGCATCGCTCACAATGGTTTCAATGGTTTGCAATCAGTTAGCCCCCAGGACATCCCCAGCCACAGTGATGGGTGATCTGAAAATGAAGCATATCAAAATGCTATTGATAAGCTAAATTACCAGACAGCTTATCTGAGGCCCACATCCGCCATATGGTGCCCCAACTTCTGCCGCCTGTTGCGGCCACAACAATAGGCACGCCTACCCAGAGAGCACCATCGGACAGAAACCCAGCAGCAGCGGCATGTGGGGTGGCTGCTGTGTTTACATTTTATTTTGTGCTATTAGCCTTGTGCCTCCCCCATCCCAGGAGGGAGTTAAAACACAACACACCTTCAACATCAAAAATGTGCGTTACCTACAGGACACAACGCATGCACACGATGTGTGGGTGTGCGCGCGCAGGTATACAGCAGGTGAACAGAGAAAACCAGATGTCACCTCCGCCAATGGAGCTGCCTGGTGGGGGAGGGCGAGTCAGGCCGGCTCCCAGCGAGAGCTGCAAGCAGACAATGCGCTTTTCTCCAAACACTCGGGCGGGCGGGCCTCGGGGAGTGGCTATTTAAAACACTTGGCTCCTTTTATTTCACCACCATGGAAGTGAATTCGGCTCTTAAGTGCCAGGGCAAATGAAGTCATTTGGTTTCTGCGGGCTCCCTTTGCATTTCAGCAGAAGTCAGACTGGACAAAGTCGGGAGGTCCAGCTGAAGTTGTTCTTTCTTCCAATTAAAATCCATTCCGCAGAGGATTTGGCGCCTGGGCTTCATTAACTTTTTTTTTCTTGGAAAAGGCACGGAGGTCATAGAAAATTTAAAGGACAGAAGACAGTGAATGAATGCTGCCAAAGACGACTCCTGTCACAGAATGCCATCAAGTCAAGATGTAAAGACAAACAAATGAGGAGCTCTACCTTCTAAAGGCTTGGTTGGTAACCAAGATTAATGGTGGGTTTCGTTGAATGAATTCCTGAGATTTCTGCTACCCTCTAAAGAGGTTCCTATCTTTACAGAGATTATATCATTAATGGTAATAAAATATTCATTTATTTAGTTTACAGTCTATTAGGGAAAAGACACTGGTTTTCAAAGAGAACTCAGCAACACAGAGCATCTGGTTGTGCAAAAATGTACAAGATGCAGGTTTGGATACAGTGCAAAGCAAAAAAAACAAAAAAAAAGGACAGTCAATCTAACAATCAGATCTAGTTAACTATTAAAAAAGGCACTCATTTCACACACACCCCTCCCCCAATTACCAACACCTTAGCAGACAACATTCTTGGATGAACTTTTCAAATTTTCTTAAACATTCTCAGTTAAAAAAAAAAAAAAACTCCTTTCAAGTTAAATTGAGATTGCACTTGAACTCCATCCAAGAGTGGAGCTGAACTGAATTATGATAATTAGAAAGCTGTGCCTATAAAAAAGCTGCGCAGTTCATGCATTTTTTTTAAAAGTTCATGCCAGAGAATATAAGTTCAATATGTTCTCACATAATTAACATTTCCCACCATTAGCAGCAGTTTTTCAGTTTATGTATCAGTAAAAACAACAGCACTCGTCATTGTTGTATATTCCCAGTCAATAGTGTTTCAGTCACTGTACACATATATCTAAATCTGTCAAATGCCTAAAAGCAACCAGAATTCCCCACTGGAGACGATGGTGGTGCTTAACTTGTTCATTAATAAGCTGCTTTTTTCTTTTAAACCCATTTTCCAATGCTGGGCCCTGTTCCTCAAACTAAAACTGCTAATGAAATCCTACGACAAAGCCTTAAAAACTAATGTCAAAAAGAGCAGAAAATTACATCAGGATAGTAAATACTGATGGCGATAGTAAATATGGGGGCGTGGGAGGGGGTGGAGACAGGATACAGCCAAGATGGAGACTTCCCTTAGCTTGCCACAAAAGTAGAAAAGACAGCCTCTAAGATCCCCCTCCCCTTTCCAATCAGAAGAGAGACCAGTGGTTTCACAGTAAGCTAGGACTCCCAGACTATGGAAACTATTTTCTGAGAATCTTCCCAACCATGCAAAAAGCCAGTGGACAGAACTTAAGAGCTGAGTGGGACCCACCCTGTAAGAAATACCATCTTCAAAACCCACCCTTCAGGGCATCCCATTTGCTTTCACTAAAATAAAAATACATATTCCAAAATTCTCTTATTCGGCACCACAAAGGAAAGCTGAAGCTCTCTGAAGAGATGGTTGAATTTCAACTCTTAAGTTCCGATATGGGATAGGGTCAAAGAAGCTGATGATGAGAACCTATAACTCACAGGTTTGAAACAAAATAAAAACACACACAAAAATACTCCAGATATTTAGATCCAAATATTCTAGCATTCCACAAACTATCCCAGAAGAGGGAAGGCCCAAACTTCCCAATCTCAGAAGTATGCAGTCATTGCAAGACCAGGGGGTCTAAGCCGGTATTTGTCAAAAAGCCCAACCCGGAAACATTAAGAGCTTAACATGGACCTGAATTACTTGATTTTATCACCTTTGTGAATGCGAAAGAATAAAGTATATCACTGATATTGTTCAAACATGATTTGGGATCTAATTTAATTTACCACAGCATAATCTGTGGCGTCTACAGATAAAATAAGAAAAAGCACCAGGCAGCTATAAAAGATTATTCCAGCCATCAGTCAGTCCCCAATAGCCCAGCAGCAGAGCCCAAGTTTGTCAAAGGGCAGGAAGCTTACAATATACTTTTTTTGCCGAGTTCAGAAGTAGGACTCTAGCACTTGCTGCAGTTCCAGTTTCTGAACTCTAAAGAGGAAGCTGCAGTGCACCCCTTGATCGACAGAAAGGTGGGCTCTGATTTCTTCGCAGTGCTGCAGAGAAAGCTGGACACTTGCTCTGGCCAGTAGTCCTCAGTCTTTGGAAAAAACAGACCTAAAAAGTTTTATCACTAAATGGATCCAACCCCTAGGCAGAGCTTTCACTCGGCAGCATTTTTATTCTTTCGCAATCTCTTTATTGGAAACAAGACAACGTGCCTAAAATACAAGCTTAAAAGTGTTATCTACCTACTGTCTGCATGTGAACACAGTCATTTTGCAGACGCTGGCTCCTACACGCAGTTATTTGCACCAACCTTTTGAGTGATAAAACACCACGATTATCATTTGCAGGCAGTATAATTATGCTCACAATTAACACGTAATAGTACAGGAGATTAGGGAAAAAAGTTAATCCCACAGATGCACAGTCTCTGGTTTGACCACCATGTATGACAGATCGATCCATTTCTAAAACAAGGAACCTTAAAAATATTGTTATGGCACAGCTCACTTCTTCAAAGGCCTAACATTTGAGATCTACATTCTCCAACTGTTCCTGTTACATACTCTTCTACTGAAGATATAACAAATATGATCTAGAAACGGATGATACACTACAACTGTATTCTTCTCAAATTTTCCCACTGAGAAATGCCCTCCTATACTTGCTGATGTGCAGCGTCAGAATTCAAAATTGTTTCTAAATGACTGAAGCCCAAGCAGCAAAAAACCCCAACACCCTTTTCCTTATGACTTGCCTGTCCTTGTTCTTAATAAAAGGGGACATTAGTCCCCAAAGTGAGTGTATGAATACATAAGTCTTGCTGTATAAAGTAACAGAGAGGTAGAGGAAAAGGGGAAGGGAAGAAGCTGACTTCCCCCAGAGTGCCCACCCACCCCGCTTCACCCCGCCCAAAACCTGCCCTTACATATAATTAGTTTGCTGCTGGGGCCTAGGCACAAGTTGTACCACAATGCAAGGAAGCGCCTCTGCGCCTCTCCGCCTCTCCGCCTCTCCGCCTCTCCGCCTCTCCGCCTCTCCGCCTCTCCGCCTCTCCGCCTCTCCGTGAGAAATTTGTTTCAATCCAGCTCGAACTAAACTAAGTTGCCCTCCCTCTTTAAATTAAGTATATGTCGTGGTGAGTCTTGGTTTATGTTTTGGGAAAAGGAAAAAAAAAACAAAAAACTCCAACAGTCTCTCAAGCATGTTCTCTGGATGGAGTTCTATTTGTTACTTTATGAAAGATCACAGAGGAGGAATCTGTACAAAGATTCTTTCCTATATTTTTTCAAATCATACTGTCAAAGCAAAGTGTCACATGGGTTTTGTTTCAAAATTGTAATTAAAAAAAAGAAAAGAAACATTACTCTAATATTCCCCTAAAACTGCAGGCCAAATAATACTTATCATTAAAGTAAAAATAAAATGGTCTACATTGGCACTTTTATACCATCGGCAAGAACCCGTAATGAATACAGCTTATCAGTTCATTTTTTTATACCAACAACAAATAAAAGAATTACAAACTCTTGTTTAAAATCTGAAACCTGAGAGCTCAACACGGAGTTGCACATACAAAGAAATACTAAACAAAAATATCTGTGACCATTTATGGAAATAGTGAGATTAGAAAAATAAGCCTTCCCCCCCCAAAAATAATCAACGATTCAAAACCTCGCTGTTGACAAAGGTTCAACTAATCCATTTGTCTTTCCTGAGTCACTTTGTAATTAGTTCTACTATTTCCTTCTGAAGAGGAAAGATTCTTAATCAAAGTTGGATCTAAGTCTGACCCCAAAGATCCTTCTATTTACAAAAGGGCACAAGCCCAATAGTGAAAGGACGAAGCACTGGGCACAGCCTGAGATATGTTCCCCAACCACTGCCTCAGAGAACCCTGGCA
The DNA here is from genome assembly GCF_009762305.2 of Zalophus californianus. Taxonomy (NCBI): domain Eukaryota; kingdom Metazoa; phylum Chordata; class Mammalia; order Carnivora; family Otariidae; genus Zalophus; species Zalophus californianus. Next base: position 67,853,917 of record NC_045605.1, on the reverse strand, counting down.
GAGAAACCCCGCGCATGACACACCAGCAAAAGCCACTGCACACTGCAGAGAAAGGAGCCCACTGCCTGTTCTGACAATGCAGTCAGATCACATGCTCCTAAGGGATCCGTCTACTCAGGTAACCACCTGCATGCACCCAGCACACCACAAGCGATGAGACCACTAAAACTTCCACATAACCCTCAAGGAGAAGGGTGGGGAGGAAGAAACATGTGGTTGCCCTGAACTGTTAAGTGTTCTGCTCCTCTGCAGTATCTGTAGCATTTTAAATTTTCTTAACCATTTTGAAATGTGATAGGTTTTGCAGACCTTTCTGTCCCAGGACCTGGGCTCCCTCCAAGGCACTGTTTTAAAAAAACAGGCCTTTTTACATTACCCGCTCCTGGAACATCATCTGTCTCTAAGTTTCCAGTGCTTACTGAGGTCAATTTTCATTTCTGCAAATCACAGGCAGCCACTTGCTTCTAAGAAGTTAACAAGCCTCCTGAGAAATGCTGGTGGCTGCTATTTCATTGTTTCATAAATATTTTTATACAGTGACACCATTCAACTTTAAATAAATCTTTAAAAAGAAAGACAATTAAAAAGCAAAGAAAATTATGATCTGGATTTTATTTATTTTCGTGGGAGGAGAATAAGGGAAGTGTGAGCCCTCCATTGTTTTCAACTCATTTAAAATGTTGCTTCAGTTAA